>NC_059492.1:4117000-4417000 GCF_018139145.2 Gymnogyps californianus
CCACCGGTGGGTGCTGTGACCCTGGGGATCCAGCTGTGGCTTTGCCCATACAGCTGTGGCTTTGCCCATACAGCTGTGGCTTTGCCCATGCAGATGTGCGGCCCCACCCAGGCTGGTCCCAGCCTCGAGCGGCGCTGGCTGTCCCAGACGAGGTCTCATCACCTCCTGGAAAATGACACAAACTCTTCCTATCTGTACCGGAAAGACCTGCCGGGCCAGGGAGAGCAAGACGCGGAGGGCGCGTGGCGGGCTGGCAGAAGGGGCAGGCAGCTGCCTGCACCCAGCGCTTCTCTGCCTGCCCCCGGCCTCCCTCACCCCTCTTAGGGACTGGTAAAGCCCAACCTGCAGCCGTTGGAGGGAGCCCAGCCCCGGGTGGTGCAGGATGAGGCCCTCTCCTGAGGTGTCCCCAGGGGAAATCAGCCCTGGAGGCTGTGCAGGGAGGTGTCCCCGTCCCCGGCTGGGAGACCTCAAGTTCAGCCTGTCCTCAGGCTAAGCCCAAAGCCCCGTCCCTGCCGCTGTCCCCATAGCCGGGCGGTGACACCAAACAGTTCCTAATTGGGAGATGCCGAGATGCCGGCGCGCTTCCGGCTCCCTCCCCGGCACCTGCTGCGTCAGCTGCTTCCCAAACCCAGCAATAAAACCCTTCTGGGGCAGGGACGCAGCCACGGCACAGCGACGCCTCCGCCGGCATCCCCCCCGCCTCCCCGAGCCGAGGCGGTGCGGGTGTCCCTGTCCCTTGCCCTGCGCCCCCGGGGACCACAGCGTTGCCCACCCTGCAGCACCGAACGCAAGGGCGCGGGAGCTGAGTGCTGGGTACCAGCTTGGATCAGGGTGCAAGCGCCGGGTGATTAGTGCAGCTCACTTTCTCATGCCGATGGGGCTGCAGAGGTGGACGGAGCCATCCCATCTTTGCCGAGCGACAACAGGGAAGGGTCAAGGGAAGATGCTGCGCAGGTCCCCACCTCCTCCTGCAAACCCCACGGCTGCTGCAGCCCCGGTCCTGGTCCCGGCCAGGCCCTTTTCCCCCGTGAAGCAGCTTCCCTGTTGTTTTTTGGGCTTGTTTGTTTGCTGCGTTTGCTGACTCGGCGCAGCCCTGCTGCCCGCCTGACTCATCCCGCAGCTTGGGGCACGGCATGGCTCGGGGCACAGCACGGCCCAGCCGGATCCTGCACACTCACCTGCGCTGTGCCGGCCTGCCGGGCTCTGCTGGAGCCCACCTTGGCAGCGTGGCGGAGCTCCCCACCATCTCTGCTGGATGCAGAAGCGTTGGCATGGGCAGGCAGAGGGGCCCGCGGCGTCCCCCACATCCTGCGCGTGTCAGGATGGATGACGTGAGCACCCCAAGAATTGCAGAGAGCCCCAAAGCCACCTCCTGTGCTCATGGGACCACCCCAAAACATCCTGCAGGATCAGAGGGAGGTCTAGGGGGTTTTAGGGTCTAGCTCAGGGTCCAGGGCTGGTCCCCGCAGGGAGGTTTCTGCTCAGCTCTCCCAGGGTCTCCTTCTCTCCCTGCAGCTCCGCCAGCCCCAGTGCGGCAGCCGCAGGGGCCGAGCCCGGCAGCGTGGGGAGTTACGGGGCCGCGGCAGCCCTCTCCCCGGCCCCCCAGCATGGATTCGCCGTTCCAGCACGCCAAGGCCAGGGGCTTCGTCTCCAGCGCGGAGCTGAGCATGAAGCAGGCGGCGGCGGGTGCTCCAGGGCCCGAGGGCAGGTCCCGCTTCCAGAAGGTCTCGCTGGTGTCGCGGCGGCTGGAGAGCACGGGGAGCGCACGGGGCCGGGAGGGGAGTCCCTCCCGCGTCTCCCTCCTGCTGCAGGCCTGGGAGAGGGAGATCGTGGAGAAGACGGCATCCGGCCCCGCCACCCTGACACACCGGGAACGCTCGTCCTCCGTCAACCTCCTCAAGGACTTCACCGCGCACGGCCCCATCTTCTCGCAGGTGTATTCCCCCACGCAGAAGCCCCGGCGGCAGGACGAGAGGGGGAAGGCGGGGGCTGGCAGCGGCGGTGATGGCATCCCCCCGCCGGTGGATGCCCCCCCTGAGATGCCCGTGCACAGGGAGAGCTATGTGCATGGCACCCTCCTCCCCACCCGACCCGCCGAGCACCCTGCGGGGGGTCCCGGTGAAGGTCCTGGTGCCCCGTGTGCGGCCGAGCCCGGCTGTGTCCCTGCCCTGCCCAGGGCCAGGCACGTCACCGTGCTGCGGACGGGCAAGGACACAGCCAGGCCTGAGCCGGGGCTGGCGGAGAGAAGGGAAGCCCGAAATGGGATGCACGATGCTGCCAGCACCACGATGGCCCCATCACAGCGGGAGAGCTGCGGGCAGGATGGCAGCGGCTTCACTGGGGCTGCAGCGGGCAGCGAGAGCTCGCCGGGCACCGTGGAGGCCGCCGGGCTCCTGGCTGAGGGATCCCCTGGGGAGAAAGACTCACCACAAACCGAAGCCGCGCCGGTGAACGCAACCCCGAGAGATGGTGACAGGCCCGGGAACTCACAAACCAGTATAACCAGCTCCCTGCAGTGTCCCTCGGAGGACACCGGTGGCCGGGCTGATCTGGCTGGTGCAGGAGAGGAGAGCGTGGCAGATGGGGATGGCACCATTTCAGCCATGCCGCCGAGGACAGAGAGCCCCCCGGGAGCTGGCAGCACCCCCGAAGACCCCTCCTCGGAGGGAAGCGATGATCCAGAGCCTTCTTCTGAAGAACCAGGATCTCCGAAGACTGAGCTTGAGTTGGACAGGAGTGAGACAACGGGGGACCCCCAGGGCACAGCCCAAGAGCCTGAGAGCAGCCCAGAGCCCCCCTGCGAGACCCCAGCCCACGACCCACCGGCCGAGAGCCCCCAGGACACGACCGAGGAAGACCCCGAGCTGCTGGTGGACATGGAGATCTTTGTGGACACGCTGCGCAACATGGAGCCCTCGGAGATGCGGAAGGCGCCCAAGGTCCCGCGCCAGCCCCGGCCATCGTCGCTGGGCCGCTGCGCCGCTCTGCCCCCCATCCAGGAGGACCGCGTGGCCCCCCGGGCCCCCGTTTCCCTGCCCGAGACCCTGCGCGAGCTGCTGGCATGGGGCCCAGCGGGGCAGCAGGAGGAGAGCCCCGAGGAGGAGATAGAGAACCCCTACTTGAGCCCTGATGAGCGGGCGCTGGCGGGGTCCCACCATGGGGTGCCCGGGGACAGCGTGGCCAGCGATGGCCGGGTGGAGGGGGGCTCGCTCCCGGGGATGCCGAGGCAGGCGGGAGCGGAAGAAAAGGCCAAACCAGTGGCTGGGGGCTTGGCCGACCGCAGCGTGCTCTTCCGAGGGAATGTCCTCAAGGGCATGGCGCTGCTCTCCCACTTCTTGGAGCACCGGGCGGCCGCGGCTGATGAGGGCAAGCCCTACTCACGCCTGGACAACAGCGTGCTCTACAGCCGCTTCGTCTCCCCCAGCACCGCCCCGCTCGAGCTGCCCAGCAGGGACAGGGGGGGCACGGGCTCGCCCACCCCTGGGGACCACAACGGGCAGGGCCCTGGTGATCACCCCGGCCCCGAGATGGCCATGCTGGAAGCCCCGAGTCTCAGCTCTGTCCCTCCTGTCACCGAAGAGCCAGACAGCACCGTGGCCCTGTGTCCCACTGATGTCCTGGTGAGTGAATCCCGCAACGTGGCACCTGCGGAGATGCTCTGCCCTCCTGGGCATGCGGGGAGGTGGTGGGGTGTGAACCCGGGAGCATCTTTCCCTGTTCCCAGCACACGGCTTGTGCTTCCCATCAGAGAGGTCATGGCTTGAAAGCCCCTCGTGCAATGGGAGGGTACTGGGATGGGTGATGGGAGGGTACTGGGATAAGTGACAGGAGTGTACCAGGGCGGGTGATGGAGGGTATTGACATGGGTGATAGAAGGGTACCAGGGCGGGTGATGGAGGGTATTGACATGGGTGATAGAAGTGTACCAGGATGGGTGATGGGAGGGTACCAGGGCAGGTGATGGAAGGGTGCCAGGGCAGGTGATGGGAGGGTGCCACCATGGAGGATGGGAGGGTCCCGGGGCGGGTGACAGGAGGGTCCCCGGGGCAGGCGGGGAGGCTGATCCCCAGCAGTGCAGGAATGCTCGAGGTGTGGCTGCTCGGGGCGGTGGGAGGGATCGGCAGACGCCAGACGCGAGGCTGCGGCTGCGGCTTCCTTGGGCTGCGGGGAGATGGCTGGTGCGGCTGATGTCCCTCCGCGGTCCTCACACACCCATCCCCTCGGGTGTTCACAGCAGGAAGACAAGGAGGGCTTCGAGAAGATCAACACGAGACCCGGCAAGGTACAGGGAACATGGCGGGGCCGGGCTGGGCTGGCTGGCCGGGGCACGGTGCAGTACAGTGCGGTGCGGCATGGTAGCACCTCTCTGCTGTGTCACCCCCTCCCAGATCATCCTCTTCTCCGAGGCCGGCTTCGCGGGCCAGAAACGGGAGATCTGGGGCGACGTCCCCGACGCCACATCCTGGGAGCTCTCACACACCATCTCCATCCGGGTCATCCGAGGCGGGTAAGGGACGGCGGCAGGGCGAGGACATGGAGGGAGGGCTCGGCCAGGGTTCCCATGCTCCCCGTGCCGGGGATGGCGGCCAGGTCCCAGCCTGGGGTTCAGGAGTGACCGTCCCGCCAGCGCTAATTACTGCGGCTGCGATCCAGCATCGCGGCGGTGGCAGAACATCCCCACCCATGCTCTGCCCCAAGGCTCCCGCCGGCTGCGGGTAAAAGCGGGATTTTCCCCCCCTTTGCTCCCACCCCGCTCCCAGGTGGGTGATGTACGAGAAGCCGCGGTTTCACGGGCGCAAGTGCGTGCTGGCCGAGGGGGACGTGGAGATCGACAACCCCTGGACGACGTACGGGCAGAGCGGGCAGCCCCACGGCAGCCGGCCTTTCCGCATCGGCTCCTTCAAGAGGGTGGTGCGGGTGAGTGCAGGGATCCCCTCGAGCCTCCCGCTCACCCCACGTCTCCCAGCACCCGCCAAGCGGGGGGTGCCAGACCCCTGTAACGCTGCTCTGCCCCACGCCAGGATTACCGCACCCCCGAGATCAGCCTGTTTGCAGAGGAGAACGGCGAAGGCGCCCGGATGAAGTTCACCGACTCGGCCGAGGACACCCGCACACGGGGCCAGCCGCTCGCCGTCGCCTCCATCATTGTCCACTCGGGCCTGTGAGTGGGACCGTGGGGCCGGGTGGGCAGCGGGTGGGCTCCAGCACAGGCTGGAGTGGGGTGTGATGCTTCCCCCCTCTTCCCCAGGTGGCTGGTTTACTCCAAGCCTTTCTTTGACGATGACCCCTACGTTTTGGAGCCGGGCGGGTACCCCAATTTAAAGGCTTGGGGAGCAAAGGACCCATCCATCTGCTCCATGCACCCCATCAGGCTGGTGAGTGCCGGTTGCTGGAGCGCGGTTACTGGGGTGCCGGGGCCGTATCCAGCCCTGGGCATGACAGGCGAGAGCATCTCCCGCAGTTCCCGGTTCACATCAGTGAGAGCTCGGTGTGGAAATGTGGCTCTGGAAAGTGCCTCTGTGGGTTAGTGCTGAAAGCAAGCAATAAAACAAAGTCCAAAAGAGCTCGTTCTGGAATGAAAATCACCCAAAAACCAGCTCAGGCTTTAAAGGGGCGAATCGGATGTCCCCACACCGTCCCCTCCTGCCACCACAGCCTCACTGCAGCTCCTTCTCCTTCCAGGGCTGCCCCGTCGTGGAGAGACCCAGTGAGCCGCAGGTGAGCACCGGGCCAGCACCCGGGGAGGCCGCGGGGCCGGGCTGGCCGTGGGACCGTGCTCACCCCGCTGTGTCCCCAGGTGCTGATCTACGAGGCTGCGGGTTTCCAGGGCCGCAGGTTCACCATCAGCCGAGACATCTACGACCTGAAGCGCCTGCCCGGGCCGGCGCTGCCCACCGTGGGCTCCCTGCACGTCCTGGGTGGCTGGTGAGTGGCGTGGGGCGGGCAGAGCGGGCAAGGCCAGCATCCCGGCTGGAGCAGGCTGGGAAGGTGATGGTCACCCCTGGGAAAGGGCTCGGAGGAGCTGCCCAGGGCTGTGGGATGACCACGGGCAGCTTGGGGAGAGGGTGGCACTGGAGCAGCATGGATGGTGTCCCTGGGTGCCGGCATGTGGAAATCCTCTGGAGACCTCACTGCCCACGTCTGCCTGTGCCGCAGCTGGGTCGGCTACGAGAAGGAGGGCTTCCGCGGCCACCAGTACCTGCTGGAGGAAGGGGAGTACCAGGACTGGAGGCAGTGGGGCGGCTACAGCAAGGAGCTGGTGTCCTTACGGCTGATACGGACGGTGAGGGCAGGGGTGGCGGCATCGCTTGGGGATGGACCGAGTATGGGCAGGGAGAGCCAGCCCACCCCAGTCCCATCCTCATCCCCCAAAAGGGAGCCTTCCCTGCCTGCATCAGGCAGCTGGGCATGGCCTGAGATCCCCCAAACTCATCACATGCAGAGGTCTAAGTGCCCAGAGCTGCTCCCACCCTCCCTGGGCTCCCTGAAGCCAGGCAGGACCCTGGCTGCGTGTGGGGAGAGCACCCGGCCCACGGCCCCTTCCCCCTGACAGACCGAGGGGCTCGGGGGGGGGGCTTCTTCTCCCCACAGGACTTCTCCGACCCGGCGCTGGTCCTCTTCGAGGCCATGGACTTCGAGGAGGGCCCGAGCGTGGAGCTGAGCGAGGCGCTCCCCGACATGCAGCTGGCCGGCTACGGCACCGTCACCCAGTCCATCCACGTGCTGAGCGGCGTGTGAGTGCGGGGACGAGGGAGAGGGGGGTCAGGGGGTTCGGATGGAGGGGGGGGGCTGAGCCAGCACCCATGTTTTGCCGGCAGGTGGGTGGCCTATGAGGGCACCAACTTCTCGGGCGAGCAGTACATCCTGGAGAAGGGGGTGTACCGCAACTGCGAAGACTGGGGTGCCGCGGATTGCCGCATCGCTTCGGTGCAGCCAATCCTGCAGGTGAGAGTGCCGGCCACCCCCCCCCTCCGCCCCGCTTCGCTGTGGGACCCACTGGTGCTGCCACACGTGGGGCTGGTGGAAGCCCGGCCAGGGCAAGACACCAACCAGCCCCGCTCCGTCTGCTTCCAGGTCGGGGAACACAACCTCCATTTCGCCTCCAAGGTCAGGGGCTGCGGATGGGGAGGGGGACGTGCCCCCCTGGGGGACGCGGCCCCTTGCGGGGTGCTGGCGATGCTTTGCCCCCCTCACCGAGCCCCTCCGCTCCCCCTCCCCAGATCCTGCTCTTCTCAGAGCCCGACTTCTTGGGGGACCACGTCGCCTTCGAGGAGGACCAGGAGGCCCTGCCCGCTGCCTTCATCCCACGCTCCTGCAGAGTCTGCGGGGGCAGGTAGGCGTCCTGGGGCCTCGCTGCCTCCGGCTGGGGACGGGAACAGGGACATCACCCTGGCCAGCAGCCCCGCAGGCACCCGTGGGGGCTCCCGGGAGGGTGGGCAGGACAGGGGGGTGCCGGGGGGCTGCAGGAGGGATGGATGCCCACCACGATGGCCGCATCAGCCCGGGCACGCTCCTCCCCGCCAGCTGGATCCTGTTCGACGGGCAGGCCTTCGCGGGGGAGCAGCATGTGCTGTCCGAGGGCGAGTACCCCACGCTCAGTGCCATGGGCTGCCTCTCCTCCACCGCCATCCGCTCCTTGAAGAAGGTCCCAGTGGTGAGTGCCAGCAGCACTGGGGCAGAAACCCCCCAGGAACCTCCTTTTTCCCCTCCCGCGGGTACCCCCGGCGCTGGCTCTCCAGCCTTGAAGCCCTTCTGCACCCATGGGTGCTCGCTTTTCCCGCTTGCCCCGCTCACGCCTCATCTCTTCCCCCATCCCGCAGTTTTTCTCGGAGCCCTCCATCTTCCTGCATGGGCTGGAGTGTTTTGAGGGGAAGGAGATCGAGCTGAACAATGAAGTGCGGAGTCTCCAAGCAGAGGGTTTCAACAACCACGTGCTGTCGGTGCGCGTCAAAGGCGGGATGTAAGTGAGCCCCAGCCCTGCTCTCCCCTGCCCCGGCTGGTGGGTGCCATCTGCCCACCCAGGGGTGACCGCGCTCTCCCTGTCCCGTCCCATCCCGTCCTGTCCCATCCCGTCCCCCGCAGCTGGGTGCTGTGCGAACACGGTGATTTCCGAGGGCGCCAGTGGCTGCTGGACTGCACTGAAATCACCAACTGGCTGACGTACAGCGGGATCCAGCACGTGGGATCCCTCTACCCCATCCGCCAGGTGAGTGCCACCCTGCGGGAGGGGACGGGGTGCTGGCATTCGGCGGGGTGAACCCCAAAACCCCGGGGAAGGCGGCTCACATGGAGCTAAAGAGCTGCCAGTCCCGACGGCCGGGAGGAGGATGTGGTAGCGGCGCCGGGTGAGCTGGGGGAGACAGCGGGCCACGGCCTGGAGAGGAACAGCATGCCGCTAACAGCTCTGGCCCATGAAAGGTGCCACCAGCCCAGCACTGTCACCCCCAGATCCCTGTCCCCCACCCTGGGAGTGGTCGCCTTGGTGGCGAAATGCTCCCCATGGGCAAGCATCTTGCAAAACGCCCCGGCATCCTGGCGGGGAAAGCTGTGCCCGTGCCAGCTACGAGAGACAGGCCAGGGCCACAGCCATCGCCCTGGGGAGAAGCAGGGACCTCCCGGGGTGGATGAGGAGGATCCTCCGGGCAGCCGCCCCAGGGAACCAGGGTCCTCCCTTCCCAAAGCCACAAGCTGGGTGAGGTCCGTCCTTCCTCGGCCAGCCGCGGCGTGTGGGACCGGAGGAGCAGACAGCAGGGCTTTTCGGTGCAAAAAAGGTTTCTCTCTTTCCAGAGACGGATCTATTTCCGCATCAGGAGCAAGGAGCTGGAGCTCTACCTCTCGGTCCCCGATGACGTGGAGGACATGAAAGCGGGGCGGGTGGTGGTCTCCAGCCTGAGCGAGCAGAGCAGCTCTATCTGGTACTACGAGGACGGGCTGATCAAAAACCAGGTCAGGGCTCACGTGTGACAGCCAGCACTGCAGAGGGGACCAGGGGAGTCCCTGGCAGGACTCCTGCTGGGGTACTCCCCACCCCACAGCGATCTTTCGGGGCTTATAAAAGTCCTTCCCAGCATCTGACCTCAGCCTTGTCCCCAAACATCGGTTGATTTTCTCCTCCCCAAGTCTCCCCTGGAGACGTGAAGGCATCTCTGCCTTCCCTGAGGAGTTTTTGTCATCCTAATCGTCCCCACCTCTCACTGAGGGGTTTTCCTGCTCATCCCATGTCCCACCCCAGAACCAGCTGCATTTACAGGGAAACCCCTCTGAGCTCCAAGCCTTTGCACGGGATGGAGGCGATGGAGAGGAGCGGGCTGACCCGGCCACCACCGCTCCTTGCAGGTGGCCCCCAACATGAGCCTGCAGGTCATCGGGCCGCCGGGAAGGGCGCAAAGGCCGTGCTGTGGTCCGAGACCCGGATGCCACGTCAGACCTGGAGCGTCGATTCTCAGGGACGGATCCACAGCCAGATGTTCGAGGACATGATCCTCGATATAAAGGGTGAGGCCTCGGCACCGGCACAGGGGCTGCTTTCCCAGGGACACCCAAAACCGGGGTGTTTGGCCATGAGATGGGGCACCCACCCCTTCACCGCCATCAGGAGCGCAGTCTGCCCTCCTGAAACCCTCCCCTCGCTCCGCAGGCGGCCGATCCTACGACCGGGACCATGCCATCGTTTGGGACGTGGCTGAGGAAAGACCCACGCAGATCTGGGACATACAGGTGCTATGAGGGGGCGGCGTACGGCCCTCACGCCCAGAAGTGCCACGGGGCAGGATGGGGACACCCTGCCAGCGTCCCCACACCGGGGCGGGAGGTCTCCTACCCCACCCACGCCGCACCCCAAACGCTCCTCTGCCCCGGCTGCTGGCGTGAAGGATGCCCACCATCCCCTCCATCACCAGGGGGAACCACCCCACCTCCCTCTCGGGGAGCCCCGTACGTGGCTCACGAAGGACCCCACGGACACGACCGCCACGGGACCCTCCGGAGAGCGGCAGAACCCCCTTCTCACCAGCTTCCCCCTCCAAACTGTATTTATGTACGTGTGTAAGATACAGCCCCCCTCACCCAGGCCAGCTCTGCCTGGGTGGTTGGTGTCCTTGTCCTTGTCCTTGCATTGGCCACAGCCTGGCAGCCCCTGCGCCGGGGAACTGCTCCCCACCCCAGCACCTTGCCCCTCCACCAGCCCCGCAGCCCTGGGCCTAATCCTGCTCCCAGGATGGGAGCCCGGTGCCCTCTAGTGTCCACAGGCCACAAGCAGCACCAGGGTCCTGGGTTTCGAGAAGGAAGGCACAGGCCAAGCTGTGCCCCCGGGGAGCTCCGGGGGCTGCCAGAGCTCAGGGGGGAGCCCAGCCTGCTTGTGCTGCGGGCTTGGGGGGGTGCTCCAGTCGTATCACCCCAGGGCGAGCTCTGCTTCAGCAGCGGTTGGTGTCCATGCTGCAGAGCTGCATCATGGCTCAGGTCGCTCATCCTCAAGGTCACCTCCACCTGGGTGAGGGCAGGAGCTCCCCGGGGACGTGACTCAGAGCCAGAAGGGATATGGGGTGAGAAATCCACACACGGAGACATCAAACGCTTCCGTCCTCGCTGCTGGGGAGAGGAGACGGCTGCCGGCAAGGGCCTGGTTTGCTGAGCAGGTTGAGCCCAGTTTGGGGAGAGTCAGTGCATTCGGGCAGTGATCACTTATCAACCCCGCAGCGAAACGGGGCTGTTCTGGCAGCGACAGACAGCGCAGTGCCTCCCCGGGAGGTTTCCTCAGCAGACTCGGGTGCATCCACGTCCTTACATCAGGCATCTCCAGCTGGCCGGCGACTGCTCTGGCTTTCAGCAACAGCCACGATCAAATGTCCATCTTTATGCTGAAACGTGTCCCCAGTTGCCCCAAGACCTGTTTGGGCAGGAGGACATGTAACCGCACGACAGGAGAGCGGAGTGTGCTGCACAGGGCTGCCCAGCTCTGACACGCTCCTCTGCCAGGCCAGCGGGCAAGCAGACTCTTGCTGGCCCGAGCCCAAACCACTGCCTGCAGGCAGCGGTGACAGGCAGGGCAACAGCAGGCAACAGGCAGGGCTGCTCATAAAGGGCAACGCCAGGCCTGCGGAGCCTGCAAGCACACGGATCCCAAGTGCCAGGGTAAGCACCACAACCCCATCCCATGAAGAAATGCTGGTGGGAAGGCAGAGGAGACCACCAGAGGATGGGATGGAGTGGGGGTGTGAAGGCCCAGGAGACACGCAGGGAGGACGCTGCCACCCTGTACAGTCTGGGCTGGGCCCGTGGCACCTGGAAACCGCGGAGGGACATCGAAACACACAGGTTGAGCCCAGCTCGGTGGGTAGGGACGCTGCCGAGGCGGGGAGGAATCCTCTCAGCGCTGCCCCACTCGCGTAACAGAGACCCCGGGACGCAGCAGCTCCTCACCCGACCCAAGGCCGCGCCTGACAGGAAACACTTCGCTCCCTCACCCGGCTTTATATACCCCCCACCAGGCCGGGATTGGCTAATAGCAGGGAGCTTGGAAGCGTCGGATTGGTGGGAAGCACAAAGTCCCTGCCGTGGGATTGGCCAAGAGTCACCGTTGGGCTGAGGGCGATGCTGCGGGGGACCGCCCGGCCTGCGGGGGGCGCTGTGTCTTCACCGGGGCCCGGGCCCGGCCCGAGGCCCGGCCTCGGGCCGGGCCCGGGCCTCGAAACGTTCTCGGCCCCGCAGAACCCCAGCGGGGCCGGGGAAGAGCCTCCATCTTACCCCCTTCACCCACAGGCCTCAGGCCTGGCTCTACCCGACCCCTCCAGCACCGAGGTTTCAAGGCCCTGGGTAAAGAGCCGGTGCTTGGGGGTCCTACGCCAGCCCCTCAGCCCCGTTACCCAACCTGCCCCAGCCCCACAGCACAGACGAGCCAGAGGCTTCTAACACCAGCGCTTTATTTCTCAGAGCCTCGCAGCAGGCCCGCTCCCGAGCCGGACCCAGGGCCTTGCTTCGAGCTAGGGCAGCTTCGGGGTTTCGTTTCGAGGTCGGAAGGTGAGGGGAGCGGGAGCACGGAGCAGAGGGCGGCAGGGATGGGAGCGATGGCGTCATACTGGCTGGTCCTGCATGCTGCGAGGGTCCAAGGAGGTGCCGGTGCAGGGGGTTACCATCCTGGGGGTGTCTTCTTGAGGGGAGGGAGGGAGGGGGCCGGGGAGGGTAGGGCACACGGTGGCCTCCTCCGGGTCAGCGCAGCCACAGGAAGAAAGCCACAGCCAGCCCCAGGGTGAGGGAGAGGAGGGGTGGGCTACCGCAGGGGGGGCTCAGGTTGTTTATAGCGGGGCTTGGAGTGGTGGTGGCGGTGGTCGTGACCACCTCCACCTTGTCCGCCTGTCCAAGGCGCTGGAAAAGAAAACGAGAGAGTCAGGCATTGCTCCAAACCAGAGCAGATGGCAGCACAGGGTGGAAACCCCCGCTGAGACCCCTCGCCCGGCTGCCCTGGGGGCAGCAAGGAGCTGGGGGCACCCCGGAGCCCATGCTGCCCCTTCCCAGGCGGGACACGCGACCTCCTCTCCCCCGGTACGTTCTCCTTCACGCTGCACACAGAAATCATTGTTGGCTTTGGGGTTTTCCCAACGCAGGGAGCGAAGCGAGCTGTCCCTCACATCGTTGCCCTGTTTCTAGCCAGGGGCTTTTAGAAATTGGGGGGTGGGGGGTGGGGACAGAAGCCAGGGGATGGTCTCTGCCCCTCAGACGGCTGCAAGAAAATGGCTGGGGATGTGGCAGCCCACAGGCCCTGCGGCAGAGGATGTGGGGCGCAGGAACAGAGTTGGGAAACACCCGTGGTGGAAGCAAGGGGGAGGAGGAGGCAGAGGAGGGACCCCCGTCCCCCCAGGCTGTCGCAAGCAGGGACATTGCAGTTGGTGTGTGAAATGTAACACAGCTGGGATGGTGATTTCAGGGCAGTTTCCTTCCGTCTCTAAAGATCGGCACCTTCCAAATGAAGGTGTTGGTGTGAATCCCTCCTGCCCCAGCTGTGCAGGACCACTCTCTCTGGGTTTTTGGTCCTTTCCTGGGACTCCTGGTGTAAGCGGCTGCACGTCACACCTGTGAACGGGGACCGCAGCAACAAGCGCTGCCCTGGGCTGCTGGAAAAGGGACGCAATTTCCCTCCGTGAACCAGCCCTCACGCTGGTTTGCGCCGTTCCTCGGGTCCCTCCGGAGCCGGGACAGGGCCAGGGATGGAGCCCCAACACCCAGCTCTGCCCCCTCACAGGCATTCTTGCACTATGAGGGTTTTTGTCTGGTTTGCCCAGCCACAGAGCAGGACTCCCGAAATGTAAATGCACCCTGCGGAGCCAGCAGCAGGTCGCAGCTGCACGGAGTTTGTGAGCGAAATAAGCACAGACAAATCTGGCCCCATTACCAAGATGCTGTAGAAAAAAAATAATCATCCCAACAGCTGCTCTGAATAGCATCGCTCTCCCCAAAAGCGCCGGCACGTTCATCCCTCCCACGCCACGGTCCCCGTCCAGGAGAGAGCTGACATCCACCAACGCGGCCCCCATGGAGCCTCCCGGCAGGAAGGAAAATAACCTCCAGCGAGAGGAAACCCCCACAGCCGTGTGCCCACCCGGCATCCCCACAGCCGTGCCCGGCATCTCCAGCATCCCCGCAGCCATGCTCGGCATCCCCGCACCAGGCACGGGCTGGGGCCAGCACGCAAAGGAGAGGCTGCAAGACGGGGCGGAGAGCTAAGTGCGAAGGTTACGGATATGAGTGATGCTCTTAAGTAAAAAAAAAATGCTTTAAAAAAAAAAAAAGGGCACCATGTGGAAGTATTTAGACCTTACAGACCACAGTGCAAAGCTCCTGGTAAGACAGCCAGGGTTAAAGTCAAACAGAAAATCAAGTGCTCAAGTTTCCAGCTGAAGTTCAGCAGAAATTCTCCCACCCTACAGCCCCCCCAACTGCCATCACAGCCATGGGACAGAGCTGGCTGGACCCCCCCGGCCTTCGCAGGGCCCTGCGCCGTGGATTTCTCTTACCATGCAGAGGACAAGCAGGGCGAGCAGGAGGAGCAGGTGGGCGCGCTGGAGGGGCTGCATGGTCGGGGCTCGGCTCACGGTGTGCCGTGACACTTCCTCATCTGCTCGCAGCAATTGCACTCGGAGGCTTTTAAGCGCAGCGGGGGCCCTGTCTCACCAATCACACCTTCCTCCCCTGCACCGGCCCCGCCGCCCCAAAGGGCTGTCTGAAGCCAGGGCGATCTGGGGAAGTCGCATTCGCTGCCGATGCTGCGAGGGTGTCGTGGTTTAACCCCAGCCGGCAACTCGGACCACACAGCTGCTCGCTTGCTCCCCCCACCCAGTGGGATGGGGGAGAGAATCGGGGGGAAAAAACCCAAACAACCTCCTGAGCTGAGATAAAGACAGTTTAATAGGACAGAAAGGAAGAAAAATAATAATGATACTAACAATAATGAAATGACAATACTACTAAAAGAATTAGAATATACAAAACAAGTGATGCACAATGCAATCACTCACCGCTCGCCGACCGATGCCCAGTCAGTTCCCGAGCAGCGATCCCCCCCTGCTCCCGGCCAACTCCCCCCAGTTTATATGCTGTACGTGACGTCATATGGTATGGAATATCCCTTTGGCCACAGCTGTCCTGGCTGTGTCCCCTCCCAGCTTCTTGTGCCCCTCCAGCCTTCTCGCTGGCTGGGCATGAGAAGCTGGAAAATCCTTGACTTAGTATAAATGCTACTTAGCAACAACTAAAACCACCAGTGTGTTATCAACATTATTCTCATACTAAATCCAAAACACAGCACTGTACCAGCTACTAGGAAGAAAATTAACTCTATCCCAGCCGAAACCAGGACAGAGGGAGAAGGTGCAAGACACAGCATGGGGGATGTCCAGCTGGGGACACCACCGTACAGCCCTTTTGGCCTCGCTTCTCCATCGCCTGGCACAAGAGCAGCTCCTGCTCCCCCTGTTCCCCGGCATGGCTGCGCAGCCAGCCCCGAGCGGGATGTCCTGGCCGCTGTCTCCAGCAAAGGCAGCGAGCCCCTCGCCCTGCCTTTTCCCACATCACAAAATACCACCTGCAGCATGAAACCCCCCAGGGCTGAGCTCTGTTTCTCCCCGGGGGCTCCCCGTTCTGTGCCTTGCACCCATGAAGGAGTGAGTTATGGGTTAAACCCCTAACAGTGGTTATGGGTTAAACCCCACCTTGGTTCACTGGGAGGGTTTGCAAATCGCGGCCAACGTTTCAACAAGGGCTCTGTGTCGCACCGTGTAACAAACCTCCTTCCCTGCAACTCAGGGCGGAGGCTGGGTCCAAGTTGTCCCTCTGAATTTCAGTTACACGCCTGGGGTCATCTGATCCGGGTAATAGATCAGGGAAACATTTCCTTCCAGCCCCCCCAATATCCATCTCTTCACGGCAGATCTCTGAGCTCCCTCACCCACTCAACTGCAGCAGCAGGAAACAAAAGGGATCTGGTTATTTTAAGACTGTTTGAAATAAGTAAAGCTACTGAAATGCGCCGAGCACATACACCTGTTGTCTGGTTTTGTGTTGGTGAAGTGCATCACAGCGCAGCGAGCCCACCGCTAGCCTCCGCCCGGAGCTGAAGGCTCCTCTGCAGCAAAGCTTCACCAAATTTAGTTCATTTTTGCACTTCATAGAAGCGTCAAAATGAAAGTCTCTTAGGGACAGCCAACATCCCATAAAAGGTGCTAAAAATTGGCCTGTTCTTCTCCGCTCCGACTGGCGAGGCTGAGCTCTCCGGAGAGCAGAGCAGCACGGCGGTGGCGGGTGGGATGGGGGACGCGCAGGGAAGGCTCTCTGGATGGCGGCAAGCGCTGAGTGGAGTTCAGAGCATCAGCGAGGCAAAACGAGCGTGCGGTAGTGCCCGGGTGAGGGAAAGCATTGCTAGAAAACCCGAGACGAAAGAAGCAGGTGAGGAGATGAGGAGCAGCTGTCCAGTGCGTGATGCCTCAGGCCAGGCTGTGCCACAGACCGTGTCCCTGAGCTGAAGCTAAGGGTGTGCAGAGGGTGGCTGAGGAAAGGAAGCGTGGCTGTGTGTGGTGCTCCTGCACCGGGTCCCCGCCCCAGCACCGGCAAACGTTTGAAGCACTCTGAAGCAAACAGAGGTTGAAAAAGCACCGTTTTGCGGGCAGGTGTGCAGGCAGAGAACAGGCAGGGAGTGGTTCGGCCTGGCCTGGCCAGCGGCTGCGCAGAATGGAGCCTGCCGGCAGCCTGGGCCTCCCTCAAGCGACCAACGGAGGGGGCTTCCCCCGGCTTATCCCTCCTCCTCCAGACACGGGTTCGGGGAGCAGCCGGCAGCGGAGGCCGGGAAGGCCCCGCCACGGCCCGGAGGCCGGATCACCTGCAGCACAGGCCCAGGTGGCCTCGGGGTAGCCCGCCGAGGGGCCGAGCAGGCCGGCAGGGCCGCGCTGGGGCCCGGTGGCACCAGGAGAGCGGCAGGGACGACGGCGGATCCCGTCGGGGCCCTCGCAGGGCCCGGCCGGCGCCCTCCCGCCATAGCCAGGGTCCCCCGCGTCCCCGGGAGGGGGGAACGGGGACGTCGGAGCGGTGCATGCTGGGATATGTAGTCCTCGGGCCGCCTCGCCCTCCACGTGACCAGGGCTGAGCCAATCGCAGCGGCCCCCGCGTCGCCGTGGCAACCGCCTGTAAACAAGATGGCGGTGGTGCGCTGAGCGCGGGGTGAGTGCTGCGCCAGCGCGGGGGGGGGGGGGGGGGGGGGGGAGCGGGGGGAACCCCCCCGCGGTTTGGGAGCCCCCCCACACCGTGAGGGTCCCCCCAACACACGGTGTTCCCCACCCCCCCCCAGCACATGCCGGGGTGCCCCAGCGCTGCCACCCACACTGGGCCCCCCCAGGGCCCCCACACACAGGCACCCCCGGACAGTACCTGGTTACCCCCCATTATTTTGAGCCCCTTTTTGCCAACGATCCCTCAAAAAGCTGATCGCTACCGGCCTTCTGGGGACCCACAGGGCTGCACATGACACTGACAGGCTCAGAAACACCACCAGCTCAAATAAAACTCCCCAAATTTCTTATCTGCTGCCTCCTGGCCGGCATCGGTCCCCAGCAGGTACCAGGGATATTGGTCAGTCACGTCTCACACAGGTTCGTATCGTGTTTGTATTTCCTCAGTTTCAGGCAGAGAAGAGTTGCTTTCTGCAGCTGGAATGGCATCACGAGTGTCGGCTCTCTCACCCGCTGACGCAGCAGGCACCACTGCACCCCCTCTGCTCTCAGGCAGCTCCCACAGATTGCGGCTCAAGGGTTCTAACTGTGACTACAAGGCACAGTTTTAGTTGTGGGTGTATGAACACCCATTCTGCCCAGAAAGCAAGGATGGATGGACCAGGAAGATGGGCTGATGAGAAAAATGTACTCTTTGGGCTTTTTTGGACAGCCTTTTCAGTTACATTTTTAAAAATTTGCCCATCAAGCAAATCCTCCCAAAGTTAACGAACATATGTTTTATTTTTACATATTATCCCCTCTTATTTTTACTAAAAGGACAGAGCTGTTGAAGTTCGTTGCCCCCACTGGTAAGGCTTTTCTTACCATCCTACATGTTTTGCAATGAGTGTAGCTCTTTCTCTCCTACATGTGTCCAAAATCAGATAAGTAATAAAAGGTTTCCACATCCTCAGCAAGCCCTAGAGCACATTAAAGCCTCATCTGTTTTTACAGTTCCATATTAGGTCACATCCTTCCTACCAGATCTTAGAGCAAAAACTCCCTTTCCACTCCCAGTGAAGTTCGCTGCTTTTATTAATCCCAGAGTGTTGTGCGTTTTTTTAAAAATAGCTCAATATTACAACTTTCTGCCTCGCTGTGCAGCGCAGGATGCTCTGTACGAGTATGGTGGTCTTTTTTCTGCTAGCCCCATTTTGTGCTCACTCTTCCCAGCTGCTGAGATTGCACCTTCCCTTGGGTCCTGGCTTGTAACGAGTGCCCACGTACACTCATTAGTCTGGGAGTGCTTATGGGATTGAATGAGCTGGGCCACTCTGCTTTCTCCTGCCCTCTCTTTCCCTCAGCATAACCCCAGGATTTCTTTACCTGCTTTTGGAGAAATCGTATCCAAAACGCTGACCTGTTTTCTTTCTTTCATGCTCTTCGTGCCTCTTCTCAGAAGACGACAGCCTGTCTCCTAGGACAAAGGATCCAGCGCAAGGCAGTCTCCCCTCCTGCTCAAGGGGGACAACACTGAAAAAGAACATGCAGGGTAAAGTCCCTCAATGATTAGGGGGTTCTGGGCCACCACAGTTTCTCGGTGACAGTCTGGTGGACTCAATACCTCAGGCCAGGGCTAATTCCTGTGGTCCCCCTCTCGCATACACAGCGTGCTGTCGGTGACACAGCCATCTCCCCACCAGTCAGGAGCCAAGGGATTTCTACCCAGTACCCCCAAATGGTACCCTTGTCCTGCCTGCTGTGGCAGAACAGGAATTCTCGTGTGGGGTCCTGTACGGCGCAGATGACCCTCCAATACCGATCACCATTTTAGAGGGGTAACACGTTGTATTTGTGCTTTCAGGCGCAGCTTGCGCTGACATGGAGCTCATGTCCTCCACGATGCAAAAAATCACTCTGTTGGAACAAAAAATAGAGAAACAAGCACAAGAAATCCAACTCAAGGTAAAAATCCTGCCCCTTACTGAACCTGTTCTGTGCCCTGCTTTGACAGTTGAAGCCACAGTAGCATCATACCTGCTCAGACCTAGTTTGGGCTAAAACAAGTTAATCTGTAGCCTCCTCTGTTAATTACACAAACAAGCCTTTGCAAAGCAACAGAGCAATTGTATCAGTGCTTGGGGCGGGAGAGTGGACAGTCCCTGCTGTGACTTCTTGAAGACTCTCAGCGCCTTTCACTGATATCATTAGCTGTTTGGTTTCAGACCTTTCTCCTTCCTTTTGCTTTCTGAAACAACAGCTGCTCATACAGCAGAGTCATCCTGGAGCAGAACTCTTTGCATTACTGCAGCTCAGAATAAATACCCTTTTTTTTTTTTCTTAAAGAGGTGGCTGCAGGGATGCTGGTTTTGTTTCTAGATCAGCCGCTTACTGCAGGTCAGAGCACGAGCTGCGCCTGTGCGGGAAGCACAGGGGCAGGAATCTGTGTTTGCCTGCGGCTCTTGTGCAGATGGAGGAGGAGGAGACAGGCCAGTGTGTCCCTCACCTATTCTTGGAGCAGTGTATTTAGGTCCCACCCCTCATTTGAGTCTAATTAAGGTATTTGTGAGGCGATACAGCCTTTCTGACCCTTATTTTGCCTGTTTCTGAGTGGGGTGAGAGTACGTGCACCACTGCTTCACCTAGCCAGGACTAATTGTGCAAACTGTGCCTCAGGGCTTGAAGGCCAAGGAACTAAACAAGGTCATTATTTGTTCTGGTCCTGAAGGACAGAAGGATTGCTGAACTTGAAGAGAAGATGAAGATTCTTCAGAAAGGAGAAGGTAAAAATTGTTCTACCCTTGGCACCTTGCTCCTACCTGTGGGAGAGCCGCAGAGCTCCTGGTACTGCAGCAGAGCAGGCTTGGAGCCCTCCTCTCTGAGCCATCCTTGCCTTAAAAGCCCAAGAGCCTCTTCGGTGAGTGGCATCAGTTACACACACACACACACACGTGGTACCGTTTGCCAAAACAGATCCGCACTTTGTACTTGCATCTGTTGCCCGGCTTTTCTGGTGCACTGCGAAACATCATTTCCTGACCTATTTTCTATGGGTTACTAAGTTTCCATGAGCGTAGATCAACCACACAGACAGCTGAGGATGGTCAGAAAAAAAGAACGGTAAATACTGCAGAGTTCAAACAGGCTGGAAAAACAGAGCTACTCACAGCTAAGCAAACCCAAAAATCTACTTGGAGGATTGAACTGTATTACAGGTCCAGGCTCACTTGTCCTGTGAGGCAGCCTAACTCTAAATTGAACCCAGCTTTGAGTGAGTCACTGAAGGTCTTTTCCCCCATTCAGTTCCTTGGAATCCAGCAGCTCTCCAGCTGAGCCCAAACACGTTTCCTACAATGGCTGAACTACCTTGTTAGCACAAAGCTGTGGTAAGTTCTCCATTTCCTGAGCAGAGAACAAGAATATGCCTGTCAAACCACAAACATGTTTTGTATCTCATCATGCATTGTTCTAGCCATTCAGCCTAGGTTTCGGATCCAGCTTTAGTGGACACCTGCTCATTTTTTTAATAGGTCCCTTAAGACTGAGTAAGCGAAGCAATTCTCCTTGTATAATTGCAAACAGCACCGCTCACATCAGCTTCCCGCAGCACAAAACTTCACCAGTATCGTTCACAACTCTCTTTATCAAACTGCTGCAGGTTGAATTGTCAGGGACCAGCATGCAAAGCTCATGTTCCGCTCCTGTGTTGTATGGGTTTGAGTTCACTCATGGTACAGGCAGGTACTGCTGGGGCATCTGCGCTGTGTGACGTGGGTTATCTACAGCTCTTCTTTACGGCTGTACACAGAAAAAACAAGCCTTCCCTTTCAGATGCTCCTGACTCACCCACATCAGAGGAACTGGAAATTAGGTGCCTTCAGCTGCAGACCCAGGTCTGGGAGATGGAGGTGAGACACCTGCTTCACTTGCCCTGAGCCATCTGCACCTTTGGTTTGAGATTGTTGCAGTCCCAGGCTGCTTCGTCTTTCTCAAGCTGCCACTTTGATCATCACAATTCTTCACCTCACCCCTCTGAAAAGAACGAACAGGTTGGATGTGAGCTAGAGGGCAGTAGGAGGTTTTTTTAATACACAAACATTTGTGCCTCCTGCAAGCCTCTTTAGTTTGATTTCTAGGACCGTAGAAATATTCTTTGCAGCTACTATAGTCTTGGGAGATTACTGTGTCACTACAGATACTTTCATTCTCCTTTTTGCCTACTACTAGTAGAGCTGCTGCTACTACCCTGCCAGTGAGTTTGTCTGCCAGGACCAAAGAGCCCCAAGACAAACTTTCTCTTTCACCTCTCCTTCTGCTTCTCACGGACAGAGCTGACTACTCTCAGGCTTCCATTTCTAGTTTTCTGAAGCTCTGGTCTACAATGCTGACTTGTACTTTCCTCTTACAGCGGTTTCTAAGTGACTATGGTCTGATTTGGGTTGGAGAGAGACATAAACAGCTGGAAGATTTAGAATCGCTCAAGGATGAAGAAGAGCTGCCAGCAAGGAGCCTCTGGAAGCCAGGTAAAGCACCAGCACTCCTTGCTGAAGCAGCTATCCTAGCTCCTGCTGCATGCTTAGAGAAGGTATGATACTCCCCAGAGTAAATAAGCATCAAAGACCCAGAATTTGGGCCTTCAGAATTTGTGATCCTGTGCTGAGGTCTTCACATCATCAGGGACAGAGACATGGAGCAATATAAGAGGAGCTAAGCCAGGCAGAATGTTGGTATTTTATATACCTATATTTTGTAAGCCCCGTCTAGGGGAAGAGGAGAGAACCCGACGGCTCAGCCATTTGGAAGGATACCCTCGCAGCAGCTGCTTCCTGAAGAGTTCACATACACGAAACGTTTGAAGCTTGATTGCTTTAATAACATTGACGTAAAATGGGTGGAAAACAGAATCAGATGTTTTGTGTATATAGGAGCTGTAGTAACTTACCCATATTGTCTGGCTCCATCAGAGAGTATTGTTTGCCTTTCCTCCCACCCACCACGTGAGTGGTTTAATTGAGACCTGATTGTGCTGTATGGGGTCCAAGCATATTTGGCAATGGCTTCTTAGGAAGTCGTAACAGAGAAAAAAAAGAAAAATACTTGGGCCGTACAGTCAATGCTGCTTCCTAACCACCATGCAAATATTAGCTAACTAATCCTTCCCTCCCTTAGATGCAGGAGGGGAGAAGATGGGGGAAGCCGTAGGAATAATTTTCATTGTTTTCAGCTCACTTACCCTTTTTAAGGGATACTTCCCCCGCCCTCCTTTATCAAATTGTAAAAAAAGCAGAACAGAAAATACCAAAGGCTTCACCTCTGCCTACATCTCTTCTTTCATTTCCTCTTCTGACTTTGCTCTTCTGTCCCATCACAACTCTTTTACTGCTTCACCCTACCGCCCTCCTCAAGCACCCAAATAAACGTCCTCAGCAGCGTCCCAGCAAGAGCGAGCAATCTGCTGGTGGCAAGGAGCAGGCAGCCGGCTGCGTTTACACTGGCATTTCTCCAGCAAGCCTGCCCTGATCCATTTATCCAATCTAATTAATCCAACTAGTTAAGTTCCTCACGCTGCGCATTTCACAGTGCCACGTTAAGGGACGACACAACGTTTCTGAAAATACAAGCGAAGACGAGGAGCTGCGCGTGGTCTCTGAAGGGCTGGCTGCATCTGTAGCTGGCGCTGGAGTTAACGTTAGCTTGCAGCAAGAGGGCTGTTTCCCTGCCCTTGTGGTTTTGCACACACCCATGCAAACCTGGCAGCTGGGCAGCACGGCAGCGGTGTTGCACCACGCTTTGCAAAAGTGTGAAAGGCGAAGCATGAAGAGGCAGCACAGACAGCCCAAAAATATTAGGATTCAAACGCAGCTCCAATTCACGCAGAGGTGAAAGCTGCTTAGCTGGCATCCCCTTCCCCCTGTAACTCCGATCCCTCTGCCACAGGTGAAGCAGTTGTTGCCAAACACCAGATTGATTTTGATTTAATCTTGGAAAACGTGAGGGATTTGAATGTGCTGGCTGGAGAAGGCAGTTCTCAAATCGAGCACACGCCTGGGGGTGCTCGGCTGAGGCAGCCAGAACCCCTCCCTCTTATGCTGTATCAAAATGGGATCGTCATGTTCGACGGACCCTTTCGGCCCTACGAGGACCCAACCACACAGGTACGGAAAAGTCTGTAGAGGAATTAGACTCTGAGCCATCCTGCTATCATTCACTGAGCCTCAGGGAAGGGCACGTGTAGGAATAGGGCTTGTGAGCTCACCCCAGTCCTAAAAAGGAGCAGCTATTGAGAACTCCAGCTTCTCACCTGCGTTCCCCCATAGTGCCTTTAAAGACTAGTATGTCTTTGTGTAGTAATTTTTAGAGATGGAGATTCTGGGTCTTTTATGCAGACTTTTCTGCACGGCAATAACAACACAAATAGGAGCAGCCCAGAAGGAATATATCGGTCATGAGATAAATAGAAAATCTGAGGTATGACCATGAGCTCTCATTTTGTTTCAGCAATGCCTGCAGGATATCATGGATGGCTATTTCCCTTCGGAATTGCAGATGTGCTACCCAGATGGCATCCCTTTGCAGGTAAGCAGTGCAAAACCCCACTCATCAGCTTTTTGGAAGCAATTGCTCTCTTGCTTACCAAGAAAATTGTTCAGGTTTCTTTCACCGATCTGCTGGATGCTCCCCACAGCAAATTAAGTTTGAGGTTTCTGAACAACAGCATACATGCAGCTTAATTCTGTGCATGTGTCTCTCGGGGAGAGGGTGGCTGGGAGCACACCTGCTAGAGCCGTTACAGGAAATAAGAGAGCATTTCGGCATTAGGACTGAATGGTTTCTCTGCCTCGGTGAATCTTGGCTTGGAACAGGACTTCTAAGAGCATAGCAGGCTTTGTAGAAGAGAGTTCGTACGTGCAGCATCTGAAGAGCTGTTTAACAAAAAGGAGAAAAAAGTTCTCAAATAGCTCCCCTGGAAAAGTTTTTAAAACCAGATTGAACAAGGAGGATGTCGGGAGAGTTTATTTTGCCACAGTTTAAATGGATTTGGCCACCTGAGGTTCTTTTGGGCCCCATTTTTTGATTTCTCAGAAATGGCGAAAAGCCAAGGCCACATTTTCAGGCAGAAAGCCTCAGAGGACTCTAATCTAGGTCTTCAAGTGCATCTGAAACGTAAGCAGGCACAACCAGAGGGGTGCACCTACCCACTGCCCCGAAGAAAGCGGGCACAACTGCCCAGGTGAGTATGGGGTCAGGACAGCCGGAGTGAGCTGGTAGGTGTGGTAGTTAGAAAGTCGGATGGAAAAGGGAAGATTGTGCAAGGCTCTCGGGGCTGTGGTTCCCTATAATCTGTGCATAGCTGGCCACGTCTGGAAGCCACAGGACAGTATGGTATCCTGGGGTAAATACGGACACAGAGCGCATCCACCTGAGATATGGCCAGCCAGGGGTAAGAGAAACATAAGCGGAACCCAGACAGAAAGACTGCCCCTATTTATACAGCTTGCCCCGCTGCTGGGGGCCTCAGGGTAGCACTCTTCCTTCCTTGGTTTGTTAGAGCCATCTGACAGTCCCCACCGCAGCTTCTTTCTGCCGGTGAGTCCGGCAGTAATTCCCTCTCCACCCCCAACCTGCTGCTTTCACATCACTTTCCCAGCCGGAGAGCGTTTTCCAGTGTGGAAGCAGTCACAGACGAAAGATCAGGTCCAAGTACATTTCTTACAACTCGTGCAAAGGAGCAGCTGCCCAGTGCCTGTTGAGATGGATGAACAACTACCCCGTGCTCTGGGTGGGCCATCCCGGGGACTTGAGGGATCCGCCAGGATCTGCTTTGTTAGAGAGCCTATAGGAGCTGAAAATGCATTGCATTGAGTTTGGACAGCTGGAGCAGCTTCCACGGAAGCAGCTCGCTTGGTTTCATTTGGGGTTTACAACTCTTAGTTGTCATTGCTGTGGTTTATTGTGCTCTGATGCAGTGAGAACAAGCTTGTGCAAGAGTCAGATTTGCTTATGGCAGTTGGCCTTAATTCAACAGGTCACTGACAGAAGGGACGTGGTATTTCAGGAGCGAGAGCTTCCAGGGAGTTTTCCTGGCCACGGCCAAGTGGTTGGGCATTCAAAATCAAGTGAGGTGCAAGAAACCACCGAGATCCCAGGTAAATTCTTAAACTTGCCTCAAAAATGCAGCTAACTAACTCCCAAAGAGGAGAATCAAAACCCTACCGGAGCAGTCCAGCTGGCAGGAGGGGAACGTGTAGGGTCTCAGCGAGGAAGGCAACGCTTCTGGGTCAGAGCCCTGCGCTTGTAGCCCCAGCGTTGCTTCAGGAGCTGGGAGCCCCGCAGCACACATGGTGTCCTCTGTTTGTTAAATCCTCCTAAAGAATGAGACACGAGAAGTAACAAAAGACCAGAAGATCAGCGGGTTTCCAAAACCATACCTGCCCTGCGCCTTTCTGGAAGGCCAAGCTCCGTCTAGCTTCACCTATATCAGCATCAAAGGATGCTGAGGGAACCCTACAGATCTGGGGAGGGTAGCTTGCAAACAACCTTTCGTTCTCCTACAAGCTCATTCCGTAAAGGCAGACATCTTCAAGCCAGACCCTTCTTAACCGTACCGAATATGGGATGATTTCTCTTCAGACTTTCTTAAGAGAATATGGGACATAAGGTCAGGCCACAGATTCCTCATTTTGCTTCTAGACTCTAGCAGTCTGTGTAAGCAATACCTGTCAGGGTTGGAAAGTCAAAGGCAGTCAGTCATATAGACAGAAAATAGTGGGTTTGTGCATGCATAACTAACCCGAACACGTGCATTGCCCATCAGCAACATCTTCCTATTTATATAAAACTATGCTACTTGCTCATTCATCTCAAGGCCATTCACAAACAGAAGCTGTGCTAAATGTTTCCTTTATCCAAGTAGTAAAAAAAACCATAATTGCCCAGTGTCACCACAGAAAAAGGAATGGACACCTACAAATACACCCTCACAAGAGGAAAAATTTTCCAACTCTGTAAAAATTGTCGTAGTTTCAGTTTTTCCTGTTCACAGCAGGGCTAACCAGGTTTCTACCTGTTGTGCATCCCAGCTGCGTGCTGACCAGGCTGCGCAGTTGCTCACTGTTGATGCTGACAATGAAACGTTTAGTGGGCCAGAAAGTGGGACAAGCTTCAACGGGGGAGACTGAGGACCAGTCTCAGCCTAGCTAGGGGAGGTTAGAGCTCTCCGTGTCGGCTGTTGCGCTCTCTCATTTCACCAAATCAGCCTATTCTGGGGGAAAAATCATTTCTCAAAAAGGTTGCACATAGACACATCTCCCCTCTGCTCTGGCAGGTCCCAAACTCTCCTTGGAGCAGTTTCTCAACAAGCTTTCTAAGTCCTCGAAACACGGAGGAGAAGCGATCGGTGTCCGAGATTCAGCCAGAGCAGCGCAGCAGGTATGAGTGAACCCCCCAAAACACCCACAGGATGAGGCCAGCAGCGATTCCCTGGGCTCAGCGCCCTGCGCAGCACCGACACCCCCTCCTCGGGCCTCTCGCAGCTCTGCATAACCTCCTCCTCCTCCCGGAGAGGCTCCACCAGAGCATACGTGGCACTTTGGCACTTGCTCCTGGGCTTTCCTGGCGCCGGTTGCTCTCTGTGCAGAGCAGGCAGTGGTGACGCTCACCTGGTTTGGTTTCAGGGCTCTGATGGGGTGCGGAGCAGCAAGGAGATCCTGGTGGAGACACCCAGGCTGCCTGCCCCGGAGAGGTACAGGCACGGCCCCTCCATCCCTGCCCTGCCAGGCTCTCATCTTCCTCCCATTTCATCACTGAGGGTTTATTTCAGGGTTTTCAGTTGAAGAAGTAAATGGACTTGCCCCTTTTATACCTTAGAAATAATTAGAAAAAAAGGCCAAGTTTGGTCTTTTGGGAAGACCACTGAATTGTTCATTGTGAACCTGCCATCTTTTACATCTCTAACAAAAGCTTCTGTTGTTCAAAATATTACTTAACTTATTGCTGTGAAATACTTTTCCCGACAGCAAGCCAAGGCCTAAGAGTTTGAAACCATCTAAAAAGCTGTTTGTGGTCACGTCAAATGGGAGAATTCCTCCAGGAAACTGATGCCCGAGTGGGAGGTCACACTAACAACACTTTTCCACTCATAGTCTTCTGGCAAGGCAAGACCCAAATAGCTAATGAAAAAAAAAAAAAACCCAAGCAGATTATTTTTAATCAAAAAAGTAGGGCGAAGTACTTACCAGACAGCCCTGATCTAAAATGAAAAAGCTAATAAAGGTCAGCAACCCTCTTTCCACGGCACCTTTAAGCACTGAAAGCAAAGCAGCAGTTCGGTCCGTGGGTCGCTCCGCTCGCCCGCAGTCAGACAGACCCTCATTCATCTGAAGGACATTCCCAAACGTGAAACCCCTCTCCCCCGTTCGGATCACCCTGGCAGCCCAGAGGCTCTGCCTGTTGGGTAAGGCACAGCCTCTGCTGCCGGCAGAACGCTCACTCCTCAGCTGACGAGGTTTTCTAACCTCCAGGGTGAAGACGGCCGAAGAGGCTGAAGCTTCTGCCCCTGCCATCTGCACCCTCCGCATCAAATCTGAGAGCGGGGAGCAGACGTATGTCGTAAAGATGCTGTTCACCGAGACCATAGGGGACCTGCGCCAACACCTCGCCCACGCCAGGTAGGCCTAGGACTTCCTCCCCTCCTCGCTCCCCCCCCGGCTCCGCCGAGCCCCGGGGAAGGGTTCTCGGCTGCCGCCGAAGGCCCCGGAGCTGTGCTTCAAACAGATCAGCCTGAGCCGCGCAGGGCTCGGGGTTACAGTCCCAGCCCCAGGAGCTGCTGGGCACCCTCTGCTCCTTCGGCTCCACCACCGGAGACGCTCTCTGGGCAGCGCTGCCAGGGTGACGCTTAGCTCAGAGCGTTTAATACCCCACCTTTGCCAAAAAGCTGAGAGAGAAGCCTCTTTCGTCCTCTCAAAATTGCCATCTGACCCAGGTCCCTCGCTGCCTTTGCCTCCTTCCAGCTGCTCAGCAGGACTCACCTGACTATTGCCACCGTTCCCAAGGTGTCGGTGCAGCCTGGAAGCTGAGCTGCAGCCTTCAGCTTGGCTGATGGATCCGCTGCTGGACAAACACCACCCTTTGCTCACCCAGCTCTATATCCCAACGCATTTAATGCCGCCCAAGGGCTCACACATCCCTTTGGGGACAGTTCCAGGTGGCTGAGGGGACCCCTTTGCTCTCCCCTCTTCCCACTCCTGTTGCAGGCCGTAGCTCTGGCCTCGGTCCGAGCCCACGATGAGCTCACCGCTGTTGGGATGGCACGAGCCTCCTTCCCCACGGCAGCTGTGCAGCCTGGAATGGCCGCTCTGTGCCTGGCTGTTTGCGGTTTGGGCGGGAAGCCTTTTTTTTCTGCTCAGCCTCTGCTTGTGAAACAGTCTCTCCCCTCTGCTCTTACATAACCGCAGCTGGATCAGCAAGAGCATCTCGGCAAAACCTTGGGGGATCCTGCGCGTAGGAAAGATTGTGCTGTTCTTTCCTAGGGGTGGAGACTCCAACTCGTATGAGATCATCAGTACCTTTCCCCAGAGGGTGTACGCGGACAACTCCAGGAGCCTGCAGGAATGCGGCCTGATCCCCAATGCCTCCTTGCTGCTGCGGAGAAGAGACCCCTCCCAACAAGAGGGGACAGGGCTGCAAACAGCTTAACAGCTCCTAGCGAGAGCTGCTCGCCCCAAGCTCTGCAAGAGGAAGGAGCTGCCTTGCACCGTTAGCTGTGTTATAACCTCCCCTGGCTGGGAAGAGAGGAGAGGGGTGTTTTTCCGGATTTAATTTCATTGCGCCGTTACCTGGGACGGAGAGAAGAGCTCGGGGAGGCAGCGGTTTGGCCTCGCCCTTCGGCAGTGGGTGCTGGGCCCAGTCCCGCTGCCTCGTGGGTGGATGCTTTTCCCCAAGACAGGCGGGCTCCTAACGCAGGAGCATTTCTGTCAGCCCAAACCCGAGGCCTGGTTTCTCATCTCTACTGAAGGTTTCACAGGCTGATCCCCTGCCCAGGGAAGGCCGCCAGCTTTACACCGGTACTGGGCAGTTACTTAGCTGGGCTCAGGGATTCTCTATAGCAGCAGGACAGACAAACAGCCAGGCAGGGTCAATTTGCTTTCCACACACAGCTGCTCCCCAGAGATTTCAACTGCACTTACACCCCGAGAGAACAGGCTCAGTTATACGGTCCCTGGTGAAGCTAAACCAAAAGGCCTTGAGCCATCGCAATGCTGGGACCGAGCCAGACCCACCTCAGCCAGGAGATCCTGCTACTGGGTTTCCTGTACGTGAACAATTCCTTCCCTTGGACAAGCCCCAGCTCCAGCAGGGCCCAGGCTCGCAGCCACGCCGAGCCGCCTGCAGCGGCCCCGAGCTGCCAGCCTCCCTCCCTCCCTCCCTCCCTCCCTCGGCAGCCTGCTGCAGCCAGGAGCTGGATGCTGCAACAGGACACCGTGTCATTGGAGAAGAGCATAATCCCTTCGCTGCTTCTCTGCTGAACCCCCGAGTAAAGCATCTTCCTCCCTCTCCCGTGGGGTGGGGCCGCGCTCTGCAGGCCCCTTTCCCCAGCACATTCTTCCCGTTTCAGCTGTGACAAGCTCCCACTTGACTCCCAGCTGACGGCACTCCCACTTGTGCGAGGCAGCGCCTTCTGGCAGGTTCCCTTTTAGCAGAGACCCAGCCCTCATTAAAGCCTCCCAATAAAACCATTTCTTTAAGTTGCAGTTTCCACTTCCATTAAGATTTCACAAGGCACAGTTGCTGTGGAAAGGGGCAGGATGCCCAGAGCTCTTCCCGGACCCCTCCGACCAAAGCTGGACCCTGCACGACTCGAATACAGGAAGCAGCACTCATGCAAACCAGGTGCTTCCACGGGCTCCCCGTGACCAGTGACTCAATCCCCACAGCTCTAACTTAGTTTCATCCTTTTTCCACCTATAGCAGATATAGGAGCATACAGGGGACCCTCCTATAGGGCAGCCTTTTCCACTGCCCCTCTATATCCTGGTCTATAACCAACCAGGGAATCTTTGCGCCAGGGGTTTGTTTTTTCGCTCACGTGTCTGGCTGAAGCTGTCTCTCCCCCGGGCTGCTGTTCTTACCACGCAGAGGAGAGGAATGCTTGAGAGAGGTACCTGTCACTACCGCGCTGTAGGATATTCAGACAAGTCCTGTGAGCCTTTGATTAGCAGCAGCAATCTAAGGTGTTAAGATCTTTGTGTCAGGCTGCAGCAGCGCCGACAACTGACTCAGCTTCTCTGAGCTGGAAATGACTCAGAATCGTTACGTAGGGTGATGTTTAACCTGTAGTCAAAATAAAACCAAATTTAAAAGAAACCCACAAGTATCGATGCGAAAGGTACAGTAACATTTAATAGCATCTCGGAAGACAACACTGGTTATAAACTTGCTTTTTGGCAGGAAAAAAAAAAAAAATGCACTTGGTCCGGGCTGCAAAAAAGCCAGCTCAAAGAGGAAAGATAAGACAGCTGGAGCATCAGCCCTGAGCCATTAACGCTCACGAGGGAGCCCCGGCACCGCATCGCGGCCGAGGGCAGACGGAGCAGCACGGGTCCCGCTTCCAGGCCCATCCATCCCCCCAGGCAGCCTGCCGAGCGACGCTGGCCTTCGCCCCCAGCCCCGGGCTTCTCTGCGGTGGGTGGTGAGCCCCCAGCTCTGTGCAGTATTTTTGCATTAAATTAAAACAAACAAAAATCAACTTAGTTGCCATAATCTCTGCGGTTGAGATGAAAAAAAAAGAGAAAAAGGAAGTGAGGCAGCAGGATTTACAATTTTAACAGCAACTGGGAGAAGTGGGAAGTAACATGCAACCCTAAGCCCTTCCCTCCTGAAGCAGAAGCTCTCCCTGCAGAGGAGAGGGCTGACGGACGGCTGCACTTCGCACAGCCCCAGAGGCTTTGCTGTTTACAGAGGCACTGGAAGCTGCGGTGTGAGCCAGGCCCAGCTTTGTTCAAAGGCCATGCGCAGCGAGCGTCAGACTTTCTTTGGATCCCTCTGAGATGATTTCAGGGTTAGGCAGGAGGGAATCGTAGGCAGCTGCAATGAGTAGTTTTGGTCATGGGTTTCCCTGTGCTGGGATACAGGTCGCGGTGCCAGGAGAGCGCTGACAACCTGGAAGTGAAGGTGGTCGGAGATGAGGGTGCTCAGGAATGCAGGTAGAGTCCAGGACGGGAGGGGAGCCTGGGGCTCAGGCCAGCTTCAGGAACTCCTGCAGGGTGTTTTGCTCCACTGCTTCCACAAAGAGCTCGTAATCCTGCAGGGAAAAGCCACACGGTCACTCACAAGGCAAGAGCGAGCTGTACGCTCCCGCCGGTCAGGCAGCGCGGGGTCCCCTGAGCACGCAGCACGAACTGGCTCGCAGCACGGGTGCCAGTCAGTCGTGCGGAGGAGGACAGGGCGAAGCGAGGACAGCCCCGCTGCCCACAGTCACCCAGAGTCCCCCTGCATGGGTCCCATTTTTCGCAAGCCACCGTGCTCCAAACGCCCGTTAACCCTGGCAGCGCTTTGTCTGCGCATCTCACGCAAAATGCCTTTTGAAAGGCGTCTTGACATCATTTGTAGCAAAAACAAGGGGACGGGATTATTGCCCGCCACCCAGCCTCCATGATGCTTCTCCCCCGTGCAGAGCACGAGCCTTACCCCGCAGTAGTGGTCTCCGTTGACGATCTGGGGCGGGATGGCTTTGGGGTTGCCTGCCTTCGCCCTCATCTCCTCCCGGAGAGCGTTGTCCTGGGAGATATCCACCAGCTCGTACTTGATGTTTTTCCCATCGAGGATTCTGGTTACTTCGCTTTGTTGGGATTTGATCTGGAATCCGGGCGGGAAAGGCAGGTTACGGGGAGCTGGAGAGGAGCCCGAAGGGTGGGCACGCACCCCAGTGTGCCAGCCACACTCAGCAACAGCGCTCGCAGAGCGACCGCTCCTTACGGGCCGCGGTCCAGACCCCACCTGGCCACGGGGCTCGGCCCTGCGTGGCGGGGGGGACACCCAGCACGGCGGGATGAAGGGGGAAGAAGGGGAGAGGGCAGCGTGAGCAGGAGAGAGGGGGGCTTCGCAGCTCCACGGGGAAGAGACGCCCACCCCAGGGAAGAGGGGGGCCCCCCGGGGCGCCCAGCCCCTGCCCCCCCCGGAGCCCCGCCGCCGCCGCTCACCTCCCGGGAGCCGGTCACCGAGGTGCTGTAGACCTTGAGGGTGCTCATGCTGGGATCGCGGCCGCTCCCTGCGCTCAGCCCGGCGGAGGGAGGCTCGGAGGGAGGGAACGGGCAGCCCCGCCACCGCCCGCCATGTGACTGCGGGAACCAATGGGACCGGCGGGCCCGGGCATGCGGCGTCGGCGGGACCCGGCAGCGGCCCTGCCCTGGGCAACCACCGCCCCCACCGGGCAGCCCGGACCGGGACACCCCCCCACACACAGGACCGCTTCGCACGAGTGGAGCAGAGCAGGTTTATTTTATACTCAAAAGGCTCAGTACAAACGAGTGGGTGAGACAAAGGCTGGTATCAATACACTGCGCCCAACGCGACACGGGGCGGGGGGCGCGGACACGCAGCACCGGGCAGACCGCGGGGAACCGGGCAGATGGGACAGGGTGGGAACGTGGTCCTGCCGCCCCTGTCTGGGGTGCTCTGGAAAGAAAGGCCCAAGGCTTCCCCTGCACGGAGAGCGGCAGTCACCTAGGGCAGATGGGATCACCACCTGAGCCAGACGGGTCCAGTTTTGCAGGAGGATGACGACGAGGGGACATTTCCCCGCAGAGAGGAACACGCGACCTGGGACAGGGCCAGGCGCGAGGCTCCGAGCATCAACCGAGGTGGTTTCAGCCGCGATCTCATTTCACAGCCGGCTCTGCAGAGGCAGAGGGCAAACGTGTCCCCGCACAGCACCCGGGAACTAGATCTTGCACCCCAAAGAGAACACGGGGAAAGGGGATGGTGCTAAACAGCACCCTGCTAACCTGCAGGAGAGAGCAGGTTTCACAGCTGGTGCTGCTCTGCACCCCAGTGCCTAGAGAGCTCCCAGCAGTCAGGACAAATGACTTCAAGAAATAGCCTTGGCCCACATTTAGTTCAGTACACGGCATCAGCAGCCTGGGAACAGAAACAGCCAGAAATGTAATACACCAGATACAGAAAGAACAGGGCAGACAGCTGGCTGCCCGGCAGACACTGCTGCGCTCTTCTCCCCGTGCCGTGCAGGGGGTAGCTCGGGACAGCAAACGAACCAATTTGTTGCCGCCGTCGCCCGTGGTGGCCAAACGCTAAGAACAAAACAGATTTGGTCTTAAATTTTAACACAACGGAATAACGAAAGCATTTCTCCCAAACCTAGGGCTTGCGGCCCCAACGTGAACCAAGAGCAACCAAACGGCAGACGTTTCAGCAGTATTTCCCCCTATTATATAACTGACTTAGTATCTTGCTCTTAAGCTGAAAACCATAAAAGTTCCACCCTCGGCACCACTGCATCGTCACAAGCAAGCACTCAGTACTGTAAAGTTGCCACTAAGGTTAAGGAGGGTTGTGATAAAGTGAACCGCATCCCATGCTGATTTATTTAGAAATCCCATTATTTAGCAGAGGAGCAGGGAGCTCCCAGAGAACGAGTGGCAGGGCTACAACAAAGCCCAAGCGGTCACTGCCTCGCAGGCATCAGGAAGAGCTCTCAGACCCAGCTGTACCATCCTGCCATGTCAGGACCAGAACGGCTTTCTGCCGATCGAGCAGCAAGCAGAGCGCCAAGCAGAGGCGAGTCTCCCCGCTGGCCTGCAGCAGGGTCCCCCGGGGGCGCAGAGCCTCTCTGCGGCTCTGGCAGGGGTTCCAGACATTCAAGGCTCCCCAGGATTGTTTGCGATGGCTCTAAAGGCTGCTACAAGAAAGAGCAGTTCCTCACCCTGCCAGCAGATGCATTAGGCACTAAGCAGCGTGGGGACAGGAGGTTTCTCTAGCACATTAAGGCACTTCAGCATCAATCCACTTCCTCCACAGTCTGAATCATACCCACGCTCAGAGTGCTATTTCGGGGGGATAAAAGGCTTATTAAGGCTTCTGGGGTAACAGTGCCCAGGGGGAGCCTTTTCAGACTCTTCCTTTTAGTGTTTCTTTATTCCCCAACTCCTGTTGGCTACTGAAAGACTCCAGTTGCGTTTACCTGAGGAAAGCAGGTCCCGCTCCACGAATGGCTACACAAGCATCCAAGCCAGAACCGCGCGCACAGCATCCGAGAAGCCTGTAGCACCTTGATGTAATCAGCAGTAGTATAACTGGCAAACCTGCTTGCCTACGAAGTTCACAGATATCCCCTGAACACTCTGATAATCCTCTGGTCTTACTTGTCACACAGGATCTGCGCAGAGAATTTATCAGAAAGACCAGGGCATACGTTTCCTTTTAGTGATGATTTTAACGGTCACATTTGCATGTTCAGCATTTGACATGCCTGGAAGGCAATTCAGAATTCATCTCCCAGCATCAGAGACCACACCAGCTCCAGCAAACACAGCATAAACACATTCCACAAGATCAAAGCTACTGCAAAGCCCGACACCGAAGCCCTGAATGATTCCAGTTAGCCAGTCAGCAGCTAAACACTTCTGGCAACAAACCCCCTGATTTCTCACGGATTGGATAAGTCACACATCTTGTACCCGAGCAAAGGGATGGTAAAGTGCTGAATAGGTTTTGGGTTGTAGGAGCTCTAGACTCCTGAGGGTTTCAAGTCTTCATTTCCTGTCTTACTTTGGGGAGCGTTCTTTACTGGGTGATGCAGTTGTCTCCCATGTCCTGAGCATATCTGTCAGATATTGCCGTCCTTAAGTCCTCCACCTCCTTGTGAAGCTGTTTTACCTCCACCAGTTTCTTTGCAAGTCCATCAGGGCTCAGCAAGTCGTCCTTCTCCTTAGCAGAGTACTGCACAGCTGTGGAGTCAGAGAAGGGAGTTACTTCACATGCAATTCTGACCAAGGATCACACACATTTGCAAGTGAGCCAGAAAAACCAACGCGCATTTGCAAAAGAGGTACTACTTAACATTTAGTTATTACAGCGTGCAGCTTTAGAGCTAGCTAACCACAGAAAGAAGGTTCAGAAGCCCAGAAAGACGAGAACCTTCCATGCTATATTATACGCGAGTTATTTAATTCTGCCACAGCACAGGAACCGAAGGGTTTGCTCTGCCATCACTCCACATACTTACAGCGAATGCCCAGGAGCAGAGAGAGGTTGGGATCCTTGCCCTGAGCCCTCTGAGTGACAATGCTGTAGACAGACTGCAAATCCTGCAGACAACTGGCCAGCTCGCTGTGTAACTCCTGGGCGAGGCAGGCTGTCTCAGCAGGCAGCGGCTGGGTTGTTAGCTCTGCCTGCCGGAGTCGTTCCTGAAGGGTCAGGTTCTTCTCAATGAGATCCTGGTTCTGCACTGAAAGCTGAACACAAGAGGTTAGCGGTCACTTGGTACAGAACTAGCACACTTAAAGCGACTTAACGCAACTGCTCGATGATGACGGGAGGACGGAGGGCAGGAGGAGCTGGTTTACATCAAGTCCTCCAGACTCTCGCCAGATGAGCGATGTCAGTCCTACAGGGTGTGAGCATTCGGCTTTCCTGGCTCAGACACGAAGCGCCCCATGACACTGCACTGTCCCTGCCGAGGCATGACGCAACAAAATAAGCTTCCAGGAGGTTGTGCACCAGCCGCTCACCCCAACACTGGCCATCCCTTCCCTCAAGGGCTGCCATTGTGCTTGCCTTCCTTTAGGCTTGAGAGTGGGGCTCAGCCCTGCCCTTCAACCAGGGCTGTAGTCGAGTCTGGACTCCAGCTCGCAGCCTTGCTGCCCCCAGCTGGCAAGCTCAGCGTCCTCCACCACATCCCACAGCCCCAGCTGAAGTTCCCAGGCAGAAACCGCCTTTCTCTTCCTGCTTTTGAAGAGAGAAGAGCTCCTTTCAGAGCACTGACAGGGCAACTGACTAGCAGGAAGCAGGAGAGGTTGTGCTGCTGACTGCAGATTAAGGGCCTTGCTAAAAGACAATCCATTGTTCATTCAACTGCTGGGCTCGGGCACTCTAAACACTCCCGCTCTGACCTCTTTCACAGCAGTCCGGAGCTGCTGCAGTGCATTTTCTCTTCTCATCGCCTCCTCTTTCAGAGCTTGGCTCGTCCCCTCTTCCTGGGCCACCTGTTCTTCCAGGTTCTGGAACAGACCATGGGAAAGTAGTAAGTCTAACTCGCTTCACAGCAGATTCTCAGTTCTGGGTCCCTCTGCAGTCACCTCTCACCTTTACTTGCAAGGACAACTGCTCCATCTTCTTCTGCTGTTTGTCCACTATCTGGAATCAAAAACAAAGGCATCAGAACTGGCCACACAGACTCAGTAATACCACCAGGATTTCTGCTTCAGTAGGACAGCATGCCCTCTCCTTCTCTTTCCTGTCCACTTACTGCTTTAATCACTGCCTCTGTTAGTAGTGGACGTAGATTCCCTGATGAAAGGCACCTGATAAGAGGCACCATTAGAAGTATCAGCTAAAACAGACTGGAGAAGTTGCATTCTTGTGGTTTTCCTCTCCCCTCTTCTGCATTCTGCAACTTCTCTCCGGTGTTACCGTAGGAGTGCACAGTTATCACACTAAGAACAGCTTTTAAAACCCCTCAGTTTGGAATTCCAGGAACTGCCGCTTCAGTGCGATTGTGACTGCCTATGACTGCAAGAGTCCCCGATTTAATTTTAGTGCCTGGTGTGACTCAGTGGAAGGAAAAAATGTGTGATTCCCAGCTGGGACAGCCTGTTACCTTCCTGAGGCAGTCGCATTCTTTCTTCAGAGAGTCATTTTCTATTTTCTGTCTCTCCCCATCCTGGGCAGGGGGTCCTCTCTCCGCATTCTTTACACACTGCTGCATCTTGTCCTGCAAGCTGAAATTAGCAGAACGCCATGGGAAAACCAGCTTTCTTTAGGGTGTTTCCCTCACTAAACAATATGAGGCAGCAAACGATTTTCATATCAGATGTCAGTGTTGCCCTGTTTGCATCCCAGCTTGCAAACTGCCAGGGCTGTGACGGAGGGAGTCCCTCTCCCTGGACACAGCCCTGCCCATGACATTGGCACATTTGCGGAGACGCGACGACTGCAGATTACGTAGGTCCATTTTGCAAGGAGTTACGGTTGAGAGCAATAACCCGAGGACACAGACAAACCCAGGTGACAAAACAGGGGCCTCCTTTCTTTCAGCCATGTGGTTCTGCTCCCACCCTCCACTGCTGGCACACAGAATCTGAACACGGTGTTTTGGCGAGCACTCACATAATCGTCACAAATCCATGGTAACCTGGTTCTGACACGTGGGACAGTGGCTGTGCTGAATCATTGCTGTTCTTGTGCAGCAATTACTTCAGTGCTAAGATGAAGCTTATTCTAATCCTCCTGATTTTTACCTGTGCACAGTGGAAAGAAGCTCCAGCTCCTTGTGTTTTTGGGTTTCTAGCTGCATCTCTTGCTCCCTGAAAGCAGCCCGGACATCTCCAAGCTCTGTTTCCAGTGCCAGCACTGTTTCCTGCATAGCAGCAGTCTTCAGTTCAGATTCCTTCAGCTGCAACAAAGACCATCACAAGACTCGAGATACCTCCCAGGGGTTTCACCACACACAGCATGTTTCAACTACATTCGCAAGGCAGATTTTTACTACCTATGTGGCAATTCTCAGCTATGGCTCAGAACATTCCTCCTCTAAAAAGGCCAGACCACAACTTTACTTGGGCAGCTGCACAGGGGATTATCTGCAGCTGTAGAAAAGTCATCTGAGCAAGTATGTGAAGAGCTATTATCACAATTCAGAGGAAGTTTTACCTTCTGACTCTGTTTCTGATGGTCCTCAAGGGTTGGTAGATCAGCCAGGTATCGTTCCAGGGTCTCTATTCTCTGTTGTCTCTCCCTGTTTTGTTCAGATTCCTTCTGGCATTTCTTTTTAAGATTATTAATGTGTTTGTCTCTTCCCTTTACCTGCGGGGACAGTCATATACAATATATATAGTTTAGTTTATATAATTTCTTGTCCATCCTTCAGTCCTCTGAAAGCCCGCTCATTTACCTTTTTGTACAGCATTCAACATCAAAATACAAGATCACCTTAACTCAGCAGCATTTCTGCTCACTTAAAGACAGGAGGCTTCTCTGGTTAAAAGAAGAGGTACTGAAATACTTCTAACTGCAGGAGAAAGGGCTTTTGCTTATAAACCAAAGAATTCTACAAGGAGATCAGAAAATACCTACAGTAACACATTGCCACAGAAAACTTTCACGTAGGCACTACATTGACTTAGCTTCTCGAAGAAAAAACACCTTCCCGCCTCTAGAGCCACGGGATCATACCCTTTCTTCCTGTTTCTTTAACTCCTCTGCATGTTTCTGCATAGTTTCCTTCAGTGACTCCCGGATCAGCTTTGCATCCACCTCTGCAGCAGCCAGTTTTCTCTCCAATTCAATCTTTTCCTTACTGAGGGATTCAGTCTTCTCTGTGAACTGTGCTCGAAGAAACGTGTTCTCCCGCTGCAGCTCCTGCAAACAGAGACAGCCTATGAATTCAGTTAGTCACAAACTGGCACTAAGCAGCTGCTCAGAGCTGTGTTCTCAGCCCTCCTAACTCCCAAACATCATTCAGCCCATCTTATATACTGCAGTATCTAAAATAGCACTTGTCAGTGCTGTCAGGCGCTTGCATCACTAGCACAGCTTCTAAACAAACTGTAGTACTCCAGGGTTTGAAATCTCAAGAGTCACAGAAGATCTCAGAGATGACAAGTAATCAGGACCCCATACAAAGGATAATTTTACTCTGCATAGCCTTCCTACTCAAGGAACACCTAATGAGAAGTGGTAGGGCCATTGGATTCCATACCTATTTCTTACTGACACCCTGGTGCACCCAGTTACCTGCATTCTCAACATGTAGACATCTCCGTAGGGTGCTGGACAGCCAAGCAGGGCACTGTGAACCTGCAGTTCACTTTCCCGGACCTTCTGCTCCAACTGGGATATGTGTTGTCTCTGTCTGTAAAAAAAACCCCAGGTAATACACTGTTCTCAAACATACACCTTGTTTTCAACAGTAGTAGAGAGCAATACAACATGAACAGTGCCACCACAACTCTAATGCTCCAGTGACAAGCAGAACAGAAAGACAACCCTGCAGAGAAATCTGAAAGACGTCTATTCTGACTCTTTTTTACAATTGGTATTAACTTTTCTTCCCTCCCCTCCCTTCAAAGCCTCCCCCCAGCAATGATTATAGATAAAACACACAAGCCTTGCGTGCTTTGGAGGATCCAGCTTGGCTGTGGAGCTTATGAGTGAAACGAACAGACAGATGACTCAAAATGAGCAAGCAGAAAAAGTATTTACAGTCCAAATGCTGAAGAATAGTTTTCATTAGGACTTACTTCTTCAAAAATCTTACGGATCACTAGCATTAGGTATGAGAAATGTTGTTTGCCAGCCCAAACTCACAAAGAACAAATTTAAAATAAAGATCTCAAAGAGCTCCCAGAAAGTTCTCAAGCAACAAGGCAGTAGTTTTGACATTCCAGATAATCATGATGTGAACAGAAATCTTTATCCCTTATAAAACACAGAAAGCCATAACCAAAATTGATTTATTTGAACCCTTCAGGATCATCATCCTAACTCCAAGAGGAAGGGGAGGAGAGCTCATGAAAAAAATAGGCTGTTCTCAAAGGTCATTATATTGTTCTTTGCAACAAAAAAGCTCCATCGGGTAAAAGGGACTCTGAGATACGAGCTTTCCTTGGTTCTTTCAAAACCCTCCCTTTCCAAAAGGAAATGCACTGTAGTCCTTAAACCACATGTCAGTATCAAACTCTCACCTGTCAATGAGGAGCTCTTTCTCCTTGAGTAGGTTTTCATTGGAGTTCAGGATATTGATCCACTGAGCTGGATCAGGTGTAGGCAGCGAAGGAGAATACGTCGAGGGATGGTGGCAGGCGCCTCCATTTTGTAACTGAAAGAGGAGACAAAATGAGGAGGGAGAGGTTTGTGCTCCACAGAGGTAATTGCAACATTGCTAAAGCTATTTTGCACACTGTGTGCTCATCTGCATGCCAGGACATAGCTATTTCAGTCTCCGTTGATGTCCAAGAACAAGTAACTTTGCCCAAGCACAACTGGAGATTAACAAATAATTTTAGATCACTGTGCTAGCTCGCTGGAAACAATTTGTCTCCATTAGGGTACAGCTGGTGGGAGGTGATAAACAAACTGTTTCCATCTAATAAACTGCAGTTAGTTTTATGCATCTTTTCAAAAAAAGTCTGTTTCCTAACTCTAGATACAGAATACAATTATTCTAGAAACTGTCAAGAACTTCTTGACGTGCTTTTCTTTGCAATTTCTAGCAGAAACAATATTTCACCTCAATCCAAACCGTTGTGCAGTGCTGTAACATAATACAGGGCTGCTCTAAATAAGCAGCATGTCAAATGATACCTGTGACACCACATGTTGTAGAAACAGATCATTAAGAGACTTTCGGTGTAAGACAGGAAAAGCATGAGACATTTTCCCCCTTGCTTCTTAAGTCTGGGACAATGATTCATGACTAAAGAGACAGGAAGGGTTTCAAACTCATACATTCACACAAGCAGCTCCCTACCTGCATTTGCTCTATTTGCAATCGCACTTTCTCCAGCTGTTGTTTCCAAGCACTGAGCTCGCAGGCCCTCTCGTGCGGATGTAGCGCGCAGGCTTCTTGCATCCATGCTCGAGATGAAGGAGTTACAGGTTTTGAAAAGAAATTGTTGGCCTGGAGTCCCGTTGGCATCAGTCTGCTCCCGCTCGGCCACGTTCCGTCCTGGGGCTCACAGACTCCGTTAGCCCCTGCCGCTTGCTTACTCTCTGGCAGCACCTTATAATGGTCCTTTCCTGCCTCAGCTGCCCCAGAGTTTGGATTGAACTTCTGGAACCTGTGGAGAGGGTCAGTGCACAAACTATCCAGAAAGAGAGACTGGTTAAGGGTGCGCTCAATGGCAGGGGTGTCAAACTTCCAAGTATCTTCTGTTCTCATGTGATCAGAAACAGGATGCCAGGATTGCTCAAAACCATTTTCCCCTGAAGTCCCGTAGAGACGCAAGAGATCCCTGGGTGGCACCTGAGAAGGCTTCCCGGCATTAAAATCTCCGTTTCTCATGAGCCCTGCGTGTTCAGAAGCAGATCCTGGCATAGCAGTTTTTGAAGTACTCTGCGAACAGCTCTGGTCTCCTGCAGAGCACAGCTTGGAGGGTGAGGCACCCAACGTAGAAGGCATAACATGGGCTGTTGGGATGGTCACTTGGGTTTTGATGGGCTGGAATGAGGAACCGTTACTGGAATTGCAAAAGTCTAGGGAAAGAAGAAGAGTGATGCTCTAATTACAATCCTGAAAATATTCTGACATGAACAGCCACTCCTCTGCTGAACTTTCCAAAAGAATTTTTAAAACTGATTCTTTTCCCCCAAACATGTCCTCCTAAGCACCAGCAGCAAGACTAAGGCACACCTACGTTCCCCCTCACTACAAGTTTCAGGAGCCTGCTGACATTTTCCTACCACCACAAACCACAGGGAGAATCCAAGTTTAATTCAGTACACATTTTAATCCCTTGTTTTTAAGCTATTCCAGTATAATCTTAAATCAATAAGGTTATCTTTCTATAGGTTTAGAAATCAAGTCCTTTAAATTGAATAAAAAGGCTGAAACTTACTCAGCTGAACACTGAGACCTTGATTCTGTTCTGCCCGTCCCACAGCTCAGCGACTCTGAACCGTAACCAAAGCTAACTGGAGCCTTCACTAAGCCCATGATGAGCTTCAAACATAGCTGAACACTAGATCACCAAGCAGTTGACCTTCGAACTCCTCCAGGACACTGCAGCAAAAGGGGTTTTTCCTAGAGGCTAGAGTAATGGCTCTCGCCTTATTGCCACAGGAAATGAGATAGAGTTCAGCGCACGCACCCCAGCGTGAGCCCGTCCTGTCAGACGGGCACCAAACCTGGCTACATGGAAATACAGGGTTATTCTTAGCAACTCTCAGATTTCAATACAGCAACAGCAAGAGCTGAGAAAGGCAAACAGCAAAGTGCCTGTTCCCGCTCCTCGTCCCGATACGTTGTGTATCGCAGTAATTCCGGGTTTCTCCCAGATACACAAACTCGTTTTCTTCATGGGTTTGGCTAAAGGCCCAGCCCCACGTGATGTTTCTTTAATCCAACATGAGGACTGCAAGGTCACCCTTCCACCTGTTTGTAACCTCAAAGCACTGCTACAAGAAGGAATAAAAGGTTATGATTTGAATGTGACTGAAACCAGATTCTGCAAAGACCACCATCAAACTGCAGGAAAACTATCACAATAAAGGCACAAGACCCTCTCCTCAAAAATGAGCAGGAGGGGGAGAAAATCTCTTAGACATTACTTGGCTGTGCCTAGGAACTCCAGAGAACACCACGCTACCAAGCGGTCGCAAGCACGTTCACCTTGGCAAACAGAAGAGAGAGTACAATTTCCTTTTACAGCCCCTAAATTTATATCCCAGCATCACTACCAGGAACTCGAGGTCTCTGACCAGCACGCCACGTGTGGATGCTGCAATCGGTTCCTTGAGTGTGCTAAGGGTCGTCACAACAACATTTCTGACTAATGTACTGACCTGAAAGTCAGCGTGCTTCAGCCAGCTGTCAGTGCCGCAATTCAGCCTCAGCTCTTATGAACAAGGCTACAACATTACAAACATTCAGAACGGCAATTTCTGAGAGAGCCACCGTTATCTCCCCTGCCCTCAGTGTGCAACTGCATGTTTTATTATCCTGAGAGAGGCTTGATGGGACACTTAAACATGCGCTCTAGTAATATTTCTAGCAATATTTCCACAAGCCAGACTTTTTCAAAAGCCTTCATTTCAACTCACACATTATTAAGATCTATAACTCATTGAAAAGGCTCAGGGCAGCTTGTGAAACACATGAATGTGTGAAGCGCATTGTTTTAAAGAACACCACAAACTTCCTCGCTGCTGAAAGAAGAATCAGTGAAATCAACAGTGGTTTATATCACTTTCACAGGTGAAGATGAAAATACAGGTGGAAAGGATTGCTAGGACAAGCAATTTCACAGAACACACCTCAGCTGAGGGCAAGGCTGCAGCATTCTTCAGTGAGAAGCACACAGCTCTAACACTGGAGAGACTTACACCCAAAGGCACACTGATCTGAAGTCTCTAGAGGCACCTATAAATTATTTCTTAAAAAAAAGTATGTGATATGTGACAGACTTTCTGATAAATCACTTGTAGGTCAATATGAACCAGCAAATCACCAAGGTGGCTCTTTTAGTCAGTTAAAAATGCTTACTACAGTTAGAAGATAACTAAACTAGCTTAGAGAAACAGCAGGTCCCTTAATCACTTGTTTATATTTCAGGCAGCATATCTGTGTACTGAGGCACTGCTTTTGAAATAGTCTCCAAACATCATTACGGATTCTGCTCTCCCCAGGTTTTACATTCTAGGGTTCAGTAATATCAGGCGATTTAATACTTGTCGGTTTTCTAAGAAAACTTGAAGTCTTTGGCTGTTACTGTGTGATCCCATGCTGACCATCACCTTCTGTGCTGTCTGAGCAGGAGGTCCCAATGCCCCCATCCCCGCTGTCGGCCACGCTTGAGCAGCGACTGACACGGCTCTGGAACTTCACAGACAACATAGGCGTCTTCCAGTCAGTCTCCAAGAAATTACTCTTCTGACTGGTGCTGGGACCTGGAGAGAAAAAGCCAGGGATATTTATGTTTTATCCAACAGACTGAAAAGCCTTTTAATATACTTAATTAAGCCATACCTAATTCCCCATGCTATCAAAAACCAAACTGACCCTTGCTTGACTCCCCATATTGCTGCTAAAGAAATCTCTTTTGCAAAAGGAAATGGTAGCAAGCACAAGGAAGCCAAATAATAGCAACAGGAGATTGAAAAAAATCAATCCTGTTATGGAAGCCAGAATGCAAAAGCAGTAAGTTATATTCCCACTGATAAGTTTGGTGCTATTACACCCAGCTGATGCTCTGGTACTCAGACTAAAAAGAAGAGCAGCAGCATTGGCACACAGCAAAACTAGTTAAAGGTACATTTTTGCATTAACTGTTAAGAACTCTTCCAGATTTATCAGTTATCACTCAAGAGATAGGTTCATTATCAAATGATTCTCTACCCTTGCATACCCATGCAATTGTTTTATTTTGCAGGAATAAGCCATTGTTTTTTTAATAAAAAGCTTTTGGTAAAAAACTCTTCTCAGGGCCACATGTCTCCTCAGAGAAACTGAAACAGGATCCGACAGCAGCAGGGCTTTAAAGAAAGGACTGTCCTTACCCGATGGATTGTTCTGCTGGAGCCTCAGGTCTGGATGTTTCTCAAGAGCAGCCATCTTATCTTTCCAGTGAACTACAGGGCAATAAATAAAAATCATATTTTAAATCATCATAAACCAAACCCTGTTCCCACTAACCAAGCGAAGGGTACATACACATCAGCCACTCTTCATTCAGAGTAACACAGTATTTCATATTTAATTAGCATCTCCTCCCAAGAATATCTGTTTCATCCCCGCAGCAACAGAGGCAATACTTAAAAAACCCCTTGCAGTTACTGTAGGTTTTCTTCATGCCTGAGAAATGAGGAGAGTTCCTGTTTGCAACATTCTCCAGGTATGCAGCAGTTCAGCAGCGCCTTTCAACTGGGACATGTGTTATCCCCATCATAGTTATTTATAGCGCATCAGTCACCATGGTACCTACACGCTGGCTTTATGTCTATAGAGACTAAAAATTTCCCTTTAAAAGTCTTAACTCTAAACCAGTTCATTTCTGCCCTCTGTAGAGGTCACTGAGCAACTACATCCAGAAATGCAGTCATTCAAAACTTAGCGTTGCCATTCCAGAAATGGCAATCATTATCTGTCCAGGGCTTTGGTTTAATTTATCTGCTTATCTGAGTACTTCAGACAGGGAATTTCCTGCCTCTGATGATGCAAGTATAGTTTACAGCTCTCAGGCTTCACTGTGGCAGTTCAAGGCCTCTCTCCACTCCACCAGTCAAATACTAAATCCTCGATCGCCAGCTCTTACAGATTTTTGCTTAACTGATTTAAAGAGCTCACAGAGACCATTAATCCTTAGAAAACATACATATATAGATTTTACAACATAGGATAAACATTGGGAATACAATAGGATAATGAACCAGAAGCCGCGTTTCACTCAGTGAAGAAATAAAACACTTCTAGCTAAATGTAGTGCTTATTATGATTAATTTAGGTATGTTTATGAAATTCCCGAGTTTAAATCTCAGTCTCCAGCACTACAGTCAGGCAGTTATAACAGGGAAATTCAAGCGTGGGCTCTTGAAATAAAACAGACAAAGCAACCAAAGCGTTCCCACCTCACTCAGCACCACCCTCTCACAAACACTCACACCATCCTACAAACCACCTCCTTCCAGCAGCGGGCACAGGGCAGACCCTGCAGAGGGGGTGGGAAGGGCCAAATAAGAAAAACTAAGGAGAAGAAGGCAAGGGGAGCGGTGGGTCACGAAGAGAGGGGGAGCAGCGCTTCACCCGATGGAGGGGGGAAGAGTCTGGCGGGTGCGTGGACCGATGTGAAGCCAGGGTGCGGGGGGAAGCCCTCCACCCCTCAGAAGGGGATGGGGAGAAGAGTGATTGGGTGGAGGGAGGGGAGAGGCGAGGCCGGTTGACTCCGGGGGGGGGTAACCGCCTGGAAGGCGCAGCCTGACCCCGAGAGTCCGGTCCCTGAGGGGTGGGGGGCCGCCGAGCTGCCCGCGACGGAGGAGAAGGGATGGTTTCACCGAGGGGGGAAGCACAGGGAGGGGTGCTGCCCCACACCGGAGCCCGCCCCGTGAGGCCCGGCGGCGGGACGGCTCCCGGGCGGGCCCGACCCCCTCACCTGGCTCCGCCGCGGCGTTCGCGCTGCCCCGCGCGCCGCGACCGTTACAGCCGCGGGGGGGAGGGGGAGTGGCAGAGGAAAAGGGGCAGGGCCCTCCCCGCCCTTCTCTGCCCCGCAGCCTATCGGACGCGACCGCCCCGTCCCTACCCCTCGCTCATTGGCTCGCGGGAACGCTCATCCCCGCCCTGCAGCTTCGCGGAGGGAGCGACGGCTTCTGACGGAGGAAAAGTGTCCACAGCCGCCACCCGTAGGGCGGGGCCTGAAAGAGCGGTACCGGCAGTTTCCCTGCGCTTGCGCAGTGCTGACGGCGGCGGGACCGGGCGCTGTGTGAGGGGCCGTATGGGGCAGCGGGGCCTGCCCGGCCCGCAGCCGGGCCCAGCCCCACCGTTCCTCCCGCATTCCCTCACCCCCTCGGCCCGCACAGGCTCCACCGTCCCCTCAGGGCCTCCCCGGGGCCCCCTAGGCTGAGGGGCAAGGCCAGGCGGCCGCCCCCAGCTCGGCCCCCTCACACCCCTCTGCCCCTTCGGCCGGGAAGGTCAGCGCTGCCCTGGGTGCCGGCAGCAGAGAGGCCGCGGTGCTGGGCCCTTCGTTATGGCCGGCCACGTTGGGGCTCCTCATATGTGCCATGGTGTCGCCTGCCTTCCCCAGCTCCATGGGCAGGGCCCGCCCCGGCTGGAGCAGCGGCACCGCCACCAGCGAGGCCTCACCAGCAATGGGGACCCTCTCCTTGGTGTGGGGTCTGACGCTGGCCCCCATGGGCTGGGTGCTGCTGTTGGTGGCCACGGCCACCCCACGGTGGAAGGAGCTGCCCGAGCAGCCTGGCTGCTCCTGTGACCTCTCCGTCAGTGACAGCCTCTGGGAGAGCTGCGTGGAGGTGCTCGCCCAGCCGGGCCCAGCCTGTCGTGCCCTCCTGGAGGACGCAGCCCATTTCTGGCTCGTGCAGGTACCGAGAGTGGCCACCGTGGGCTTGCTGCTGCTGGGGGCCCTGGCCATGCTGGGGGCACAGTGGTGGGCCCCCCCCGCCACGGCCCAACCTGGTGGCCGCTGCCAGGGTCCTGCTGATGCTGGCGGGTGCCGTGTACCTGGGTGCCGCTTCCTACATGGTCATTGGGTGCTGGAGGAGTTGGCCAGCCCGCAGACCCCCCCGGCAGACCACTTCCACCTGGGGACGTGTCTCTACCTGGGCTGGAGTGGCGGAGGGGCAGAGGTGGTGGCTGGTGTCTGCCTGGCCACGAGGCCTTCTTCTGCAAGAAGAGGGGGGTTTGTCATGAGGCCAGCCACTACCCCTTACGAGGTGAATTATGGAGGCACTGGGACAGACTGGTTCCTACTGCGAGCACCACGGGATGATGCTGCTCGCTGTGAGGTGTCCTGCACCCCTGGACACCCCTTGGACTCTCACTGCGTGGAAGAAGTGGGTCTGTTCCCCATCTTACCTCCTCATTGGTAATTTTTCACTTAAAAGCAAGCTGGTGTCAATGCTTTCTTGCCTGTTACTTGGTTGTGCTTTAATCCTTAGGCAGGGTTTCACCTCTGCAGCCAAATAAAGAGCGTCCCATACCCGCTGTAGCACGTCTGTAAGGGGCTGGGTGGCACAGGGAGGGACAGGACCCATCCACCATTTCCAGGCTGACCACATCTCCTTCCCCCTCTTGCCCCGCGCTCTCCCCTTCCCCTTGGGAGCTGCACAAAGCCCCCAGAGCACCTCAGCCCTCCCTGGGACACCTTCATCGCCCTCCCTGGGACACCTTCATCACCCTCCCTGGCCAGTGCCTGTCCCCTCCACCCCACGGTGGGTGCCATCCCCCCCGAGCTGGGCTGCCGCAGCCCACGGGGAGAGGAGAGTAGAGCCCAGAGGGATGCCACAGCCCCTTGAGGATGGTGACGCATGGCATGGGTAGGGGCTGGCTGTCACTGCGGGGACATTTCAGCGCCAAGAAAAACCACGGCACAATCAGCCCTCGTCCACACAGTTTTATTTACAGCAGAAGAGACCCTGGCCGGGATGGCTGGCGGCACCGCGCCGGTGTGCGCGGCAGGGGCACGTTCCTCCAGGAAAAGGCCAACGTGCAGCCGAGACAAAAACGTCCTTGAGAAAAGCAAGACTGTCACTGCAATGTCCCGCCCCAGGGAGGGGGGATGTAGCAGAAGCCACTTCTCCTGCGGCAAGTCCATGCTGGGGGCTGAGCTTTCAAAAATGTCGTCAATCCCCCCCTGCACCCCCCCCAGCGCGGGCAGAGCGCCCGCTTTGCTCCCGCAGCACCGTGATTTTTATTGGCAACGATTCGTGCCAGAGAGGTCCCGGCGGGACGTCAGGGTTCGGCCGCTTCTTCGGGGAGGCTGTGCTCGGCCCCGAGCCCCCCGTCGCCATCCTGGCCCTGCTGCCGTGCCCACCACTCCTGCAGCTCCTGGTACAGCTCCTGGTGCTCTTCCTTCCAGCGCGTGAACTTCTCCGAGGTGAGCGCAGCATCGCTGAGCAACTGCTCCAGAGCCTCCAGCTCCACCAGCTTCGCCTGCCGAGAGGACGGGCATGTTTTGGGGTGGCTCCTCGTGGGCAGGGGGCTTTGGGGGGGGATCAGGGGGCTGTGGGCTCCCACCTTGAGCGTGCTCTGCAGGGCCCGCACCGCGTGCACCTTCTCGTTGATGTGGGGTTCTTGTTGCGCCGGATGAAGGACTTGCGGCACTGCTCCTGCGTCAGGAACCGCTGCCGCCCGATGAGGGACACCCCTCCTTGCTTCAGGCACTGCATCAGGCACTCGAGATCCTCTCCAGCGGGGTCTGGGCGAGGAAAGGGGGCACCGTAGCAGGGGGGCAACCCCGAAACGCTATGGGGCTGCCCCCGCACGTGACCCTGCCCCCAGAGCATCCCGAGACACTACATGGTTCACTCTCAAATACATCCCAACTCGAGTTAGCCCCCTCCAGCACGCACAAGCATGCGAAAGAGCGGCCCTAACTTCGATTAAAGGGTGCGCACAAGGTGACAGGGTGAAAGATATCACCCCCCAGCACCTACCCATGGGTGAGCAGGGCCGGGGGCTGCCCTGGGGGCTGCTGGCTGCGCTGCTGGGCTCGCCGCTGGCTGGGAAGAGCTGGGCTTTCTCCGGGGCATTTTGCAGCCTCTTCTTTGGCTGGGGGAGAGATGGGGTGGGAGGTGAGACGAGGATCCTCCGTCCCTTCCCCGGGATGTCCCCTAGGGCCACTCACCAAGTCGCATCTGTGTCCGGGGGACTCGTCATCAGGGTCCTCGGCTTCTGTCTCGCTGTAGCAGTCTGGAGGTCACAGTGGGAGGACGGGAGGAGTGGAGGGAGCGGGGAGCCCCAGGCTGCCCCCCCCAGCCCTCCCCAGGGCTGAGCATCACCCCGGCCCTCCTCTCAGGGAGCATTTCTCACATTTCCCCCAAATCACGGGCAAAGCTCCCAGCAGTCCCACGCAGGGGCTGCAGCACCAGGCATGACTGCCCTGCCGGAACGCACGGCTCCCTGCAGGGTCCCCATCTCCCGTGGGGGAACCGACCCCGTCTCCCACCCTGAGAAGGGCCCGTTACCTTCCTCTCTGTCTGGGACCGACTGGTGGGCGAGCGCATACTTTGTTTTGGCTGTTATTAGGTGACTGACCCACCTGGGGAAAGAAAGGATGGACAGACAGACAGACGGAGGGTCACGGGCAGCCCGGTGTGGTGGGACTGGCACCGGCTGTCACCGGCTGGCGCGTTACTCACATGCTCAGATCAGCCAGCGTTTCTGCGGCAAAGACGAAGGGCTTGTACCTCTGATGGGAGAGCTGGAACACGCTGGAGGAAGACAAGCGGGCGGCTGCCTTTGCTGCTGCAGTTACCCGGCACCAGAGCCAGCCCTGAGCCCCCATCCAGCCTCCCCTGCACCGCAGCCCCCCCCCAGCCCCCCCCAGCCCAGGGGTTTGGGCTTTTCCCTGCCGTCAGAGATGCTCCGGTCTTCAGCCTTGTCCCAGGTAACACCAGTAGCGCAACGCACGTCTTGCTCAGAGAGCGGGCTCCTATATTGCAAGACGGCCAGTCCTGCCAGCCCTGCGGGGACCCTGCCAGGCCCATGGGGACCCCTCCAGGCCCATGGGGACCCCGCCAGGCCCATGGGGACATGCAGGTAGTACCCGGCAGGGCTCATCAGCACGCACCCTCGGGACAACATCCCCCCCTTCCACCACCAGCCGGGCGGTCCATGGTGAGACAGACCCCACTCACTATTTCTTCTTCTGCTCCCTCGTGCTCTCCAGGTCATAGGTGGCCACATTGATGAGTCCTGCAGCCTTCTCATCCTGCGAGGGAGACAGCCGTGTCCACCACCTACTCCGGCGCTGGGGATGGGAAAGCCCAGCTACCCCAGGCGGGGGGCGAGGACACCCAGCGTCCCCACTCACATTGGGCTGGTGGTACCAGTAGAGCGTGTGGCCCTTCAGCACAAACCAGCACCGCTTCCACTTCTGGGCCATGAAGCCCACGTGGTCCTTCTTCTTCAGGAGCCAGCCATCGCAGTCCACCCGGCCCAGGTCCCGGCACGAGACCCGCCGGCGGCTCAGCCTGGTCGCCACTCCTGCCGGCCGCAGCGTTGGTGGGGAGGGGGTCAAGAGCAGGGAAGGAGGAGCAGGGGGGAGAGCTCAGGAGAGCCCCCAGCCCCACTCGCCCCAGCCCTGGCAGGGTCCTGCTTACCTTTTGGTCTGCGTCCCGTCTGGGGGCTGCCCTGAACAGGGAGACAAAGATGAGCGGTTAGGGACGATGTGGGGGTGCGAGGGCAGCGCAGCGTTAGCTGAGCCCCCCCCCCCACCCCTGCAGCACCCACAGCCCCTTAGGGACCCCCAACTCGCACACCCCGCAGCAGCAAGCTCACAGGGGAACCCACCCAGGCACAGGTGTTTTGCCTCCCAGCTCAGGCAGGACATGAAGTCCTGCGTGTGCCCCACTGATGTCCCCCCAGTGTCCCCCTGAGGCTCAGTGCTCCCCTCCCAACCAGCTCTCACCTCCCCAGGGAGCTGGCCAGGCTCCGTGCCCCCAGCCCCTGTGGTGGGGGCTGCTATGGGGCTGAGCTCTGCGGCGCAGGGTCCGGCGACAGCAAGGGTGCCCGGAGAGCACGGGGTGCCCGGTGGGGTGCCACCCACCCACGCCGCCTCCTCCTCTGCAGCACCTGCAAACAGCAAGCGGGGCTCCAGCCTCCCATCCCGGGGGAGAAACCGCTCCATCCCCGGATTCCCCCTCTGCTCCCTTCCTACCGCAGCTGGGCAGCCCCGGCAGCTCCCCCACGGCCGCCCTGGGCAGCCTCGAGTCCTGCTCGTCCTCTTCGTTGGTGACGGGGTCCGGCACCGAGTCTGACCCCGAGTCTGAGTTGGCAGCAGCGCTAGGAGAAAAAGGGATCCCTGAGCCACAAAACCCCCTTGACTGCCACGGGGCTCCCGCTATCGGGCTCCGGCCGGCCCCACACTTGCTTGGGGCACCCGCGGTTCTGCCTGCCCGAGGAGGAGCGGGGCTGGAGGCAATGTGGCGGCGGGGGCTCGGCACCGGCTCCACCGGCCTTCACGCTCCCCAGCAGGGTCGGAGCCCAGCCGGACGGCTCCTGCCTGGCTCGCCTGCGCTGCTGCCGGCTCTGCGCACGCCTTTCCATTCCGGGAGAGGAGAAGGGTCATGTCTAAATATAGTTTCAACCCCATTAAAACGTTACCAAGTGAATGAATTACAAACACAACCACGTTTTTTTTTTGTTCCTTAAGACTACTGGCAGCTTCCCGGGCCGCTCACAGGCAGCTGCCACGCTGCCGGCACCTCTCCCTCCAGAAAGAGCTGGGAAGGGGCCTCGGGGGCACCCAAACACCTCCGTGCTGGCTGGGCTGGGGGTGTTGGGGTGTCAGGGGATGGGGCTCACCTGGAGGTCAGGGACACAGGGCTGCCCAGGCACTCGCCGCTCCTGGTGCCGGGGGGATCCGCAGCATCCGAAAATGCTCCTGGGAGCTGCAGATGGAGTATCAGGGCCAGCCCGCATCCCACCATGGTCCCCCAGAGCTTTAGGGACCACCAACATGATGGGAGATGCCCAGCTCCGAGCATCCCTGCCTGGTTCCCGGTACAGCCCCGTGCAGCACTGGGGCTGTACTGGGAGCACTCACCTGCTGCCTGGGAGAGGGGGGCGAGCCAGGCAGGTCGAGCGGGATCTTCTTCAGTACCAACGTCACGCCGCTTGTCTTCTCCAGCAGCTTCTTTGCCAGGTTGACGCGTGTCCAACCCACCTGCGCGCACACCCTGGTGAGCCGTGGCCCCGGCCCCACGCTGCCCCACGGCCGCCCGGCCCTGGCCCCGTGCACCCTCCCACCCCACAGCTCCTGCACCCTGAAAACCCTCCCCGGCCGCAGCTCTGGCGTCCCCCACATCCTCCTCGGCCACAGATCCCACATCCCACACATCTCCCCGGCTATGGCTCCTGTGTCCTGCACATTTCCCCAGCCACAGCTCCCACGTCCCCCAAATCTTCCTCTGCAGCGGCTCCCGCGTCCCCCAACCCCCCCGGCAGTGGCTCCTGCGTCCCCCAGACCTTTCCCAGCCACAGCTCCTGCATTCTGCAATCACAACTCCCATGTCCCCCCCAAAATCCTCCTCCCCGCAGCCCCTGCGTTCCGCCAAATCCTCCCAGCCCTGCAGCTCCCCGTCCACCACTTCACTGCCGAAACCAGCACCACCCTCGAGCCCCCGTCCTCCCCGACTCACCACGACCTGCTCATTGACCTGCACGATCTCGTCTCCGGGCAGGATGCGGCCCCCGTGGGCAGCCAGGGCCTGGGGCAGAGGCAGGGTGGGAGCAGGGTGCCTGGCCCTGGGTGCTCACCCCCCACCCCCAGCTAAACCACACTCAGGAGCTCTCCCGGCTGGGGAGAACTGGAGGGGGGGGGTTAACCATTAACCAGCAGCCTGACCTTGCACAGCACTGGCCAGAGCAGCTGGTGGCATCGGGGTGCGGAGGGGGGCTCCCACCACAGCCCGGGCTGTGCTCACTCATGACATGAGTTGCACAGTCTCAGCTGCAGGCAGCCACCCCAAGCTCTGGGGTGGGGGGGGTGGATTAGGGCACTAAGAGGCTCACAGGATCCATCCAGATGGGTTGCAGCTGGGATGGGCGGTATTCCCCATGGCAGGTGCTAAAAGGGGGTGACTGAGGGACAGGGTGGCACGGGGGGGGGTGACAGACTGGGAGGGGCAGCACCTCACTCACCTCCGAGGTGGTCGCAGACACGAAGTGCAGGCAGGAGCTGGTGGAGGTGATCTCGAGGCCCTGGGGGGGGGACAGGAGGGAGGCGTGAGCGGGGTGCAGGGGGTGCCGGGGGGTCCCAGGGCAGTGGGGGGCACTGGGATGGTGGGCACTCACCAGCGGGGCAGTGAGGAGCGGCGGGGGGCTCCCCAGGGGGTCAGATGGCAGTGTCGGGGTGTCAGGGGACGTTGGGGGCTCCCCCACGGGCTGAGGGGCAGTATTGGAGTGTCAGGGGATGTTGGGGGCTCCCCCACAGGCCAGCGGGCAGCGTCGGGGTGTCGGGAGACATCGGGGGGCTGCCCCGCGGGCAGGGGGGCAGCGCCAGCCCCACGCGCTGCAGCACAGCCCTGCGGTCCAGCAGCGCCGGGGGGCTGCAGCCCACGATGCTCTCGCAGATGCCCACGATGTGCTGGCACTGCGGGTGACAGCGGGGGGGGCTGAGGGGGGGGCCCTGGCAGCACTGAGCCCCCCCATGCCTGCCACCCCCTCCTCACCCAGCACTTACAATCCGCAGGATCCGGCTGTCCCTCTCAGCCACGGGACAGTCCTGGGGGGACAAGATGCGGGGCTGAGCAGGATGGGATGGCTCAGCCCCCCTCCATCCCAGCTGGGGGGGCCCCCGCCGGGAACCCCCGCCTGTACCACATCCCCCCTGACCCCCAGCTCTCCCTCTCCTCCAGCAGGCAGAGCTTTGGGGGACAGGAGAGCAGACGGCTGGCTCCACACACACACACACACCCCCCCCCGCCCCAACACCGTGCCCATCACCGTGGCATCAGGGCAGCGCGGCAGCCCTGGACACCCACCGCCTGCAGCGTCTCTGCCAGCTGGGCGCAGAGCAGGACGATGTCCCGGCTGGCCGAAAAGTCGTTGAGGGTGGAGAAGAGGTATCTGGGGACGGGGAAGGGGGGCAGAGAGCTCAGCCCCAGGTGCGGGGGGCACCCAGCACCCATGGGTGCCCCCACCCACCCCGGACCTGTTGAGCCAGGAGAAGAGCCCCTTGGCGGCACCGACCAGGTCGACGACGCGGGCCAGGAGGGCGAGGGGGGGCGGCTGGGGGCAGCCCCTGCCGACAGCCCCCCAGCACCAGGCTCTGGGTGCCCTGCGCCAGCTCCCGCAGCCTCTCCGTCAGTGTCCGCAGGCTGGTGCTCGCCAGCCCCGCGTCCTGGGGGGGACACGGCCGCCGGGGGACGGGAGGGCAGCGGGGGTCTCCGGGGTGCCCCCAGATCCCCACCTTCACCCAACACAGGGTGCCCTCGAATCCCACCTCCACCCAGCTCAGGGTGCCCCCATGTCCCTCCCTCTATCCAGCCCAGGGTGCCCTCATGTCCCACCTCCACCCAGCTCAGGGTGCCCCCATGTCCCTCCTTCTATCCAGCCTAGGGTGCCCCCATGTCCCCTCTCCACCCAGCCCAGGGTGCCCCCACATCCCCCCCTCTATCCAGCCCAGGGTGCCCCTGCGTTCCCACCTTCACCCAGCCCAAGGTGCCCCCACATCCTCCCCCTCCAGCCCAGGGTGCCTCCATGTCCCCCCCCCACCTCCACCCAGCCTAGGGTGCCCCTGCATCCCCCCCTCCAGCCAAAGGTTTCCCCACGCCCCTCTTTTCACCCAGCCCAGGGTGCACCCACATCCCCCCTTCCACCACGGGAGCCCCGCAGCACCCATGGGTGCCGGCACTCACCAGGGCGCGGAGCTGCTCCACGGCCTCTAGCAGCAGCTCCTGGTGCCCCAGGCGCCACACGCCCAGTGCCTCCAGGGCCCCCGCCGACAGCCCCAGCAGGTCGGGCCCCGCCAGCCCCCAGGCCTCGAAGGGGTACCCCTGCACCGCCGCGTCCAGCCCTGCCCACAGCCCTGCCCTAGCACCAGCAGGACACCGGGGGGGGGGGGGCCAGCACCCCCTGCCCCCCCTCCAGTGTCCCTGCTGGCCCCTGGCTGGGTGACCCCAGGGGGTAACATCTGGCTGCCGGGAGGGACCTCTCCATGCAATGAGTTCGCCCGGTCTCAGCCCAGATGGTGGGGATGGCCAGACCCCCAGCCCCAGCTAGATCCAGGGACTGACCCCCCCCCCAGGGACAAGGAGTGAGGGACAGGAAAGGGCTGCCACCTCCCCCAGCCACACCAGGCCACCCACATGTCCCCAAGCCGGGGACAACCCACCCCAGACCCCCACCCCAGGGTCAGCAGTGGGGTCCCCCCCAGGTTGGGGGGCAGCTAGGGTGCAGGGGGTGGGGGGGCCCTCACCTCGGAGCCAGGCGGCTGCCCGCGCAGGGCCCCAGGCACCCACGGGCTCCATGGCGGCCAGGCCGGAACCGGCGGCGGGAGCGGCTGCTCACCTGCGCCAGGGACGGGCGGCCCCATTGGCGCACCCGCGTGCCGCTCACCGCGGCCTCCCGCCGCGCCCGGGGCCGCCCGCCCAGTACAGTCCAGTAAGACCCTGCAGGGCGAGGCCCCACGACGCACCCCAGTGAGTCACGGGCCGGACGGTGACGCATGGCTGCCGAAACCCCCTGGGGAAATGGCACCCACCCGGGGGAACTCCCCCAGCCTCAGTTTCCCCTGTGAGATGAGGTGTCTCCCACCAACCCCTGCCTGCAGTGAGGGCTGAGTCCCAACAGAACTCATGACACTAGTGGGTATCCCCCAGCAGCCGGGTGCCCTGTGGGCATGAGGTTTGGCCCCACAGACCCCCAGGAGAGCCTGGGGGGGGGTGGAGCCCCTGCTCAGCCCCCTCCCCACCACCTGGGGATTTTGGGGAGGGTCACACCCCCCCCCCAAGGCACAATTCCCACCCTTTCCTTTGCAGGTGGGGAAACTGAGGCAGGGGGCAGCCCACATACAGGCCCACAGAGCCCTAGCCGAGCCCAGCTCTCCCGCCCCCCTAAATCTGCCCTGGGCTGGTGCTGGCCCCCCCTCCCCGACAGCGCCTCAGCGCCCATCTCCCCCCGCCCCGGCGTGTGCGCTTGGGGGAGCAGCGGGCGCTGATCGTGGCTGACAGCCGCTCGGCGCTCGCCGGGTGCGTGCCGCCCTTTTGGAGGGGGCCGCGGAGCCGGCAGGCGGGCGACAGACACAGACCCCCTCGCGGTGGTCAGGGTGGGGGTCCCGGGGTTGGGCGGGGGGGGGGGGTTGGGGAGGGGGTCCAGCCACGCTGCTGCTGACCTGTGGGGCCTGATCCTGCTGCTCCCCGCTGCGCCATGATCATCCGCCCCAGACGCTTAACCCCAGGGTACTTCCGTCTGCTCCAGGTAAGGGGCGAGCAGGGTGGGGGGGGAGCCCGTGGGGACCCCCGGGACCCTGCCCGTGCTGCCCGTCAGGCCTGCTGGCCGTGGGAACCGTGCCCGGCCATATCCCGGCTCCAGGTTAGCAGCGAGGGTGCTGCTGGTGGAGCCCCGCAAGCGCTGCATGGGGCACCCCAAAAACACCCCTAGACGCCTCGGGGGGGCCACAAAGCTGCCCCTATCGCCCTTACGTCCCAGCTGGGCGTGATGGGGACGTTCAGGGCATGGCCTCAGGTCCCCTGTCCCCAGGGGGTTTGGGGCTCAGGGTCTCGCAGCGCTCCCATCTCCTCTCTTCTCTCACCCCGCAGATGCAGCTGGCGGCGGGGCGGAGGGCCGAGCCGGGGGGGCGGCTGCTGACCCCCCTGGCCCTGCTGCTGGCGGCCACCGGGCTCTGCCTCTCCTTCTACAGCGCCCGGAGGATGGCCGGCCCCGCCAAGGCCCCCCAGAGCCATGAGGAGGGGGCTGGCGGCGCCGGTCCCCAGGGGGGTGCCAGGGTCCCCCTCTGCCCACTGGCCCCCGCCTGAACGGAGCTGCCGGATGCAGATCCTTTCCAGCTGATCTGCGCCACATCCAGCCCTTCCCTCCGTGCCCGGGCAATGCAATGCCCCGGAGCCGGGGACACACACGCCTCTGTCCCCCTCTGTCTGTCCCTGCTTTCGGGAGCCAGTTCAACAACCGGGATGGAGAACGGAGAAGCCACCCCCTGGCTCCAGACCTGCCGGCTGAGCCCCTGACCGAGCCGCTGCAAGACACCAGGATCTGGCCACAAGAAGAACAGAGCCTGAACGGACAGACAGACGGATGGCGGAGCCGGGTGCTGCGTCCATCTCCATCTCCCCCCCAAGCAGAAAGGCCTGGGGGGCCCCTTGCACCCTGCTGGCAGCCACGTAGCACCCCCCACCTCGTCCCCGCGGGGACCGTGCTGCGGCCGCAGCCAGCTCGGTCCCACAGAAAGGAGGTCAACACCGAGTGACGTTAGGTAACGCGGCGGGGAGGGCTGGGACCAGACCGGCCTCTGCAACAACGGGGCCGGGGGAGATGGGGCCATGGGGTCAGCGACGTGTCCCCTGGGCAGGCGCATCCCACTGGGATGGGGTCTGCAACCTTCCCAGCCCCCTCGCACCCACAGAACCCAGCTGCAGCGCTCCATCTCCCCGGGGCGGGAGGGGACAAATCCGGGCAGGCTGCATGGAAATAAACCCTTTCCTGCCGAGCATAGCTGCGTTGTCGCTCTGCCTTTCTGCTGCTCCAGCCCAGCGTCCCGTCCCCAGCTCAGCAGGAGGGACAAACCTCCAGCCTGAGGGTTTTGCTGCCACGGCTGCATCGGCGAGATCCACTCTGCAGGAATTCGCAGCAGCGGGTGGTGGCATTGTCACACACAGGCCCCCCCCCCCCGAGAGCCAGGCAGACAGAGGCAGGGTCACCGGTGGGATCACAGCAGCATCAGGCTGGTGGACATGAGGCGGGGAGGCTGACCACGCCACACACGCAGCCCCAGCCCTCTAGGAAGACGAAATCACTTGCAGGCATTGGGTTTTAGGGGACAGGAGCCTTAAAGTGTCCCTGCCACAGGGACACCAGCACTCCCCTCTCAAGGCCCAAACAGGCAGAGCCAAGACCACAACGAGCTGCTCGCTACAGACCCAACTGCTTGATGAAGAGTTCACTCAAGCACATATTCCCCCCCAAAAACCAGCCCCATATCTGCTACCAGTAGGCTGGGAACCCCCTGCCAGGAGGGTAAAGCAGAGGGAGCTTTACCACTCTGCCAGGGCAGGAGCACCAGGATGAGGCCGTTCCTCCGGGCTGGCACAGACGCTGGCAATATTCCCCTTGGAGTGCTTGGGAAGAGCACAACACCGAGACATTGCCCTCCACCCCAAGGGGTGGCTGCCGCCCTCCAGCCAGGGCCTGGGTCACACTCACAGAGAGCTCTCAACACTGCTGGCCCGTTGGTTGACATATTTTAATGGGCGACTCACCAGGGTCAACCTCTGACCCAAGGAGAGAGGCCTAAAACCGCTCTGAAAGCACAAGAGACGAGTGTACAGTCATGCCAGCGCTTAGGGAAGAAGCCGCTTGCCCCTTCCCTGAGAAGGAGGACACACAGCGAGGGCACCTGGGGTCTCGCTGGCTCCTTCTCCTCGTTAGTGCTCCGGCGAGGAGGGCTGCCAGGAGCAGCGGCGCGTTTGCTTGCTGGCAGGCTGCGCTGGGACATGCTTTTCTCACAAAGCCGAGGACAAAGATGCCCTTACGGAGCCGCCCGGCCCCTCAGTCCGCTTGCGCTCAGCTGGACGCCTCCATCTCGATGGCTTCCTCGACTGGCTGGGTCTGCACTTCCACCTTCTTCGGGGGGATGTAGGAGCCCATCCCGGCGGCGCGCTCTGCCTCCTCCTGTGTGTACGGTGCCTCCCGCAGCTGCTTCAGCCTGCGGGGAAGGCAGAGAGGAGGGCTGAAGCCTTCCATCCCAGCTCCTCAAAACAAGACCGGCCCAGAACTGACACTGCCACCCACCTCACCCCCGATGAATTGGGGGCAGGGGGCCACAGCCTGCTCCGGGGCAGGGTACAGGCCCACGGGGCAGCTCAGGGCCCCGCTCAGGCCCCCCCCCTTACCTCTTCTTGTGCACCTTGGACCTGAAGTGCTCCTTCATGCTGGTCAGGTCCACAAAGTAGCGCCTGGGGAGGGGTAAGAGGCTGGGGGTCAGGGGGCCCTGAGATGGGAGCAGGGCTGGGGAGAGCCCTACCGAGGGGCCAGGGTCCCCCCACACGCCAGCATCCCCCCCGAGACCAGAACAAGCTCCCCCCAAGGGCCAGGGGCCCTCCCGAGACCAGGACAAGATCCCCCCCAGGGGTTAGAGCCCCCCTCGCCGCGACCAGCCCCCCCCCAGGAGCCAGGGACCACTGCCAGGACCAGGACAACCCCCTCCCAGGGCCAGGGACCCCCCAGCAGTAGGGCAACTCCCCCCCCCCGCAGGGGCCAGGCAACCCCCAGCACCAGGGCAAGCCCCCCCAAGGGTTAGAGCCCTCCCTCCCCAGCCCCCCCCCCCGACCAGGACCCCCCCACCCCTGGTGCGGGGACCCCCACCCCGGGCCCGTCAGGCCCCCCGGCCCGGCCCACGCACGCGCAGTGCAGGCAGTAGAACTGGGCGCAGCCCGGCAGGTCGGGGTCGGGCTCCTGCCGCAGCAGCCGAGCGGCTTTCTCGGGCTGCAGGTCCCCGTGGATCTCGTCCAGGTCACGGCGGCGCCGCTTCGTCTTCCACTGCCGGGCCAGCGAGTGCGCCCGGTGAGCGCCGGTGCGGCGGCCATTGCGCGGCGACATGGCGGACACACGCCGAGACCGTGCTTCGCAGTGCGCAGGCGCAGGCGGCTGCGGGCCCCGCCCCGCGCCGGTACACCCCCGCCCACGAAGCGGCAGACTCCGCCTATGAGGCGGCAGACCTTACCCTGCGGCTTGCCGGCCACGCCCACGAGGCGGGAAACCACGCCCGTGGAGCGACAGGCCACGCCCATGTAGCGGCAGGCCACGCCCCCAGGCTCAGCCCCATAGCTCTGCCCTACGGCCGTGCCCGGCCCCGCGCCTCCCCGGGCCGGTCAATGGCCCCGGGGGACAACCGCGTCCCCAAGGGCCCCCAGCACCCGGTGGCAGCCGTCCCCAGGCTGTCCCCGCAGTGGGGCACAGGGCCTGGCCTCGGGGCAAAGGGTGACCGGGGCCTGTGCTGCCCCGGTCACTGCTGTGATGAGCTGGGGAGGGCTCAGCTCACCGGTTCCCGGCACTGATCGTGTTTCCTCCACCTCGGGTGATCAATTATAGATGGGGACCCACGGCGGGGGGGAGCGCTGAGCCCCAGCACCTGCTCTGCGCTGTGGGCTTGGGGTGGCCCCAGCCCTGGGGGTCCTCTGTGGGGAAGGGGCACTGGGGGGCTGGGGCAGGGGGGCAGAGGGAGGGGGGGTTTGGGGGTGACCAGAGCAGCCACCCCCGCGCTGCCCCCGGCTCAGGCTGGGCTCAGGTTCCCCTTTGTGCATTGGAAGTGGCCCCTGAAACTTTAATGAAGCCACCGGATCTCCGGGGCGACGCGGGGGGGCCCAGCCCCCCCACCCGTCCCGCTCCCCGTGGCACCCGCCGGCTCCCGGCCCCACTGAGCCCCTCACCATGACCCAGGGCTTCTGGCGGCTCTACAAGGACAAAGTGCTGCAGACCCTGGGGGGACATGGGCAGACGGGGCGCTGCAGGAGGAGGTAGAGTGGGGGGGGGGGTCACCACCAAGCCTAGGTCCCCTCGAAACAGGGTGACCAACCTCCCTGCCCTCCCCCTGCCTGCATCCCTGCCCTCACATGGGGGCTTCGTTGCAGGGAGACTCCCCCGAGCTGATGGAGACAGCCGAGACCCCCACGCTGATGGAGGAGGGACCCAGCCCCGTGTCCCAGCTGGCGAGGAAGGTGAGGAGGGGCCTGGGGGAAGCGGGGGCCAGGGGGGGCCTGCTGGGACCTGGGGGTCCCCGGTGAGCCCGGTGCTGCCTCCCCTGCAGGTGCAGGGGGTGGGTGCCCGGGGCTGGCGGACGCTTTCGTCCCTCTTCACCCGTGAGGATGAGCACCAGCTGCTCAGCCCGGAGCCCTGCGCAGACCAGTAAGTTGCAGCTCGGGGGGGGGACGGGACCCCAGAGCCCAGATCCATTCCGTGGGAGCTGCCAAGCCCCTACATGCCCCTGTCCCATCACCTGCATCCCCCTCCCCTGCCTATACCCATGGGGCTGGGCTGGGGGGCAGCAGGGGGAGAGCTGGCATGGAGGAGGGACATGGGGGGGCCTGGTGGTCCCAGTCCTGGCCACTGTGGGAGCCAGCGAGAAGGGTCCCTACACCGACGTCCCCGTCCCCGCTCTCTCCCCAGCCCACTGGCCGCCTCGCCGCCTGAGCCACCCCCCTCGGAGAAAGCACCCGGCTTTTGGGATCTCTTTGCTACCAAGTGGCAGCAGGCGTCAGGGCTGGACAAGGGGGTGCCCCCCCAGAGCCAGGCGAGAGCCTCGGGGAGCCACCGGGTGACGATGGCAGTGACCTGCGGGAGCCGGAGGAAGGAGCCTTCCGCTGGGGTTTCCTGGCTGGTAAACTGGCCGAAATCCGGAATAAAAACGCCCCCAAGGGCAACTAGAAGAGGACGCACGGGCCGGACTCTCCAGCAGCACGAGCGGCCCCCCACTGCCGGTGGGCAGCCCCCTGCCCGCAGCCCAGGGCTCTGCGGTGGGTTTCGGTGGCATGTCTGCACTAAATACCCCGAGGCGCCCCTTTTCCCTGAGCCCTGCCTGGTGCTTTCTTTGCCCTCGCCCCCCTCCCTGAGCCCCCCCCAGCAGCCCCATTGCCCCGGCCCCCACGGGTGGGGCTGGGGAGCTGCCACCCCCAGCCCCGAAGAATCCCCCCACCCAGCCTGGGCTCTGCCCGCACAAACCACACACACTGCCAGGCTAGAGAAAAAAAAAAAACCCAAACAAACAGGTTTATTGAGCGCTGCTCTGGCCCCAGCAGCCCCTTTTCTGGGGAGGAAGGAGCTGTGGGGTGGGCACTGCCCGCGACGGGGGGCTCGGGCTCTGCCCACCCCCCCAGCCTGCAGCTGGTGCAGGACATGAGCGACCGATGGGGGCTGCAGGCCCATCCCACCACCCTGGGCTGGAGACAGGGAGGATGGAGCAGATGGGTCACAGGAGGGGGACAGCAGCCTGCCAGCCCTGGGGCCAAGGAGAGACTCACCCAGGGAGCCCCTTCCCCACCTGCCCCTCAGGTGCCCCCAACTGCGCTCAGCCCTGGGTCCTGGGTAGACCTGGTGGCCCTGCCTGCCAGCCAGCTGCAGCCCCATGGCACCCGGACGGTGGATGCCACCAGCCCATCGGCCACATCCAGCGAGGGTGAGGGGCCACGTCCAGCCAGTGGGAGCCACACGGGCGTCCTCGTCCCCTGCCAGGCTGTCTCCGCTCAGACAGTGGACTCCTTGGCGGCCGCCCAGGCTCTCTGGCAGCCATAGAGCCACTTGATGACGCGGGCGTTGCGCTCCACCACCGAGACGGCGGAGCCCAGCCGGGCATCCGGCTCTTCCTCGCCTGGCCCTGCTTCCCCCTCGCTTTCCCCCGAGGCCTGCCCGGGCTCCGACTCGCAGGAGCCGGGGAACCGAGCCGAGGCGTTGTCCCAGCCCGCCGGCCCGAACCGCTCCCGCCCCAGCAGCTCCACCAGCGCCCGGTCCAGCCCGCAGTAGTTGAAGAACCGCTCCTGCTCCGAGAGCGGCAGGGAGACGCGCAGAGCCAGCGCCTGCTTGCCGGGGGGCTGCGGGGGCTGCGCCATGGGGCTGCCAGGCAGAGGGAAGATGCCACCACTGCCACCGCCGCTGCTGGCACCCGGCGTCCTCGCCTCCTCCTTCTCTGCAGGCACCCACAGCATGGGGGTCTCGGGGCTCTGGGAGGCCAGCGGCCCCTCGCCCAGCCCCCTGGCCGGGGGGAGCTGGGAGGCTTGTCTCTGAGGGGTCCCTGGAAGAGGCGTTGCACCAGCCCGGAGCCCTTGGCGTTCTCCTTGTCCCCACCCGGGCAGTCCCGTTTCTGCCGGTAGATGATGAGGGAGTCAGGTCTCAGCAGGCGCCTGCCGCCGGTCCGGCGCGACACAGGGGACTGGGGGCACGGCAGCTTCCTGGGACCCTCCCGGCTCAGCTCCGAGCCCTGACACAACTCATTACACTGCTGGCGGGCGAGGAGGCGCCGGCCACGGGGGGAGAGCCGGGGCGAGCAGCCCCGCAGCGCCGGCTCCTGCCGGCTGTTGATGACCTGCTGGGATTTGACGTATTTGGCTTTGTCGGCCTCCAGCCGCTCCACGGCGCTGGGGGTCCGGCCCCCACCACCCCCCAGCTCCCGCGGGCACTCGGGGCCCCGGTTCAGCCAGGCCAGGGGGGAGCCGCGGCCGGGGGCCATGAGACGCAGGTTGCTGGAGGCGCAGATGGCAAGAGGGGGGCTGCCCAGGGGCACCATCGCTCCCCAGCCCTGAAATGGCACCCCTGGTCGCTCTGCTCCCCCCCGAGTGGCTGGGGGGGGGGGTCTGGTACCGCGGCTGGGGAGGCTCCCGAAGCTTCGCTCGGCTCCTGGATTTGGCCCTGGGAGGAGAGAGGAGAGCTGGGGTTAGCACCGAGGGTGCAGCAGTGGCAGGAGGAGGATGGGGGGCGAAGCGGAGCCAGGGGTCCCCTCGATCCCACGCACGGCCCGGCAGCGCTGCCCTCGGCCAAGCAGGCAGGCAGCAGGCAGCAAGCCCTGCCAGCCCAGGCAGGAACAATCCACGGGCAGGAAGAGAGAAGCGCCGAGCATCCGCCGGCTTCACCCGCATCCCAGGAGCAGCTTCCAACAGGAAAAAATACCGGAGCCAGCCACCTTATCTCTCTGACCGCAGGGAAAGCAGAACAAAGCCCGTGCACAGGAGAGCTGGCGAGCTGCCCCGGCCGGGCCCGTGCGTGGTGACGGCAGGGCAGGGGCTGGGGGATGTTTCGGGGTCTCCGTGCCGTGCTCCCCGCAGCCAGGCTGAGCTCGGCTGCCTGGGAGGGAAGGTACCTCTCCTGCTCGATGCGTGGGGGGCACGGAGCAAAGGGGCTTTTATTAGCCCTGGGGTGTGATGGCTTTTGCTCAGCCGAGCATCCGTGCGGGTCCGGGCTGTGAATCCAGTGGTGGAGGTGGGTGCCGGGGGAAGGGGGTCTGGAGCCTGAGCCAGGGACTGTAAATGCCCAAAGCAGATGGTTTTGCTGAGCAGAAGAGGCCTGAACGGCCACGAAGAGCCACCCCGTTGCCAGGGGCTGACCCAGCCCCACAGCTTCCCCGGGTGACAGCAGGGACATGGGGCCGGGCAGAGCAGGGCTCACTAGAGAGCGAACAGCCCCGGGAGCTCCTCTGCCCATGCGCCTCCACACACAGCCCACAGGCTCCGACACCGCATCCACCCCTGGTGTACAGGTGGGGAAACTGAGGCACGCGGTTTGTCTGGTCCTGTGCTCCCAAGGGATGAGCTCCCCAGCCTCCCCCAGTGCTGGGCAGAGCTCTGCAGCGGCTCAAGGGAAGGTGCCCCAGAATGCCGTCCCGTCACCCGCCGGCTTCGCCCTGGCAGAGCCAGCGTGCCCAGGACGTGACTGCCCACGCCAGTGCGCCTGCATGCTCCCCAGCCCAGCCCCGCTGCCAGGATCCGTGCCCAGCCACTGGGCTCGGCGAGTGGAGGATGCTCTCGCTCACCTGAGCCCCACGCAGGGATGCAGGGATGGGATGCGGGGATGCTCCGGTCTCACTCAGCTCCTGCTCCTCTGGCTGCTGGCAGCAAACTGAGCCCAGAGCCGGCAGGAGCCTCATATAGAGGTTGAGGAAGAGGAAGAGCCACCCTGTTAACCCCTGCCAGCCCAGCCCCATCAGCAGGAGCCCACCCTGTGCCCACCCTGCCAGCATGACCCCCGTACCCCGGAGCCCTGCCCCTGACCCAGCCAGCATTAACCCTCCTTCTCCTGCAGCTCCAGCTCACCTCTGCCAGCTCTCGGCCTCCCTCTGCCTCCTTACGGGAGCCTGGCCGGGATTTCGGGATCTGCAGGAGAGATCTCTGCCTCCTCCCAGGCAAGACTGAGTCTCTCTGTCCCCCAGCACACGAGGCATCAGGAATGGGACAGGGAAACCATGTCCACTCCAGCAGCTTCTCCTTCTACATCCACTCCAAGATGCTGAGTGCAGCTCAGGAGCAGGAGCCCACCACGATCACCTTCCCCACGATCCTGCCCCGGCTGGTGAGGGAGAAGGAGGGAGGACGGGTCCTTCTGGCACCTTCTCCGCTGGTGGCGAAAGGGTCAAAGCCAGCCCGAGCCAGGCCGGTTCCTGCCTCCTCTTCCCCCCGGGAAGGGCTGTAAATCGCAGGAAGCCACAACGGGCTGGAGCTGGCCCAGGGGTTATTTTTACCACTGCCCTCTCCCCTTCCCGAGAGCTGAGCACTCCCGCGGGGGCAGCACCCGGCCCCCCTCCATCCCCAGCGCCTGCCTGGGGGGCTGCGAACATGGCACCGCAGCGGCCGGCGGGGAAGGACATGCTGCACCCTGAGCTGGGCTGCCGGCACCTCGGAGCGGGGTCGGAGATAACTCCCAGTGCTCCCTAGGGACCCACCAGCTCCCTCCATCCCTCTCGCAGCCAGTGTGGATGGAGAGCTGGGGTACAGGCTGCTTGCAGGGACTCAGGGGACCAGGAGGCTCCAGTGGGGACAAAGCCATGGCATTCATCCCAGGACCCGCAGGCCAGGACGCTCTGACCCTGGATGAGAGGGGACCTGGCCCCGAGCACTGCTGGCCCCCACCCCAGTTCCTTCCCGCAGTGCCGCTGCTCGGGAGCCAGTGCCAGGAACCGGAGCTGGGTCGGCATCCAGCACCTCCCTGCGCGACGGCACCGGTGCCAGGAAGGGGCCCGGACTCCTGGGCTGACGAAAACGGAGGCTAAAATGGAGGCTGAGCAGGATGAGAATGGCCACGGCTTGTCCGAGCTCTGCCAGCACCGGAAAAAATCCCAGTGAAAGCAAGGAAGAGACAAACCACCTATTCTATGCTAATAAACCTGGAGAGGAGCAACACACAGAGCTGCGCTCGCAGCAGCACTCGGGCTCTGTGTGCAGGATGCGGCCGTGCCAGAGCAAATCCGACCATCTCCAGAGGAAGATGGGGAAAAGGATGGGAGCGAGTGATGGAGAAACCCGTGGCAGCCCTAGGATCTGCCCCTGGGAAGAGAGCGCCTGGGTTCCCACGTGGGCGAGGGGCAACCGACAGGACCTTATTTTTAACTCCAGGCAATGTGAATCACTGTTTATTAGGACAGGTTTTATTTTCCGAGCTGGAATCCCGACGGCCGTTCCAGTAAAGCCACAAGTGAGTAAGAGCAGCCTTAGATTCACCTTCCTCTGGCAGATGCAGGGTGTTCCCATGGGATGCTCCTACCAAATGCTTCCCCCTCCCCCAGAGCAACCACCCTCCTCTCTGGCTCCTCCTCGGAGCACCCGCCAGGCACTTACTGTTAAACTGTTGTATTTGGACAAGGTAGATTCCCTTCGGGATACAAAAAGGGATGATTTGAGAGGCCCTTCCTGGCATCAGCATCCCGGGCAGCTCCTGCTTCCCCTGGGGAAGTGATCCGGGTTTTGTCACTTCGACTTCTAGGAAGGGGGTTACCCAATTAATCAGCTTCTTGTGAATGCCCCAGGTGGCTTTTCTTACTCACGTGGATGCTCAAAGACCCTTGTTTTTATTTAAGGTTACTCAGAGCTCTCACAAGGCGCTCTCTGCTCTTCAATGGGGCTCTGCTTCCCTCCCCTCCCAGCTCACTGGAAGCGAGCACAGTGCCAGGCAAGCAAAGCAACCCCGGACAAAACCCAGCCACAGCCGGGGCCAGGTATGGAAACTTCCAGCTCTTACGGTGGGTGAGAAAAGTCTGAGAAAGGCCTCAAAGCTCTCGAGTCAGAGCGCAGATCCTCCTCCCAACACCATTTTTCAGAGCGTGTCTCACTCCGGATTAAACAGCCCTGCTCCCCACAAGTCCTTTCTCCCTCCCGGCTCGTGGTAGGGGGGACATGGCCCTCTCAGCCCTGCCAATTACATCCCCACCCCAAAACCCACGCATCAGGCTTGAGGAGCAGCAGCAGAGTTGAGGAGCAGGAGGAAAGCAGCACGGCCAGCGCAGGGCTCCCAGCGCTACTCCGATGGATCCGGGCGAGCAGGCAGGGGAAGCCAGAGGCTGCCATGCCCGCAGGCAGCAGGAGGGCTGAAGCCAGCTGTGTCCCAGTCCTTTCCAGATGGATTTCCCCTTGAAAAATAAATTTAAAAAACCAAAAAAAAAATCACTTTAACTCCACCATGACCAGGTGCAGACAGGACTGCGGCACCTGATAACACAGCCATCTGTTTCTACTTGCTGGTTTACTTTCACAACCCACAAAAGCTCTTTCTGGTCTGAGGTCCATGCAAATGCCATCGCCTGGAGAGCAGCCCACGGGAGCTGGGTGGCCGCAAGCCAGAGAGGCCCCAGGGTGCAGGCGCTTTCCTTCGGGAGAGGGCAGGAGCGGAAGGCTTGCTATACAAGTTTAAAAATATCAAGGGCTCAAATGGGCATGAATAAATCTGAAACCACCACTTAATCTAAGGCAGCCGTCCACAAGCTGGTGCAAGTAGGAACTAGACAGCAGCTGGGCCCAGGAGAAGACACCGGGGCTCCCGTGGATGTTCATACCCCCAACGGGGGCTTCAAAACCCACGGCGGACGATGGCTGGCCTTGCTGACTTCTGCCGGCTCTCCGGTGTCTGGGAAGCAAAACACATCGGTACTGCGACCACAGGGATGGACAGGAAAGGCAGAGAGAGATGGAAGGAGCTGCCGGGACTGAGGGAAACCTCCCCAGGGTCAGTGATGAGCATCTGAGCTGAACCCACCACTTGCAGCAAGGGACCTACAAAGGTTTTTAGGTTGCATCTGTTTTTGACTCAAACCCCAGCGATTAAAGAGGCCTCTGAGCGCTTGCAATTCTAGCAGCGGTTCTCCCTTTGCCCTCTTCAGCTGCGTCCTCCAGCACGCTTTACCTGGCAGAGTGTGGGATGGGAGCTGGGCATGTGGAGCTGCCCCAAAGAGAGCGGCCGCAGCTCCAACCACCGCCTGCCAGCTCAGCCCGGGCCCCTGCACTGGCCCGGGGTGCTCCCTACAAACTGCAGCCCTTATGCAATTGCCTTCTGCTTCAGGCACCCAAATAATCTGGAAATTCATCTGGGAACAGAGGGATTTAACAAGAACATGGCCTGGGCCGTGGCTCCTCTCGCAGCGACGGTGCTGGCTCATCCTTCTGGTCACTCCACTTCTCCGTGCTTCGCTTGCTCTGCTTGTAAGAGTGTGCGGTCTGAGAGTCCCCAAAAACGCTTACAGAGCTAGTGGAGTGATCTGCAGCAGCTCGGTCTTGTATTTCCACCTCCCAGCGCTCCCCAAACAGCGCAGACACTCTGACCGGTTTGTGGCATTTCAGATATGTCCCTCTTCCTTCATTGCACTTAAGAATAGAAATTGCACTTTGCATAAACGGCTCCCCAGCCCCTCCGACCGAAAGGGAAACGAAACAGTCAATGCACAGCAGCGCCCATTAAACACAGTTTGTGTTTAAATACTCCTCGCTAGTTCTCTGTGGGACAACTCCTCGTGTTCACCGCACAAACCAGCAGTAAAGATTAAAAACACTTCACGATCGATACCCCATAGAAGGATTCGCGGGACGTCGGTGGAGCAAAGGGAAAAGCAACACAAGAGGTCGGCCGTTTGCGCTGCCCGCAGTCCAAAGGCCACCTGAGCGGTGTCTGCTCAGCCAGCCACTGCGCAGGGGGAAAAAATAAAGTTGTTTCTCCGAAGCGAGGGCACCCTTCCAAGGGGCGGGCAGGCTGCTGCCGGCTCCCCGAGACGGGACTTTATCTCAACCACAAAGCAACATCTGCCATTACGCTGCAGTTTGCGCCGGGGCCGCGACTGGCTGGCGCGAAGGAAAACGCCGTTTAAACCAACACAAAGCCAAAATACAACCAGGGCGAGTCCCCAAGCCCAGCGCTGCAGAGCTGGGATTGCCCAGCCAAGCCCTGCCCGAGGAAACGGGACGGGCAAGCTGGAGCCCGAGGCCTCGGCGTTCTGCAGAACAAGGAAAATAAAGCAGAGGTTGGGTTATTTGAGCTGAGATGCAGCCTTAGTTACATCTAATTTCTTCACCAGGGCATTTCCTTGGAGATTTTTTTTCCCCTCCTCTATGGACTAGACATATTTCAATATGTAGGCTTAGTTTTCTTCATTTTGTGGGGGAGGAATTTAGCTTGTGTCTATATTTAAAATCACCACTCTTACAACTAATCAAGTATATGTGACTTTCTCCTTTAATTAAGGTGCTTATCCTTTAATAAAAAAAATAATCTAAATTTCAATCCCTTTCTCTTTTGCAACGCCTGCATTGACTTACAGATTTAACCACACAGCTCCCGCCAGGTGGGGAATCTCCTTATTTCTGGCACCAGGATACGCAGGAATCCGCAGGCGACGATGCAAGCGCACGGCACGCAGGAGATGACTGGGTTCGGGTTTGTTGCGGGGGTAAGAAATGGCAAGACAAAACAATTTACAGCATTCCCAGTTTGCACTATTCCCACTCCCGGTCTGCACAACCCTTTGTTCCAGAGCACTGTTAATTAAAACACGCAAATGACTGCTAGACTTTTGTATCATGTATAAGTAATGGTGTTTCCTCACCTTTACTTCCAAGGTGCCAAGGGCACGTGAGACCAGCAGGCCACTGTCCCTCACACACCTCCAGAACACCATTTACACCCGGCTCAGCCCCAGGAGCTGCCCCGACAGCCTGCGCACGCCCGCTCCCGACGAAGCCGCCAGCTCCCGGCCCACGTACGCAGGAGGGAAAGGCAGCGGAGCCCACGTTCACTGGGCTGCCGCCAGCCCTCCGCACTGGGGGCTCGCAGTGCGCTCAGGAGGGCAACAGCATTCGCCCTACAGAACAAGGGCTGGCGGCTTTCCGGGTGAAATCCTACTCCAGCACACGCAGGAACTAGAGGGGAAAGGCTCGCTTCAGCGAGAGGAGTGTCGGTGCCCAGGAGAGCGGCAGCATCTCTTTGCAGCCTCAAAAATCCAGTAGTACCAGTAGCAGGGTAGGCAGAGCCTGCCAGAGATTGCCTTACAAGGAGGCTGAGTACCACCCTGGGCTGTAACACCAACTTCAAGTACACACTGGATGCAAGAATGCTGCTTTTAGTCTTTAATCCCCTCTTTGAAAATGAAGAGCACTGTTTTGATTCTTAAAGAGCTCGGCAGAAGCCACAGGGTCCACCCAGACATGGCTCACCTCAACCGGTCCAGGAGCCAGCTCTGTTTTCACACCCAGTTTGGCCTCACTCCGTCAAGTCCTCCAAGCAGCACGTTACACCTCAGTGGAAGTCTGGGACTGCCGCTACCCACAGAAGATGAGCAGCACAGCTATTAGCCAACCTAGCATCTTTTACAAGCCTAGGATCACTTACAGTGTGACTGTGATGAAGTACTACAGCTTACCTCTGTCCTAGCACAGCAAATAAACCCTTCTGTAGCTTTGCTGACAGCTAGATGACATCGCGCTGACTGAGAAGAAAGCATTTCTCTGTAGAAAGTTCAAACACTTCATCGAAATTCAGATTTTATTTCAAAAACAGTCATGAACTTAATAAATTACACAATTTTCCTCATTATAAATTCTCCATAAAATATATCTTACAGTTTTTAAAGGAAGATTTGAAAAAAATCTTTTCTGAGTGCTGAAAAGTATCTTGACTTTGTGTCACGCTGGTGAATAACTCCGTAGCTGCTACAACAATTTGATTTATCAAAGGTTTTAAAACAAAGACCTCAGACAACAAAAATCAAACAGAACACAGACCTCGAGGACTACCATTCAGTGTTAACCAAGGAAACACTCAGTGTCACCCAACAGCAAGGCTAAGCACCATGAGAGGGATTTCAGGTACCCCCACCCTTTAAAGTGGCAATCAGTGCAAAGAAACACTTTGGGAGTCAAAAAAACCCAGAACTTCCCTGCGCCATTCACTCGTTTCTGCACCGCAGGCAGGCAGCACATTCGGCGTTCATCCTTTGAAATACTTCAGAGGAGAATCAGATGATTTGCAAAGCACCTTGAAGGTAAGTAGTATTCTTCCATAGTAGATTCACACTTTAAGATAACATAGTTGATTCTGACTTTTGGGTGGGCAGGAGAGAAGAGGAAGTTAGCAAGGTGTTTTTAAATGCTCTCAGGTTTAACATGGAAAAATTATATACCCTCCTAAAACTTTACTCATCGAGTGACCACGCTGAAATGCAAGTACTGTGAAACAGTGTTGGCACAGACAGCGAGAGGTTTGTTTTCTTCCTTTCAGTAACATGCCGAGGCTTCAATTGTACTGAACTCAGTTAAAATATGAGAACAAACAGATCTCTACTTCTAGAACATAAGAATAAATAGGTCTCTCCTTATCGTTACTCACAGATAGTCTATAAAAGAAGACTTGGAGCCTGAGTTCCCTGCAGGGAAGGAGCAACACTGGGACATCTACTCAGGCAAGAGGCTGTAGCCTCAGTACGAAGCAGTCGCCCGTGTCCCTGCCAATTTATGCTGAAGCGAGGCACTCTGCGGTAGTCGGGAACACTGTCTTCTGAAAGTTACTTCTATAGCATCTTTTAAACAATAGACAAATACACTTTGCTGTCTCAAAACAATGTTTGAGAATCACTGTTTAGACAGCTTGCCTTAAACGATAAAGTGAAGCGAAACAACAAGAATTAAGGACTAAGGCCCCGTGGGTAACTGTCACCTGCGCTACGCAGCATCAGGCAGGAACCAGCTGCAGTCTGTAAAGCCTCAGAAGTTCGGTAGAATCAGAATCCTTTGCTTTTGGAAGAACAAAAAGTTATATTTTGTTTGTGCTGTTTATTCACACTCGAGCAGAATAAACACTGACTGATCAGAACTGCTCTCAGAGCACTGAGAGGGAACAGTATCCAAGAAGCAAATTATACAAGGAAATACGGCAGTTTTCAGGTAAGAGTTGGGAAAAAAAAAAAACATTAAATTGATTTTATTAAGAAAATTGGCCTTCGTTGCAGCCTTAAAGGCAGTTTTTTAAGACTCTGCTTTTTCCAAAAAGGTCAAATTGATGAGAAAGGTCACGATCCTGCACCCAAAAGAACAAAGTGTTACGCTATTACAAAGCAGCTTCTGTCTGCCGTACAGCGTCAGGTGGCCTCAGTGAAACCTCTCTTAGCATATCAATCTGCTGCTGTGGAATAAGAGCTGGGGATAAGCAGCCTTTCCACTACTTCAAAGCTTCCCATCCTACCATCTGGGCTTCTAAACATCTATTACTTCTTTAAAAAGAGGAAAACAAATCAAAAAAATCGGCCAAGGTTGCCACACAGATCGGAGACACCTTTCACATACCTGTTACTGAGTTTTCTCCCATATTTGAGAGTAGGTGTGTTCTACAAGACAAATTGTCACCCCTTTATCTCCTCATCACTACCAGGTTAGAGGCAGTGCCAGAAAGGAAGAGGCCGTGACCAGTATTACTAGTTAGATTCAGTTAATGGGAAAACTGTGCTGCCACCATATTTTGAAGAATCTTAAAAATAACGCTCTATGCTGCTGGATTCCCTCATCCACGTTTCCATAAACTAAGCCCACAGTACTCTGCTATTATAAATCCTCAAGGTGCTATTGGGTTATAGACACAAGAGTAGAGAGCATGTTGTGAAACTGTAGATTAACTGATTAATAAAGTATTTGATTACTAGAAGAAAGCAAAATCAAATGATTAATGAACTAGCCAACATGCTAGCACCTGATTGCATACATTTTTAATTTGACTCCCTCAGTGATGAGCTCATTAAGCTGTAAGTGCTAAGCTTGGCCATGTCAGCACTTTAAAAACTGCTGATCCCCTTGCATTGCATTTTTTTGTAGACAAAGTCAAGTCTTAGACCCTACCTTTGACATTAGGTAACAAAAATAAATAATAAAGTTATTCAAGCCTGGAGAAGAAGGAATGCTTCTCATCTATCTTCTTCACCTTGTTTTCTAGCAGACCCCAATCATTCAGACCCATAGCAAATAATTTAAGAAAAGTGGCATACACTCCCAGTCACTCGTATACATAAATATATACACAGAATTACTTTACAAAGCCTGAAGATTTGCACTACCAGCATGCAAATCTCTTTTTTTCCATAAGAGTTCCTAATACTGACGTAGGAAACTGGAATGTATGAAATACTCCATGACATAGTGCTGGAAATCAAGTCTCAGCTCTTAAGACATCCCACTGCCAGCGTACACAAACGAACATCGTCACATCTTAGACTTGCATGTAACATCCTGGTATTATACACATCAACACATCGTTAACACAACGGCCAACTCACATTCGTAGCATTTGTGAAACTCAAAAAGAGATTCATTTGGTAGAAAGTACACCTGCAGGTTTGAGTTCAGGCTCATTTCTTTCACTGCCATTAAGTTGCACCATCAGGTAGGTGAGAAGCAGCTCTATCGAGACCGACACGACTCGGCCGGTCACGTGTCCCAGCTGCTGTCTTTAAAAGCTATGTTGACTAACCGCAGTTCTAGCTCAAAAGCATCGGGTCGGTCCTGCGGGTTGGCAGCCAGCATTTCCTTGATCAGCTGTTTCATTCGAGCATTCATGGATTTTTTCTTTACGGGGATGAGCAGTTCCATTTTAGGGTTTTCTAGAAGCGCCTCTCCAACAGGCACGATCGCCGTCCCCTGCTTGACGTAACTCCCCAGAAGTTCTTTCTTTGTTTCCGTATCTATGAATGTGATTCTTTCCAACATTGCCCAGATTATAATTCCCAACGCAAAGATGTCTGCTTTGGCAGTGTAGTGTCCTTCCCAGACTTCAGGGGCCATATAGAAGTCAGTCCCACAGGCAGTTGATAGAAAACATTTATTTACGTTGACTGGTTCCTCGGGGTTCTGTCCTGAGGCTGAACATACTTTACTCAGCCCAAAATCAGCTACTTTCAGGGTAGGCTCCAAGTCACTAGCATCCGTCCTGCTCTGAGATATCAGGATATTGTCTGGTTTGAGATCACGATGAATAATCTGATTTTTGTGCAGGAACGCCAGTGCGCTGCTGAGCTGAAGCATGAAACTGGTGTTGGTCTTGCGGTTCGGCTTTCGGGACAACAGATACTCATTCATATCTCCTCCATCACAGAAATCCATTACAAACCAGAGGTAATAAGCGCTTCTGGGGTCAAAGGCTATTTCTCCTTTTAGTGAGGTCTCTACAAGCTGCAACAAGGAAAAGAAATGTCATAACTACCTGATGATCATAAGAATATAAAGATATGATGGAAAAATGCATGAAGTTTGGATCTTCCTCTCGACAATCCAGAGAGCAAGATATTGCAACTGGTGAAAGTAAAACTTTATGCAGAATTTCTGATGTAAAGAAAAAAAAAATCACAATGTATTTGACAGCCTCCTTATTTTCATGCGTGCGAAGCATATCAAGTTCATGCTCCTGCCCAGAAGCTAGAGCCAGACCCAGATAACAGTATTTTGAAAGATACTAAGTGGCCATTGCACTCCCATCTGTTTCAGCTGGACAGTGTCCCACCCCAACAAAGCCTGTCCCACCCATTCTGCTAACAACTTCAATGTATAAACAAACTCTCAACAAGTAACTCCGTACAGTGCCAGGGGGTTGTATTTGTCCTCCGCTGATGAAGCGGCGCCACAATAGATTTTAAAGCCTATTCTCCATTCCTTACACATGACTGTATTCTAGCAAGCGTTAACATAGGATCCCTTAACTCAGGAGAACGCTCATCCACAGGCACAGCTGAACAGCTGCTGCACGTAACACCTTTCCCACCATTGTGATCCACCAGCTACTTTCTAGAACATAAGCAGTGAGTAGCTCAAGCAGCCAGTTCTAATAGCTGCTTCATATAAAAAAAAAGTAAAACCAGCAATCAGTTTTACTAATCCTGTTTACACAACTACACATTTGCCTCTTCAGCTCCTCTGAGGTGGCTCTTAGCATGCTCTGGAAGGTAAGTCTTGCAATTATTTCTGTTAGTAGTAAACCAATGTATACTAAACCAAATGTAGCTCCTACAGGCTTTCAAAAATTAAGGTAGCTATTAATATTTAGAGAGGCATTTTGAAGTGCTTTAAAAAACCCACATTTTCCATCCAAGAGCAAAATTACTAGCAATTTATAGCTATCTTTAATTACAAGCACAGCTAGTACTCAAACCGGACCAACTTAAAACAGTAAAGCCATGTTAGAACTAGAAAAAACACGTATTTAGGGCTTATAGTCAATAACAGTGAGATTAAGGTATCGCAGGACAGCAGAGAGCTGCCTTTGCCAAGTGAGCACCAACACACAGCTCCCCCCTCCGCACGGCTTTACAGAAGCTGTACATGCATCTCGGTTCAGAGCGTTAAGACAACAAAATCTACCACCACGTCCATGACAGTGGCAAAGCACCACAAGGCCAGGCTAGTTTAGGACTCTCACTGCACTGACTAGGTTCAGGTGACACCATCTGCCCCAAAGCCCTTCAGAGGACACTAATACCCCGCTCCCCGGCCAGCCTCCTCACACACTGCACCAGTTCAGCTCCGTAACGTAATATCACCTGGGGTGGGGAGAGGAGAGGGCAAGCCAAGGGAGATCTGATTTTCTCTATTTTAGCACATGCTATTATAAAGTGATCCCAGTCTCTTCAGAGTCAGCTCAGCTCTGCCCTTTGCTCTCCTCTGCTCTCTGGAGCAGGAAAACAATTTGTAGTGCTTGCACCCGACACCAACAGCCCCAGACACGGGCAAGATCTACACACCACATTGTTAACAGGCATTGCCATCAAAAACCAATGTTGCAGGTGATCTGGAAGCTCTTCCCCACCTTGCAGGTCCACTCTGCTTTTTTTAAGCTCCTCCCTGTACAGCTGTCCACAAGTTTGATGCAATCTCTCACAGATCCACTAACGACTAGGAAGGTAAGGCACTAATTTCTCCCACATGAGCTAGCCAGTATTATTTTATCCTAATCCCTTCATGAAAGCAGGTCAGCAAGAACTACCAAGCTACAGCGAGTTTACAAAGGCAAGAATCCTCTTTCTCAGGCTCGTACAGCACTCGGCACAACGGGATCTGGACAGCCGTGAAGGGTTGTCAGATGAATGTTCACTAACAAAAGGTCCTACATTAAACATGCAAGAATGACAACAATAAAAACTGAAATGGTAAAAAGCTGGGTAGGGATAACACAATAAACATTGAGCAGGCTACTGACTTTTTAAACCAGAGACACAAATTTCTGCCAGGGGATGATTTATAGTTGGGGCAGCTTCTTGACAAGGGAATGAATCAGATTATCTTTCAAAGTCTTTCCACAGCTACTTATTCTTCAGAAATATGCATCTTCAAACTTAAAGGCGACTTAAAGGACACTTTCAGTAGCCACATAGGGGGAGTGATATTTATTCCTTTATCATACCTCTACCTCTCTTTGAAGAGATTAATAGTTATTTATTCAAAAAAGAAAACAGCTCACCACATGCTACCAATTGCTTATTATTTCTGAAAGAATTTTAAGTGTTGGCTTCCTACATCTAGATGGTTACTTCCTCTTCCAAGGACATCAGAGATTAAGAAATTCTTCAGAGCTCTGTCTCAAGACATTAGTACATGTCTGCTCATTAACCCTGCAACAGGGCTTCTACCAAGTAATACAACAGCCTGCACCTCCCTTCTGCTTTACCTGTGGTGTTTCCTCAACTTATCAAAGCAGGTTTCCATTTAAGAAAACCTGGTGTCTTTTAGAGTAGCATGGCTTCAAATTACAAGATATAGGTGCTTGTTCAATAGATACGCTCTGTTAAAGATATATAATATTTTTGGGTGTCAACAATGCAAACAATACCCTCTCCTAACTAAGCATACCTCAAAAAAAAAAAATCATTGTAGCTACCCACCTCCTTCCCTCCCAGCTACACATCCATATTAATTACTTCCACCCCATTACCTCAGCTTCATGTACCTGTAAATAAAGGGAGGAACTGGAGCCATGGGACATCTTCTGCACCATACCATCTTTCTGCAAGATGCACTCCTCCAGGTGAATGACGTTGGGATGCTGGCTCTTGATACTGCTAAGTGCCCAGAACTCACGCAGAGCTAGTTCCACGTTCTCTGGAGCATGGCACCGAATCTTTTTCACCGCGACCCGTGCAGAGGTCTTCCTGACGACTGCTTCGTACACCACACCATAACTGCCACGACCAACCTCCCGTATTAGATCGTACTTAGGCTGGCTACTCACCATCTTCAAGATCAAGGGTTCTGGGGAAGGGGGAAAAACCCACAGAACTAAAACTTATGAACAAGAACTGGGCTGTATTTTCCCCCATATGGCTTGGTGCGGCAATATCAGGCCTACCAAAACCCTGCAATTAGCAGGGCAGTGCCTCCAGGCGTTACACTGAATGCAACGCTGCATTTGAGTGCTAGAACATTCCAGAAGCTATTCTGTAAACCTGTACCTGTTGCCACGGACTAGTCAAAAGTGCAATTACATCATTTTGGTGGGACTATTAAGATTTCAAATACAGCCCAGTTTTCAAGGTGGCAACAATTCAAACCTAGACTTGTATTGTGCTGAGACAGGACTATCGCGTGTGCTCCTGCTCCCTTCTCTCAGTGTCTTCTGTGGACATCTGCGGGAATAATAGTACGGTATCATGCTCTCCATCCACGCCTGGGATAGCAGAGAAGAGGTTCTAGTTGAAGCCTGTGGTTGGGCAGTAACAGATTTAATTAACACTGCCTTTTATGGAGGTGACTGCAGAAGTAAATGTTTCTGTTATAATTTAACCATGAAATTCTTTTACTGATACTAAGACAAGAGGATGCTTCGGATTGCTTCCAATTTATTTTTTAATGTGACTATGATTTTTCACCTAGTCTCCTCTGAATGAGGAGTCTAAGGTTACAAAAAGTTAAAAGGGGTAACTGATTGCAGAAGCTTGTACCCAGCATCTAACTTTCACTTTTGCTCAACAGGGCAAGGACAAAGGTTAAGATATTGCTCTATAAGCAAAACGAGACACACACACACACAAAAAAAGCCACCAAGCACTGCTACGGATTTATGACCCTCCCTGCACACTTCCCTGCAAGATTACAAACCAAAACACACCAGCACCACCTTCACACAAACAAACCAAAATGGGACACTGGCTATAGACAGAAAAAAAAGCTTGGCTAGCCAATTATCACTGGTCAAACAGAATGAAACACAAAAATAATAATTAAAGGAAAAATCACAGCTAGTAAGTCAGAACTAAAATAGTTCATAAGACTGCCAGTGATAAATGTAATTCTCTTTATGTCAGTAAATGAGGCAATAAGGACCACATCGAAACAGCCTGTTATTAGTAGGAAGCTTTCAATTATTTCCACTGTTTTAGGTACTTTTTTTTTTTAGAAAACAGAAAAAAAAAAGAAAAAAGAGAGAGAAAAAGAAGTATCATCAGTCTCAGGGCAATACTACACAGACATTTTAACCTTTCAGCAAAGTTCTGTGATGAACATTTACAAGAACATTTTGAACTGAAGTGTGATGTGCCCAAGAAACACATTACCATGAGATTCCGCTCACGAGATGCATTGAGCCTGCACCTGTAGCAGGACTATGAGGAACAGATTAAGGTTACAGCCTGCACATTAAGATCTGATGGGCCAATAGCCCCTCCCATGCAGGGGAGAAGAGCAGGATCTGCAATCTCACCAGCGGCCAAATACTTCCTGAGGAAAAGATTGCATTACTCAAACACTATCACATCAGGTTCAAAATGAGCAGAAAACTTCCCCCCATGTTGCGAGTCAGTTAGCTGTGTGCTGTTACCAGAGAGGATCTGTCATTCTGCCAAGCGTCGGGGTTGCTACCTGCCTTCCTTCACCCCCACAGCGGGCTAGGCTGGTTTGGAAATGCCACCGAGGTTTATTGCCTAACCCGATGAGAAGTGCCGCCTGCTCCCCAGGGCAGCGACCGGGGCAGCTCATGCCAAGCTGCAGGGCCCTGGCACAGGGACGGGCACAGGCCAGGCAGTGCAAAGCAAACAGGCCGGGCCTGCCCCTGCTCCCTCCTGCAGGCCTGGGAACCCGCAGCCGGCATCTCACAGGGGAAGCGCTTTCCCTCCCTAGCTGCCTCGTTAGCAGCAATAATTACGGAATAAAGCAAATCACTCCCCTCTTCTTCGCCCTGCTCCTCCAGGGAGGCCCTACGTGCAGCTGACACACCGGGACCCCACCTGCACCGGCGGGGACCTTGCTCCAGAGGGAAACTACCGAGGCAGCGCTCGTTTCGGGCGGAGCCCGGGAGTGGGGGCTCACCCCGTCAGCCGCTGCCCGAGGGGGAGCCCGCCCCGCTGGGCCCTACCGGCCTCGGCAGGTACCCGGGCCCCCTCACAGCCCCCGCACACACCTGGGGCGGAGGTCCCCGCCCGTGTAGGCCCGGCGCGGCCCCCACTATGACGCACCGGGGCGGGTGAGCGACCGCCCGGACCCGCTCCCCGCCGCCCACCGAGCCGGGCTGGGCCGAGCACCGCGTTACCTCAGCGCCGCCGCCGCGCTGCCTCCGCCCGGCCGCCATTATAGGGCTCCCCTCCCCTGCGCCGCCGCCGCCACGCCCCCGCGCGAGCCACGCCCCCGCGCCGTCGCCGCCGCGCCCTCTGATTGGTCGGCGGCGAGGGGGAGTGGGGAGCGCGCGCGCGCGGGCGCCCCTCCGCCGTGGGGTGCGCCCGCGCGCCCCGTTCGCGCGCGGCCCCGGCGGCGCGCGCGGCCGGTGCAGCCGCCCCTGGAAGGTGATGCGCCGCGCCTGGTGCAACCCCTTCTCCCCGCTTCCCGGCTGCTCTCTGCCCCACCCTGTGCCTGCATCTCCCACCGCTATGCTCAGCCCCCTTTGCAATAACGGCCCTCCTCTTTTTTTGGGGGTGTTTTGAGGGTTTTGTTATTTTTATTTATTAATTCATTGCTGGGCATTAAGGAAAAAAAATCAGTACAGCCCCTTGCCCCTTTGTTTGCACTCTGGCTTTGTGTAACAGTGACACAGCTCCTGGCGGAGAGCTGTCCCCCCTGTTGTCCCAAAAATCAGGATTCTTTCTCCAACACCCCCTCTCTCTGCCCTGCTCTCTGCCATCGCCCCCTTTCCTCCGCAGGCTGCAGGCCTGGAGGTGCCCCCCATGCACAGGAGTTGGGGGGCACAGGGCTCCTGTCATGGCTCCTGCTATCTCCTTAAGCCATTGCACAGCCATCACAGGGCCATTTTGGGAGAAGCCAGGGCCACCCGCTGCTCGGAGCCCTGCAGAGACCAAGCAGAGGCCGTTCAGACACACTCCCGCCAGAACAACGTGCTCTCGCGCCTCTCCTGGGTTAATTGGAACGAACCCGGTGGTGATCAGTGCCCCGGGGCCCTGCCTAAGCTGCCCCAAGCCAATTAGGAGCCGACCAGCCCCTTGCGGGTTTTGAAAGCTGCTTAGGGTATTACAACCCCTCTGTTCCTGCGAATCCCCTTAATCGAGTCCAGAAGCAATTAGTTAATCAATGCCACCCCCAAGCAGGGCCAGCTCGTGGGCATGGGGATGGGTGCACATCTGGGTGCCCCACTCCTGGCTCCGGTCAGTGGCCGACCCCCACGCTGCCCACCCGGCCAGCCCTGCTTCCGTGCTGTCTCCTCCCTGGAAGAGCCCCAAGTGCCGAAACGGGGACAATTTTGCAAGATGGGCTAGGCCAGTCCCAGCACAGTCACTTGGTTGACATGTGAGTGTGCCCGGAAGGAGCACCCAAAACAGCTGCGGGGCTGCCCTGCCCCGGGGGGGCCGGCTGCAGCGAAAATGGGGCCTGTGCACCCATGTACCCCTGCACCCGTGTACCCCTGCACCCATGTGCAGCCATGTACCCATGCATCCCTGCACCCTTATACCCATGCACGCATGGACCCATGTACCCCTGCACCCATGCACCCCTGCACCCTTATACCCATGCACGCATGGACCCATGTACCCCTGCACCCATGCACCCCTGCACCCATGCACCCCTGTACCTATCCACCTGTGTACCCCTGCACCCGTGTACCCCTGCACCCACGTACCTCTGCACTTGTGCACCCATTTACCCGTGCACCCATGTACCCATGCACCCTGTGTACCCATGCACCCATGCACTTGTGCACCCACGCACCCCTGCACCCACGTACCCTTGTACTTGTGCACCCATGTACTCATGCACACCCCTGCACCCCAGCACTCATCCCCTCCTGCCTGCAGTGGCTGCAGGCGCAGCAGCAGCCACCATCCTGCCGCACCCTGTCCCCTCGCCAGCGTGACCCATAGGTGCTATAATTACCCCTCTCTCCTCGTGCAGCTGCCAATATTTACAGGTCTCGCTGCGGACGGGCGCTGGCATTTTGACACCCTGTTGATCACTGCGCCAGCCGGGCACCGTGCGCCGGGGCTGTTTTCCCCGGTGGGTGCAGGTCCCGAGGGGCTGTGCTCGGCCGCTTCCCCCCCCCCGCCACCCCCCAGCCGTTTCTGGGTCAGGTTTTGCAACCGAGCAGAGGGGCCGCCTGGGTCATGGCCGTGCAACGCCAGCACGGGGAGCAGCCCTCTCAGCCCTCCCTTTCACTGTTTTAGGTAAAATCTTTTTTTTAAGAAAAAAGGGTACAGAAGAGCCCCCCCAACCCCTGCCTGGGGAGGGAAGGGGGGACCCCGGTGCGTGTGTCGGGCCTGGGGGCTGCATCTCCCCGGTGCTGCCTCTGCCTCCCGAGCGCAGCCCGGAAACCCACTGGCGAGGTGTGTGTTTGCACCCCAGAAGCGGTCACATTTTGGGGGTGCAAAGGGAGATGCTCTGTATAAGTCACCCCCCGCTGCCGCCGGCCCAGCTCTGCCCCATTCCTGGCACCACCACAATGTCTGAATGACCACGGGGCTGTTTTTTGCCCCTCCTCGCCCACACCCTGACGCCGTTGTGGGACCCAGCCCCAGGATGCGGCCACAGTGCCGCTCGGGGTGTGCGGCCATTTGGCCCCGGGGCGAAGCCTGGCCCTGTTTACCCCCCAGCTCCAGTTTTGGCGAGCCGGCAGCCGCAGCACGGGCGGGCAGGGCCTCCTGGACAGCCTGTCCCCAGCTTGTTTACCGCTGCCGGCGGCATCCCGATGGCTCAGTCCCATGTGACAGGTGCTGCTGCTTCACCGGACAACCCCGCATTGGGATTTGGCTCCTCGTGACCGGGGAGCGACTTATAAATAGCGGGACGAGGGGTGCTGCCGGCAGCCGAGAGCGGGTGAGAGGAGCACGCCGTCGTGCCGATGGATTTGCAAGCCGGCATCCTGCGGGATGGCAGCCCCATGGAGAGCCTGGAGAAGCAGCTCATCTGCCCCATCTGCCTGGAGATGTTCAGCAAGCCGGTGGTGATCCTGCCCTGCCAGCACAACCTCTGCCGCAAGTGTGCCAACGACGTCCTCCAGGTGAGAGGGGGTCCCTGTACCCATTCCCCGCCCTCCCGCCCAGGCTGGAGGTCACTGGGATGCTCGTGGCGCTTTGGGGATGCTCGCAGCGCTGCAGGGATGCTCGCGGTGCTGTGGGGATGCTCATGGACCCCCCGATGTGCATCTCCCCCTTCTAGGCTGCTAACCCGTATTGGCAGAGCCGGGGCAGCGTGATTTCGGGGGGCCGGTTCCGGTGCCCGTCGTGCCGCCACGAGGTGCTGCTGGACCGTCACGGCGTCTACGGGCTGCAGAGGAACCTGCTGGTGGAGAACATCATCGACATCTACAAGCAGGAGTGCTCCAGGTAGGCACGGGCGGCCGTGGCTTGTGCCTTGCCCCGGCAGGGACACAGGGACAGGAGGACGTGGGGATGCGGGGACGTGGGGATGCTGGGACGTGGGGATGCCGACCTCCCGAGCCCCAGCACCACCGTTGAGACGGCACGAGATTGCAGCTGGGCAAGAAACTGGGGGGGGGGGGGGCTTTTCTGCTGGCTCAATGGTCCCCGATCCAAATCTTCCTCCCCTGACCCAAATCTTCCTCCCCCGACCCAAATCCGCCCCCCGTCCAGAGCAGTTGGGGTGTCTGGGTTGGGTTCCTGGGGGGTGGTGGCAGCAGGGCAGGTCCTGCCCCACCCCGCGCTCTGCAGCCGGAGCGTTTGGTGGGAGATAAGAGGTGTAGGGGACAAATCCAGGCTCTGCTCGTGACAGCAGGCACTGCTGGCTGATAAGGGGCAGAGGGACAGTTTGGGGGGGGGGGCCCACTCAGTAAAAGCGTGCAGCTGGGGGCAGGGGGACGGCGGGCTCACAGGTTCTCGAGGCAGAGCAGTGGCCCCAGCCAAATTCCCTGAACCGCTGTAAATATTGTTTGAGAGCCATGGGGACGAGGACGATGGCACATGGCAGGTGTCTGTGGCTGCTGGGGGGGCTTGGGGGGCCAGCCCTGTCTTTGCTTCAGTGGCTTGGCTTGTCCTCATGTCCCCCCTCGCTGCAGAGGGGACGATTTGGCTGCAGCCCCCGGGTGGGACCCCCCCCCGGGGTTTCTGGGAGCCCCCGCCCCGGTCACACGTTGGGTGACAACAATAAATCCCGGCAGCCCAAGGCTAAAATTAGGCGCTTGCGCAGCGTCCCTGGAGCGTGGCCCCGGGGCCCCCCGCCACCGGTGCCAACTGCTGCCGTGCCCAGTGCCGCACTGGTTTAAACTGGGGCTTACTGGGCTTGGGGTTTATGGAGGCACAGAGGTCGGTGGCTCCCGAAGGAGCAAGTGTGGGGTTATGCCAGGATCTGGCCTCTTTCCTGGGGACCTGATTTTGGGGTGGCTGTGCAGTATCAGTGGGGATGTCACCGCAGTGGGGATGTCACCGCAGTGGGGATGATGCTGCAAAAGGGGGATGTCACCGTGATGGTGATGATGCTGCAACGGGGACATCTTCACGGCAGGGATGTCACTGCAGTGGGGACGTCACCCCGATGGGGATGCCACCCTGACGGGGACGTCACCGTGGCCGTGCCGCTCTCTCCAGCAGGCCGCTGAAGAAGGGGGAGCACCCCATGTGCAAGGAGCACGAGGACGAGCGGATCAACATCTACTGCGTCACCTGCGAGGTCCCCACCTGCTCCATGTGCAAAGTCTTCGGTGCCCACAAGGACTGCGAGGTCGCCCCCCTGCAAACCATCTTCCAGGGCCAGAAGGTGCCGTGCAGGGGGGGGGCAAGGGGGCCGCAGGGGACACGGCTGGTCCCGGGGCGATGTGCTGAGCTGGGGCGGCCACAAATAGCACTGGGACCCACTCATGGGGTATTAATAGCCCCTGGGTGACTTCGCCCAGGAGACAGCCTATATTTAGAGCAGCCGCGGCTTGTGGGGGACGTGGGAGGAGCAGAGCTGGGGTTGGGCAATGCCCAGCCCGTCCCCATGTCGGGATGGGAGATGTCCCTGTCCCCGTCCCTGTCCCCGCTGGGGTTCAAGCTGTTTCTGTCCGTCCACCCCTGCCCAGACCGAGCTGAACAACTGCATCTCCATGCTGGTGGCGGGGAACGACCGGATCCAGACGATCATCTCCCAGCTGGAGGACTCGTGCCGGAGCACCGAGGTGAGGAAAGGGGGAAAAGGAGCCCTCCGAAACCCGGGAGTGAAACCTCAGCCGGGGGCCATTTGGGATGGCCGGGAGGGAGCTGGAGCCCACGGAGCAGGGAAGCCCCCGCGACGCTGCTGGTGCCGAGGGACACACACGTGGCATCCCTTGCCCCTCGTCCCCGCAGGAGAACAGCGAGGCGGCCAAGCAGGAGCTGTGCGCTCGCTTCGACGCCTTGGCAGCGCTGCTGGAGGAGAAGAAGTCGGAGCTGCTGCAGCGCATCACCCGTGAGCAGGGCGATAAGACGGGCTTCGTCCAAGGCCTCATCCACCAGTACAAAGAGCAGCTGGAGAAGTCAAGCCGGCTGGTGGAGACGGCCATCCAGGCCATGGAGGAGACTGGAGGGGCCGCCTTCCTCATGGTGAGACCCCCAAACCTCCCCCACACCCTGCTGGTGCCCTCATGGGGTCCCACCAGCTTGGGGACATCCCGGCGGCCGCCACATGGCTTCACTCACCTCTCCTCTTGCTCCCTGCAGAACGCCAAGCAGCTCATTAAAACGTAAGTGCCCGAATTGGGGAAAATTTGGTGATCCTCAGTCCCGCAGCCGGGCAGGATTCGGACGCGGGGCTTTGCCGGTGGCGCCCAGGCGGCAAGTGCGGGGATGCCCCGAGCCCCTGCCCCGGCGCCCCGCGGTCCCCCAGCTCGGTGAGGGGACGGGGGGGACATGGCCGTGCTCTCCCTGCCCAGGATCGTGGAGGCCTCCAAGGGCGGCAGGCTGGAGAAGATCGAGCACGGCTATGAGAACATGGACGCCTTCTCGGTGAGCCTGGACCACCTCGCCGAGGCGGTCCGTGCCTTGGACTTCGACCCTGGTAATTCAGCTCCCAACCCCCCAGTACCCCTTTACCAACTCCCACCGGCCCGGTGGCACCCATCACCTTTCCCGGTGGCCCTGCAGTGACGTTTGGCTGCCTCTTTGCAGCTGAGGAAGACGAGGAGTACTTTGACGGGGAGGAAGAAGAGGTGGAGGAAGACGCAGTGCCCGAGAGGATGGTGATGGGTAAGGGGCGGCACGGCTGACCCCACCTCCCCGAGGACCCTCAAGCACCCACAGGGGAGCTTCGGGGGCTTGGACCCCGCTCAATCCCCCCATCCTCTCCCCCTGGCAGCTCCCCAGTAGCCGCAGCGACGTTGCCAGTGCAGGAGAAACGCCACGGGCACAGGATGTCCGGCGACGGGACTCGGGACAGGGGGGGACATGCCGTGGGGGCTGGCGGCCTCGTGAGCCGGCACCTGCTCCAGCACAGGACACTTTTCTATACGGGTGCAAACAGGACAATTCCGCACGTTTTATATTTTTTTGTTTTGTATATAATTGTCACGGATTTGAATTTTGTGTATTTTGTAAAGAAAACTGGTGTTTGGGGTGGTTTTTTTCCCTCGCCTCTCGTTCTCGGCTTGCCAGCCCTGCGATGGGCACTGGGGATGCAGGTGGGTTTGCCGGGCCGGTGCCATCACTGGTGTCCCTGCCAGCGCCCGGCACGGCAGAGAGACGCCTCCCGGTCCAACACTTAATTTTCGGCCTCATTAGCACCTCCGGCAGCGCTGGCACCCTGCGCCTGGCTGCCTGCCCGGGGATGTAACAGGTCGGCACCCGGCAGGATTTATCTCCTGGTGATGGGGTGCCCAGGATCAGTGCTCGCCCGGGCTTGGGGATGCGGCAGGGGGTGGTGAGGATGCTCCGGGCTGTGCCAGTCCCTGAAACGGGAACGGCCTCGGCATCGAGCTGCCGGTTTGTTGCCAGCTGAGCTCACACAACTGCAAAAATATACCATGAATGCAAAAATATACCACAAATGCTTTTCTCCTGCAAAAACATAAGCCCAGCTCAGCGCCTAGCCAAGGGGAAACTGAGGCAGCGCCTGCAGCGGTGCTCTGGGCTGTGCCGCAATTGCAATTAGCCCCAGGGCAATTAGCGCTGCTCTGCTGGGGCAGTGGGCAGGAGTCACTGCTGTGGGGGGGGGTCTGGTCCCAGGCTTATCTGTCACATGGCTGCTCCATGGCTGGATCTAAACTGGGGGGGTCCGAGGGCTCCCTGGAGCGGGATGGGGGGGTCACTGGGTGCCTTTAGTGGGGACAGGAGGATGCTCCATCCTCCCCCTGCCTCGGGGGCTGCATCCATGCCCTGGTGCACGGTTCTGGGGGGTGCCCATGGGGTGTCCCAGAGCAATCCCCCCCCCCCCCCTCCATCAGCAGCCCCCCAGGTGAGGGGGCCCACCCCGGGGCAGGCGGCCGCGGGCGCTTTGCAGCCGGCCGTGGCCCTCCCTCCCCCAGCCGGGCTTTGCACACGAGTCCCCGGCACTTCACACGGGCCGAGGCCACCGGCTGCCACCGGCACCGGCCACGCACCGGGGTCACCCACCCCGGCCCCCCGGCCCGGAGGAGGATGGCAGCCGGCGAGGAGAAACAGCACCTGCTGAGCGAGGGTGCAGGCGGGTAGGGGGGTGCCCGGGGTTGGGGGGGGGGCTGGGGACATAGTGTCCTCTTTTCCCCCTGGGGGTCCCAGGTGGGGTCCTCTGGAGGAGTCTGGCTAGGGAAGGGGCTGCGGGGGAGCATTCAGGGTCCAGCTCGCTCCCCAAAATTCTCCCAGGCCCCCTGCTCCGGCCCCTGACCACCCCTCTCCCCGGCAGGTCCTACCTGGGGGCTGCACAAAAGAACGGGCACAACTCGGTGCCGGGACAGGCACCCGCCCTGGAGCTGGGGGCACGGCGCAGCCGGCACTGCCACGCACGGGGGGCTGCCGGCCACCCAGGCCAGCAGCAGCGGGCGCGCAGGAAGCTCTACCTGGCTGCCGGCATCTGCCTCGTCTTCATGGTGGGGGAAGCCGTGGGTGAGTGGTGGGTGCAGGGTCTGGCCGGGGTGGTCCCCACAGGGGCACCCCGAGTGCCTGCCCGCAGCCCCTCTTGTCCTGATGCCCCACCATGGGTGCAGGCAGGGTGCGGGCAGGGCTCCCCGTTGCTTTTTGGCAGGTCGAAGCACCCGGTGGGGCCCCCACTGCGGCATGGGGTGACCTGGTCCATGCCCGGCTTGGGATGGGACCCCCCCACCCTGATGCCATCCTGATGTCCCCGCTGCCCCCCTCTCCGCAGGTGGGTACCTGGCGCACAGCCTGGCCATCCTGACGGACGCAGCCCACCTCCTGACGGACTTCGCCAGCATCATGATCAGCCTCTTTGCACTCTGGGTGTCCTCGCGCCCCCCCACCAAAACCATGAACTTTGGCTGGCACCGGGCAGGTAATGGGGTGGCACCACCCCCGGGGCTGCCATCCGGCTCCCAGGGACCCCAGGGAGCACTCGGAGCATCCCAGGGTGCCCTCCCCACAGGGACCTGGTGCCCCGGGGAGCCCTGGGGGGCATGGGGAGCCCTGGCAAAGCCCCAGCGCCGTGTCCACAGGCAGGGCAAGGCAGAGGCGCTGCCGTCCCTGTGCAGGGAGCAACCCTGGGGATGGGTGCTGGGTGTCCACCCTGAGCTCCTGTGCTGTCGGAGGGGCCGGGAGGGTGCTCAGGCTTGGTGCAGTGGCAAAGCGGCAACGCGGGGTGGGGGGGGCTCTACGCAGAGATCCTGGGGGCCCTGCTCTCCGTGCTCTCCATCTGGGTGGTGACGGGCGTCCTGGTCTACCTGGCGGCCCAACGCCTGCTCTCGGCTGACTACAACATCGAGGGCGGCGTCATGCTCATCACCTCCGCCTGCGCCGTGGCCGTCAACATCGTGTACGTACAGCCAGCTCTCACCCTCCCCGGGTGTCCCCCACCCTGTGCCCGGTGGCCCCGGGGATGTCACCGCTGCCCTGCCTGCAGGATGGGGGCGGCTCTGCACCAGACGGGGCACGGGCACAGCCATGGAGCGGCCGGTGAGCAGCCCAACGCCAGCGTCCGCGCTGCCTTCGTCCACGTCGTGGGGGACCTGCTGCAGAGCGTCGGCGTCCTCATCGCGTCCTACATCATCTTCTTTAAGGTCTGGGTGGTCACAGGGGCAAAGGGGATGCTGGAGATGGGGACACGGGGACAGTGGCTTCAGACAGCCCTGGTCAGGCACAGGGGTGAGACAGAGGGGACCGCGTCCCCTCCCCGCCGGTGCCAATGGGGATTTGGGGTGGGGTGATGGTGCCGGAGGGGCCTCACCCTCTCCCACCCCCTCCAGCCCGAGTACAAGTATGTGGATCCCATCTGCACCTTCCTCTTCTCCGCGCTGGTGCTGGGGACGACGCTGACCATCCTCCGCGACGTCGTCCTCGTCCTCATGGAGGGTAGGGACCCACCGGGGGGGGGGGTCCGGGCTGCGGGACCACCCATGGGTGCGGTGGTCCCCGTCCCTCCAGCTCCTGCAGCTCTCCCTCCCCAGGCACCCCAAAAGGGATGGATTTCAACGCCGTGCGGGAGACGCTGCTGGCAGTGGCGGGGGTGGAGGCCGTGCACAGCCTCCACATCTGGGCGCTGACGGCGGCGCAGCCGCTGCTCTCGGTGCACATCGCCATCAGTGAGTGCCGCTCCCCGGGGAAGTGATGGGGGGGGGGACACATGGAGGGATTCGGGGTTCACCCACACCCCGACATCCCCTCCCTTGATCCTTGCAGACGCGGGTGCCAGCGCGCAGGAGGTGCTGGAGGAGGCCAGCTCCCGGCTGCAGGGCACCTTCCGCTTCCACACCACCACCATCCAAGTGGAGAGCTACTCCGAGGAGATGCGGGACTGCCGGGAGTGCCAGCCCCCCCGCGACTGAACCCCCAACCCCCCGGCAGCCCCCTCGTGACCCGGGAGGGAACTTTTCATGCGTGGAAAATAAAGCGGAGCAAAGGGCTGGGTGCGTGCAGGGGGGGATGTTGGGTCTGGCGGTGCTGGGGCGTTATCTCGGGTGTCTGCTAGGAGCGAAGGCAGCAAGGACGGAGCCACGGCTGCGGCAGCCGGAGGAGAGCAGCTGTTGGAGGCCAGCAGCCTTAATTTTCCCTATTTCTATATAGCTGGGGGGAAAGGCAGCTGAAACGGCCCTTTTCCCTTCTTCGGGGAGCACTGCTGGGGTGCTGGGGTGTCCGGGGGCTGTGGGCGAACCTGTCCCAGCTGGGGGGAGGGAGAACACACTCGCCCCGCTCTCGCCTCTTATCGCTCCTCTGTTTGCCCTCGGGATGCCAAAGGACTCGCCCTGCCCGCGAGGCTGGGGGGGCTGTGTGTGCAGCCGGGTGCCGCACAGGTTATTCCCAGGGTGCCTGGGTGGCCGCCGATGGCAGACACGTCGGTGAACCAAACCACCCGTGTTCCCAGTGCTCCCCGCCAGGCACAGCCCGCTCCCCTGCATCCTACAGCCACCGGCCGGACTCTGCCTCTGCACCCACCTTTATTGTACTGGTAAAACCCAATAACAAGTAAAACCCCACCAGCAGCGACTGCCTGCTCCGGGAGGGCTCCGTGCACCAGGAACGGGGCACCCGGGGCCGGCCCCGACCCCGATCCCCAGCAGCCCTCAGGGTTTCTCCAAGCGTGGGTATTTCTTGCGCAGGACGGAGACCTGGTCCTTGAAGAGGACGGGGTCGAGGCGCAGCTGGGAGGACACGAGGGGCATGTAGCCGAACCAGTCCGCCAACTGGTTGAGGCAGTCCTGCCGCTGGGAGAAATGCCGGCCGCCGACCGCCCCCGCCGTGCCTTTCACCTTGGCAGGAGGGGAGCGCGGGGGTGAGGGGCTCCGCTCCCCGCCTGGGGGGTCCCCGCATCCCCATCCTCACACCCTACCTGCTGGGGCACGGTCTCTTTGTGCTGCTTCCGCTGGGTGACCTTGATGGGCGGCAGCTTGGTGACGGCGGCCACGAGGACGTTCATCAGGATGTCCTCGCAGGCGGCCAGGCCGTCCACCAGCTCCCGCAGCCCCGCCGGCAGGTACTCCGTGAAGAGGCTGTGATAATACCTGGAGGAGGGAGCGAGGTAGGGGGGGCAGGATGCGGCCGAGCCCCCCGCCCTGCCGGCCTCTCCCCGGCTGGGTACCTGTGGTAGAAGGCGGCGGCAGTGAGGACGATGGAGAGCTCGTTGGTCCACTCGGAGGTGTAGCCCCAGCGCCTCTGCTCGGCATCCCAGAAGTGGCTCTGCGTGGGGAAGCCCACGATACGCTCGGGGAAGCTGCGCCACACCACGAAGGCAAAGTCCACCTGGCACGGGATGGGGGACGGTGTCACCCAGCTGCGGGGACCTGCGGGAAGGGGCTCACCATCGCCCCTGGGTGTGGGGGACATGGGGACAGCGGGCACTGCTCCCTGCCAGCCCCGCGGTACCCACTGAGCATCCTTCCCGGCTTGGCATGGGGCTCGCCCCAGCTCCACAGGGCCGGGGACCGCGGCGCCCATGGCCTCACCTCGCTGGTCGAGAGGCTGGTGTGCTCGTCCAGGCTCAGCACGGCATCCGTCTGGATCGCCGCGTAGGGGAAGAAGCGGTCGCTGAGCTATGGAGGGGAATAATTAGGTTGGGATGTGCCACGGGGTGGATGCCCCAGCTCCCTGCCTGCGTCCCGGCTCCTCTCACCTTCCCCCTGCCCTGGATGACGGTCAGAGGCACGGTGGTTTGGGGCCATTTCCTGCTCGGTGGCGGTGGCTTCTCGCAGCTCCACAGCACCAGGATCTGCAGAGGGGAGGACCAGCGTGTCCGGGAGCGTTTGGCCGGGCTGACCCGTCCGGGGTGTGTTGGTGCATCAGTGTTTGCAGGGCAGCCACGGCTCAGCCCTCCCCGGCCCTGCAGCAGGACCTGCTCCAGCCCAGCTCACCCCAAAACCATCTCGTGGCAGTTTAGGACCAGAATAAACCCACAGGTGGTCCCACCTCCACACCAGTGGGCTGGGGAGACAGCTCTGCCCACCCAAGGGTGACACCATCAGCCTCCCACCCCTAAACCCACCCATGCCCTTCCCAGCCCACGGGACCCTGCCCCATCCCTCCTGCTGCATCCCCGGGAGCTGCACTGAGCGGCGCGGGGCTCAGCTCCCCCGACCTGTGCGCAGTACTGGGATCCGGAGACGGCTTGGATGAGCCTGAGGATGGGCTGGGAGAGGGAGCCTGCCGGCGAGACGGCCCGGATCAAAGCCGTGAACTTCTCAGAGGGGCTGGAGCCTGAAAAAAGAGGGGGAGAGGATAGGTGGCGTGGCATGCGCTGAGTTTGCCGTGCTCAGCTGGGGCGGGCAGGGTCCTACCGTGCTGCAGGTAGTAGAAGGGAAAGTCCCCAAGGTGGGTGGAGAAATCAGGCAGAGCCAGGAGCCCCCCGGGCAGGGCGTTCCAGAGGAAGCGGGAGCGGGAGCGGTGCGGGAGCAGCCGGTCCCTGATGATCTGCCAGAGGCCGGAGAGATGCTCTCAGCACCCTGGTTGTGACCCCAGGGGCTGGGTGGGGGGGCGAGCTTGGGGTGGGGGCTCACCTCCAGCGTGGTGTGCACGATCTTGTCAACAGAGGAGAAGTACGCGTCCCACAGGAACTGGGTCTGCTGCTGGAAAGCCAGCACGCGCTCCGGGTGGATGCAGCGGACGGCAGAAGGGATCTGTGCCGGCGGCGGGGGGGAAGCTGGTTTCTCACCTTGTCCCCCCCGCCGGCCCCCCGGCAGGGCTGCCTTGCCTCCGTGACCTCCATACCATCCCGAGGGACACCCCATGGCCAAGGATGCTGTGCCACCGCCCCGCTGCGGCTCTGCCACCTCCTCTCCCTGGAGCAGGATCTGACCCAGGACCCCCCAAGGGCTTTGGGTTTGTGGAGATGCTCAACACCCCCCCCCAAGATGAACGATGCCCCAGGGCTGCAGACGGGACTCCCCCTCTGGGCTGAACAAGACCCCCCTGCATCTGCCCGCAGGAGGGCTGCTGGGCTCGGCTGCGGAGGTTTCACCCCCAAGCTTGACTGGGGGGTCCACCAGCACTGGGGTCATTACGGGGGGGTCCCTTGCATCCGGCGTGGGGCAGGATCCGGCCGCGGTACCTGCAGCAGCAGCCTCTCGTTGCCCACGACGGCAGCTTTGCCCCAGTCGATGGCTTCGGCGAAGGGCAGCTCCCAGCCGTCACTCAGCAGCACGGGGATGCAGGCGGCCTGCGGCAGGACCCCACACAGGCTGGGACAGAGCCCCCAGGTCCCGGGGAGGGGGGCCCCTGTCCCCCTGCCTGCTCCGTACCTGCAGCGCTTCCAGGAAGCGGAATGAGCCCAAGCGCCTGCCCCGGGGCACGATGCAGAAGGTGGAGTTGTGCAGCAGCTCCTGGTAGTCGAACCTGGGATGGGAGACGGGGTGGGGGTCAGGCACAGCCCCCCCCCCCCAACCTGTGACCGTCCCGGGGGGTCTCACTGGTACCCGGCAAGGCTGAGCATCCCTCTCAGGGGGCACGGGGCCAACCCAGGGCAGCATTAGGATTGATCGGGGCTGATTTTGGCTCCAAACAGCCCCAGCTCCGCAGGGCTGGTGGAACAGAGATGCCCTGGGTGACGGAGGGACGTGTCCACGGTCAGAAAGGGAACGTGTGGCAGAGCCAGGAACCAAATTTGGCTTGAAGAGCCCGGTGCCCAGGCAGCGCTTGGCTTTCCATGGTGTTACCCAGCTCCCTCCACCCACCTGTAATGAAACCCCATGCAAAGCCAGCACCCAAACCCCCGAGCCCGAAACTGCGGCGTCTCCTCTGCCATGCCCAGACTTGCCGGGCAGGACCAGCCCTGCCTGCCCTGGCAGTGTTTCGGCGGGGGCAGAGGGCTGGCTGCCCGCAGGGGTGCAGGCAGCGTGCCCCCACCCGCCAGGCTGGGCTCGTGCCGTGGGGCTATGAAAGCCCCTTCTGTGCGGCCGGTGGGGAGAGGCACGTCCGCTGCCGGGTCCCTGCGACCGCGCCGGAAAATCCAATATTGACTTTAGGTCGGGACAGACCCCGTCTGTTCCTGCCCGCGGGGAGGGAAGGACAGGGCAGCCGGGTCCTGGATGGGTCGGGGGGAACGCGCGTGGTCCAGCCGGGGGGGAGCCGCAAGGCCAAAGGGCTGCTTGAAATATGCTGGTCCCCAGGGGGAAGGGTCTCCCCGTGGTGGGGGCATGGGGCTGGTGCCAGCCTGGAGGTTGAGGACGTGTCCCATCCATGGGTGCTGGAGCACCCTGGAGCATCCCAACGCCCCGGGATGTGGGAAATCGGCCCCAATGCCAAGGCATAAAGTTTTATGATCAAAACCCATCTCCGGATGAACCACCCCAACGCCTCCAATGGATGCCGAAAACCCCATTAGCGCACCCTGCCTCGTTAACACCCCGGCTTCTGGCCGAGTGACCTGCCGGAGGGGCGAGGGCAGCTCAAACAGGGCCCAGACCCCCCCCGTCATGAAACCGCAGCAGCGACGGCCACATCCCCGGGGCCAGACACTGCCGGCACTCGCCCTCGGAGCAGCCCCGCTGCCACCCGCTCCTTGGGGACCCCAAACCCGGCCGTGACCCCCAGCATCTCCGTGGGGCCGTTCCCACTGCCAGGGCTGAGCGGGCAGCAGGATGCATCCCGGGGGGCAGAGCGGCTGCGGGCAGCCTCCCCTCGCAGGCGGCCGTCGCAGGGAGGCTGGCGCCGGCCGGGCTGCGGGGCCAAAACCTCCCGATGGAAATACTTTGCTCCTGACGCGCTGCGGTTTCCGGGTAATCACGCCGTCAGGGCTTCCTTGTTTTGTTAGGAGCCGGGACGGGCGCCCACCACACTCCCTCCGCCCGGCCCCTCCATGGCTCCGGCCAGGCACGGTGCCGCCGGGGGACCCGTCGGCTCCAGAGAGCCTTTCCCAACTCGATTTGATTGCTTTAAATCTGGGGCAACCCGCAGCGGGGCCGGACCGCGGCGCTGCTACAAGCCACCTTTTATCCAGGCACAGAACCGGTTTGTTTTAGGCAGCCCCGCGGGTGCGAGGAGGGTGATGGAGCTCCCAGCAAGGCCTTCCTCTGCTCCCCGTGCTGCCCTCCGCCATGCCGGCACCCGCCGCCCCGAGCAAACGGGGACGTCCCCAATGCACTGAGCTGGGGGGGGGGGGGTCTCACTTTGCCAACCGTGGTGTGTCCCCTCCCCGCTGGCCTGTCCCCATCGTCACTCTGCCACTGTCCCAGCTCCGGGTCTGGGGACATCTTCTCCCAGGGCAGGAGGGCATAAATCCCCGGCGCGAGGTCGGGCAGAGCTGGCCTGGCACGATGGAGATGCCGATGGCTTTTTGCCTGGGTGTCCCACGGGGACAAGCAGGATGGCAGAGGCTTGGGGTCACGCACGAGCAGGCTGCCCTGCGCCACGTGTTCCCCATCTATCTGCTGCCTAAAGCCGTCCTGGGCGAGGTGTAAATCTCCCTGTACTTGCAAACAGCATTAGGGGATTACCTGGGCCGGGCGGGAGGGGGATTTCCCGTCCCACCGCCCCTCGGCACAGCGCAGGGTTGACCTTGGGACCCCCATCCCGCCAGCCCGCAGCATCTCCCACCGTCCTGCGATGCTCCATCCTCAAAAAGGCTCCGCTGCAGGGGATGACCCTCCTGGGCTGGTGGCACCCGCCGGACGGTGCCCGAGCCACCCCGAAGCCCCCGCTAATCCTGGTGCTTGCAGCACCCCGGCTCCACTTTTACCTCCCAGCACCTCCTAAGACGCTTTGAGGATGATGCCCAACGTGGCCTCTCCCCATCTGCTCTCCGGCTGGGTGGCTGTGGGATGTCCCCAGGCAGCGGGACGGGGACCTGCCCGTCGCCAGCGGGACGGGGTCTGTGCTTACCAGCCCTGGACTGGGCAGCTGGTGACAGGTCCCAAGCAGCAGGATGGGGAAGCGAGGAGGAGCCGGTGTGCGTCCCCACAGCGTGGAGCCTCTCAAACTCACAGAACTTTGTCCCCCCAATTTTTCCGCCAAGGTCCATCACACACTGCTGCCGCCATCCCCATTTGTGAGGGGGGGGACACAGGGGGGACCCCCCCACCTCACCACGTCCGGGTGAGCTCGGAGCTGCCCACGCCGGGATGCCCAAGGACCCGCCAGTTTTGTGGGATTTTTAGCGGAGCCAGTGAAGGGGGGGATGTTTCGGGCTCATCTCCAAGAGAAACATTTATGTTAGGGGAGGGCAGGAGGGGGGAGAAGAAAAGCATCATTCATCAGTGTTAGGAAAAAGGGAAATCGTATTAGAGGCGGCCGCGGTGATTGCAGATAAGAGCCGCTCTCGCCAGATTACTCGAACTTTAATACAGAACAGGAAAGCCCTGAACAATCAGTGCCTCGCTCCCCACTATGGAAATGAAACCCTCATCTATTTCGGGAGAGCCCCAAACTTTCCTCTCTCCCCACGGCTGGAGGTCCAGCCACCACAGACGGGCACAGCTGCACCCCACAGCGGGGCAGGAACATTTGTGGGGTGTCCCCCCCACCAGACCGCCTTTCCCACCCCATCTCCGACTCACTTTTCGTAGTCGACGTTATCCTTGTCGCAGCGCGTGTCCTTGTGCTTCTCCCAGTCCTTGCCGTGCTTGCAGGTGGTGAGCGAGATGATGTCCTTCCCATTGTGGATGTGGTGCAGCGCGTTCCTGGTGCCGGAGCCGATGCCGGTCAGGTACCGCTTCCCCTTGAACACCAACAAGTATTTCTTTTTGGGGGGACTGAGTCCTGATACAACCACCCCTTCTCCCCGCCGCGCTGCGGGTGGTCCTTGGAGAAGAGAGGGATGGAGACGTCGAAGCCGGGCCTGAAGCTCTCGGTGTAGAAGCTGGCTTTGGCCAGGATAGCCTGGCCGATGTCAAAGCCCAGGTCCTCGGTGTAATTGGGCCAGGTGCCTGAGTAGAGGTTGAAGATGAGGTGGTTACGGCCGCCATTCCAGAGCGGGAAGCTGCGGATTTTCTCATCGACGTTACGGACGTATTGACTGGAGAGATGGTCGCGGTCCAGCGTGTCGATGCTGAGGATGAAGAGGCAGGCTTCCTCGGGGTTCGGGGTGTAGTAGCGAGAGCGCTCGATGGAGGCGAGGATTTTGCCGTAACTCTCCGAGAGGGGCTGGTCCCTCTCCCGGGGGTAGGTGAAGACTTTGAAGCCGTGCTTCTCGCACCTGGAGAAGTCGAAGCAGGTTTCCATCCGGCATCTGCTGTTCTTGTAGACGCTCAGCCACGCTGCCCGCCGCTCCCGGGGCGATGGCAGTGAGGGGTCCCCATCGCTCTGGAGCTCCTCAGGGTCCGCAAAGCTTTTGAGGAGGGACCGATCCGTCCAGTGGGGCCAGTTCCTCCGGGCTTCGGCTTTCCTCCCGGAAAAAAAAGCGAAATGGCGTAGCTGGTCTCCTCCAAAGAAGAAAAGCAGGAGCCAAGAGGCAAGGAAAGTCAGGAAAATGTATTTCTTCCTGGTCTGCATAGGTTCATGTGCGGCCCCAGCTCCTCATCGGGCTCGGACGGGCGCCAGAGTCCGGTCAAAAGGCCGATGTCCCGAACCCCAAGCGGGCGATGGGACGGCTCCCGGCCCCCAGGTATTGTCCCGTGGCCCTTGCAGCCCGTGGGAGCGTGGATGAACCCCACGGTTCTCTTGCTGCCCCCTCCGACCAGGGCTACGCCGGCTTTTCGGGGCCGTCCCTCTCTCCGGCTGCGGAGCGGAGCTCGGTGCAGCGGTGTCCCGCTCCTTTCCCTGCGGCGCAGGGTTTACTTCGCCGGGCCCCCGTGCCGCGACAATGACATTTCCATCGCCGCTTGGCCCAGCTTCAAATCCCTGGAGAAGGGGAGAGGTCACGCCGTCACCGTCCTGCTGCCGCCAACCGTGTCACCGCCAGCGGCTCCCCGCGTCCCCGCAGCGGGACCCCCCCCTCCCCGCTTCCCAGACCCCTCCTGGGAATAAAACCTCCCGCTCCCACCGGAGCCCCCATCTCTCGCCAACCTGCGCCTTCCCCGCCTCCAAGCCCAGTCCCCCCCCGTTACCTTTGGGGACACGCAGCCCCGGGTGGGTTTTGGGCCGCCGTGCCCCGAAGTCTCGATACACGGTTCCCCGTGATTCCGGGCTGCATCCCCGGCCGGGGAAGGCGGCGGAAGAGCCGCCGTGCCGCCCTACCGGGCTCTCCCCGCCCGAAGCGCAACGCTCCCGGTGCGCGGCAGCACGGAGGAGCCGCTGCCGCTGTGGGAGGCTCCGCGCAACCCCGGTCCCCGGGGGTCTCCCCCTCCCCTCGCCTGCCCCGGGGGTGGCCCCGGCGCGGTGCGCCCGACTGCGGGGGGGGTGTGGTGGAGCTGGGGGGTGTGCGTGTCCCCCCCTTGTCACCTTGTCCGTCTGTCCCTGCGTTGGGCTGTCTGTCCCCGTGTACCCCCGGCTGTCTGCGCCCCTCGTGGCTGCCTGTCCGCCTGTCCCCGTGTCAGCCTGCCCGTGTCCCCCCCCCGTCCGTCCCCCCCCCCGCACCCCGGGGCTGGCTGTCCCCCGTCCGTCTGGCTGTCCCCGTCCCCCCCCGTCCCCGGGGCTGGCTGTCCCTCTGTCCCCTTGCCTGCCCGTCTCTTCCCGGTCAGTGCCCGGCCCCGCTGCCCGGCCGGTCCCGGTGCCCCCCCCGCTCCGCTCCGTGCCCCCCCCGCTCCGTGTCCCCCCCGCCCGCATCTGTTACACCGCGTCCTAGTCCCACCGTCACAACATTCCCCCTTGGCCCCGCCCACACGCTTCCCATTGGCCGTCCGCGCCCCCGTGGGCGTGGCTCGCACCGTCCAGAGGGCGCGCCCCGCGGAGCCTCACCCCCCCACCCTCCCCTGCGGCGCCTTCCCATTGGCCGCCCCCCGCCGCCCGCAGAGCGCCCACGTGGGACGGGGGTTCCCCGCGCACCGGGGGGGGGGGGGGTGCCGGGGTTCCGCAAGGTCCCTGCGCCGCCCGCCCGCTGTGGGACCCCACGCAAGGGCCGGCCCACGTCCCGTGTCCCTCCTCGCGTCCCTGTTCGCGGACGCGTCCGGTGCCGGGGAGCCCCGAGGGGAGCGGCCCGTCCCGCCGGTCTCAGCCCTCGGGTACGGTTGCCTTCAGCCCCCCCCCCCCCGCCCCTCTGTGCCCCGGAGCCCCCCGGGGAACCCCCCAAAGGGACGGGGCAGTTATAGGGCAGCAATGGGAGTCACGATGGGGCAGCGATGGGGAGCAGATAGTGGCCAGAAACACAGCTGGGGCCACCTCCACCAGTGACAGCCCCCAAGCTCTAATGACACCCCCGGGCTCCAGCGAGACCCCCAGGCTCCCAGCCCGGGGCGGGCAGGACGAGCCCTTTCGCAGCCTGACAGCTCTTGCCTAAGTCAAACCCGGCTCCAAACCCATCCACGCGTGGGAGCCGGGGCCACGGCGCAAAGCCGGTGGTGGACTGTGGAGGTTCACCCTCCCACGGGGCAGAGATGGGGGTCCCAGCCTGGCCTGACTCCCCCCCCCCCCCAAATCAGCCATCCACAGCGCACGGCTGTGGGAACTCTTGACGGGGTGGCTGGAACGGGAGTGTGGGCCGAGTTAATCCCTTTAAAGAAAGCCCCTGTAAACGCCGCGTGAGCCCAGCGTGGGGGCAACATGGTCAGCAGCAAAGCCAACCGGCCCCCAGTGCTCCCCCAGCGGCACCCACATAAATGGGACCCCAGGAGTTCGCCTGCGGGACCCCCATACCCCTGTCCCGCAGGGTTCGATCGGAGGCGAGAGCGGGATGGCCCCGAGCAGCCGAACTCGCCGCCCGGAGCAGCCCCCGCCATCTCCAGCCAGGATTGTCTCCCGGGGGTGGCTTTGCCGGGGCGATGTGGGGGTGCTGGGGGTGCTGAGCCCCACCATGGGGAGCCAGGCGTGGGGTGGAGCGGGGCAGCAGGGGCAGGTCGGGGCTCGCCTCTCCCACCCTGCCCCGGCATCCCCGGCTGTGCCAGCCACCCTCCGCCCTGCCCCGCCGGCCGGGCAAGCTGGGACACAACGGGGTGCTGGATCCCATCCATGGGTGTAACAACCTGGCCGGCCTCAGCCTGCAGGTGGACCAGCCTCTGGGTAGTACGGGTGCTCGGCACGGGGCAGGGTGCCACCAGCCCCAGCTGGGCACCCCGGGGTGGCTGTGCTGGTGGGTACGGGCTGGGGACCCCTCTCCCTGCCCCAGCAATCGGGTGGGACACACAGAGTGACAGCCCCAGGGCCCCATGTGGTGCCCAGCCTGTGCCTCAGTTTCCCCATGCACCCAGGGGACCACGCTGGGGAGCCCGGCGTGGGTCTGCGTGCGTGGCAGCTTGGTAGGGACGTTTTTTTACCAAATCTTTGGATATTTATTTGCCAGGCCCGGCCGGCTCGGCCCCGTGGGGAGTTAATCCCCGGCTGCGGAGGAGATTACCATGGGCCCGGGGCCGCTTTAGCTACAGAAAGCGGATTAACCGAAGGACAGGGAACGTGGGGATGGGCAGCGGGAGCCCCGGGGCACCTCTGGGGCTCTGGGGGGGACGGACATGGGGACAGTCCCCAGCCCCGGGGGGCAGGAACCCAGCTGGGGTGCAGACAGGGACAGGGCAGCGCCGGGGTCAGGGTGCTGCCCATGGGCACGGCCCCCCACAGCCCCCCACGGAGGGGCTGCGGCTGTGATGAGGGGAGTGGGGTTGTGCCCTGCACTGGGGCACTGGGAGCTGTGGTTTTGCACTGGTGGGACTGGGAGCTGCATCTTGCACTGGCGGCACTGGGAGCTGTGATTTTGCACTGGTGACACTGGCAGCTGTGTCCTGTACTGGTGCCTACTGGGAGCTGTAGTCTACATGCATGGGTGGCACTGGGAGCTGTAGTGCAGGGCGCACTGGTACGTGCTGGGAGCTGTGACCCGGTGCACTAGTGAGTGCGGGGAGGACTGGGAGGGGGAGAATGGGGGATACTGGGTGCTGGGGAGGGTGTGTGCTGGGAGCTGGGGGGCACAGAGGGAAACTGGGAGCTGGGGGAGCCCTGGGAGCTTGGGAGGGGCACTGGGAGCCGCAGGGGGAGCTGAGGGGGCACTGGGAGCTCTTGGGGAGCACTGGGAGCTGGAGGGGGAGCTGGGGGGGCACTGGGAGCTGGGAGGGGTACTAGAAGCTGCGATGGTAAGTGGGGGCGCTGGGGGAGGACTGGGGGCTGCGGGAGGGCTCTGGGAGACAGGCACTGGGAAGCACTGGGATCTGTAGTTCAGCTGGGGATACTGGGAGGTGTAGTCCGGGGACCCAGCGCATACTGGGAGGTGTAGTCCCAGGCCAGGGCTATACTGGGAGTTGTAGTTCCCCAGCCCCGGGGGGTGCAGGGAGCTGTAGTTCTGCACGGGAGGGGGAGGCGGGGGGGTGCAGGGCTCTGTCCCCCCCGTGTCCTCAGTGGCTCCCGTGGGTGCTCAGGGCTGGCAGACGGCCATGTCAGCCCCGCACTGACCCCTTGCTCGCACATCCCCTGTGCCACCCCAGCTCGGCACTGTCTGGCCGTGCTGCCTCCCCCCAGCTCTCAGCACCCCCGGGCGCAGTGGGGGGGACGGGGACGGCTGCCCCACAGCAGGGTGGCCGTGGGGCAGATTCTGCTGAGCCCCACCTGCCCCATGGAGCACGGATCAGCCGTCAGCCCCGGCAGCACCCAGGAGAGAAACTGCGGGGTTTCATCCCTGAGCAGCCCCGAGGGTCTGCGCCTGTGGGAATTCCACGGGGTGGGAATTGGGAGCTTCGTTTCTCCTCTCGCTGCCGGGGCGTTTGCTGGCGCCGTGCTGGGGGGATGCCCGGGATCTGAGCAACAGGAAAGGGGTGGGCGAAGGAGGAGAGACCGAGTTGGGGTCCCCCGGGGAGGGAACGGACCCTGACCCCGTGTCTCTGCCTAGGCTGGGCCGTGGCAGCATGGGGGGGACGCAGTCGCTGGCGCTGCCCCTGGGGAAGGGACCTCACCACGTGGGCTGCGCGGATGTCATGGTGGGCCACACGCGGCAGGTACGGGACGGAGACAGAGATGGGGAACGGCCACAGGGACAGGCTTCCATGCACAGCGGGGTGGCTGCAGCCAGCTGGGTTTTGCGAGAGCTGAGCTCGCCGAGGACGTGGCCACCGCCGCTCTGTGCTGTCCCCACTGCGTCCCCCCTTCCCCTCTCTCCCCCAGGGGCTCTTCCTCCGCCTCTTCTACCCCTGCCTGCCCCGGGCAGGGGCCGAGCGGCCGCTCTGGATCCCACGCTACGAGTACTGCGGCGGGCTGGCCGACTTCGCCCACCGCAGCCGGTGCTGGTGCGCGCCCCTGCTCAGCGTCACCATTGGTAAGGGGGTGGCGGGCACCACATCCCCCATCCTGGGTGCTCCCCCATTCCTTAGGGACCCACTCCCTTAGCGGGGTACAAAGCCACCAAGCCGATCCCCTGTGCTTGGGGCAGCTGGGCGGATGCTACAGGCAGGGACGGAGCCGAGCGGGGACCTGCTGCAGCAGCAGCATCCCACTGCCCATGTCCCTCCTTTTCCTGAGGGGTTTCTCTTCCCCGCAGGCTCCTGCAGAGTGCCCGTGAGCTGGAACGGGCCTTTCAAGCCCTGCAGCAGCGGGTACCCACTGATCATCTTCTCCCACGGCCTGGGAGCCTTTCGGTAGGATGATCCCCGAGCGGGGCTGGGGGTGCTGAGCCCCCGCTCAGGGCCAGAGCCGGGACGGGGACACGGGTGTCCTGGGCCCCCCATGGCCCCGCTCGGACCTGCCTTGCGTTGGCAGCGCAGCCCTGACCCCGCTCCCTTGCAGGACCCTGTACTCCTCGGTCTGCTCGGAACTGGCGTCCTGGGGCTTCGCAGTGGCAGCGCTGGAGCATAGGTGGGTGCCCCGGTCCTCGCCGAATTCGGCAGCCGTGACGGGGCTGGCAGGGCATCGTGCCCCGGGGAGGTGCCGGTGCCCCCGTGACGCAGCTGCCTGCCCTCCTGCCGCTGCAGGGACCATTCTGCCTCCGCGACTTATTTCTGCACGGCGGAGGCTGGGAGAGAGGAGTGGATCCCCTACCAACGGGTGCCCCAAGGGCAGAAGGAGTTTTATTTCCGAAACAAGCAGGTACTTGGCGGGGGGGGGTTAAGGGTGGGCCACCCAGGAGCCGTGAAATCCCTCCTGCAAGCCGAGCTGGCCCCCCATCCCTGGAGTCTTCATCTCCTGCCCTTCCCAAACCCATACCGCCATGATGCTGGGGCTGAGCTTTCTCCTTGCAAGCTGAGAAAAATCTGTTCAACCCGTTTATCTCTGTTTCATGGGGTCCCTCTGTCCGGCTCCGGCTGACCCCGGCAGGAGCAAGGCTGGGTTTTGCCGCATCCCCAGATGCTTAATGTCACCCGCACCCCGGGGAGAAACGGGCTTTCTGCCCAGCCCAGCACCGCAGGCTGGCGGGGCTCCGGACCGGCTCCTGGGTTTGTTCACGCTCTGATTTTTGTCTCTCCGGGATTACCCCAGACAGCTGCTTGCTGGGTAGCAGGAAGGTTTCCTGCTGAGCCACGTTCCCCCCTGCTTGTTTCTGCCTCATTTAAAAGGACGACATCGAGTCAAGATTTGTCGTAGAAAAGCTCTCTAGGAAACGTAGGGATTGGAGGTGCTTTTGGCAGTCTTAAATCACCTCCCAGCCTCTTATTTTTGTGTATGCTCTGTCTCACAGCACGTTGCACAAACAAGGGAAACAGTTTTCCTATAAAGATGAACCCATGAGCATAAATGTTGAGGGTGAATGAGAAATAAATTATAAACAGAGGGAAATGGTTGCCAGGTCAGCCTCAGTTACAGCATCTTCTGTGTCAGAGGGAGCAGGGAGGAGCGGAGAGAGGTTTTCATCTGAATTTTTTGTCACTTGTCACCTCTGGGGGAGGCCTTTAAATGTGCACAGCCAACAGCATTTGTGTCCTTAGGGGAGCAGAGGACGTAGCCCCAAAGTGGCTCCAGGTCAGGGCTTCCTCCCCTCGAATCGGCGGTTTGGGCTTTTGAGCCGCTCCTGGATGGAGCCCCCACGCTGGGTTTCAGGGTGACGTCCAGGTTTGCTCCCGGTAGCTGGGGTGGGACGGGGGATCTGGGCTCCCTGCGGGTGTTTGCACCGGCGGATGGCTTCAGCAGGCTTGGCTTGGGGGCAGCTGGTGAGGAAACCGGGCTCTCCCTGCCCTGCATGTCCCGCTGCTTCCTCCCCGGAGCAGAGGTCTTTTGCTCGTCTCCAGCCGTCTGTGCTATCAGATTAACTGAATTAAAAACAAACAAAAAAAGAAACCATTCCAATAAATTCACTGCATCCCCGCGGGAGCCGCTGCGGTGCAGCCTCTCACTTGCTTTTACGTTTGCCGTAATTCAGGGAAAGCCCCGTCGGGTCTGAGCGCTGTGGTTTTGGAGGGACAAGCATGGGCGGACGTCGGAGGGAGGATCTGACCCCAAACTTGTGGGGTGGAGGAACTGGGTTAACTGGGGAAGGGGCAACTCTCACCCCCAGGTTCATCAGAGAGCAGAGGAATGCGTGCGAGCGCTCCAGCTCTTCAAGGACGTCAGCAGCGGTAAATCTGTCCCAAACGTCCTTCACCAGGACTTAGATCTCTCTGTGCTGAAGGTATCTGGGTCTGTCTGTGCTGAAGGACCTGCCAGGGGGCTTGTTTGGTGGCTGGGGGGGTCCGGGTGCCCTTTGCTGGCAGGATCAGTCCTTGTTGCGTGAGACTTTTCCTCCTGGGACAAGCAGGGTCTATGCAGAGCCACAGCCTTTCATGTCTCGCCTTCTGGGTGCCTCTCTTCTCCTTTTTCTTCCCTGTGCGTGCCGGGGAAGCTGGGTCCCATTGCACCAGTGGTGAAAACGGGACACGGCATCCCTTGCAGAGGGCAGAACAGTGGGGCTTTGCTGATCTTCTTCCCTTGGCTTTTTCTTCCCTAATTAAGGACCTTCTGCAGCAAGATTTGGGCACAGGCTCCTCAGCCTTCTCCTTTTTGCAGGACAGCATTGATCTGACCAAAGTCGCCGTCATGGGCCATTCCTTCGGCGGGGTGACAGCAGTGCTGGCCTTGGTGAAAGAGCCCGGCTTCAGGTAAGCCGCAGCAGGGACGAGGAGCCATGGGAAGCTCCGGGGACACGTGGCTCATCCTGGTGGGAAGGGGAGCCGTGGCATGGGCGGCAGTGCCAGGCGTCCGTCCTGCTGCAGGTGCGCGGTGGCTCTCGACGCCTGGATGTTCCCCCTGGAGAACGTGCTGTACCCAGAGGTGCCCAAGCCCGTGCTCTTCATCAACACCGAGAAGTTCCAGACGCCAGAAAGCGTTGCCAAAATGAAGAGGCTGAGCTCCAGAAACAGCCAGACGAAGATTATAACCATCCTGTGAGTCACGGGCTGGGGGCACCCACCCGCCAGTACCCCCCTGGGAGCACCTACAAGCTGTGTCCCAGCAGGAGGACCTCTCCCCAGCTCCCACTGAAGCAGATCCCTTCCCTGTTGCAGGGGATCCGTGCACCAGAGCCAGACCGACTTCACCTTTCTCACCGGGAAACTTGTCAACCGCATCTTCAGCGTGAGGGGGACCCTCGACCCCTACAAGGGTCTGGACATCACCAGCCGGGCAGCTCTGGCCTTCCTGCAAAGGCATCTCAGTACGGCGCGGGGTGGAGGGCACGTTGGCTGGGGGCTCGGGAGGGCACGAGAGCTCCCCCGCTTGCAGGGGGCTGCGGGGCGGCCGCTGCCTCCCCGGGCTTGGGTTTGGTGCTTCCCATCCCGTTGTACAAAGCAAAGGGGTCCGGTGGCTGCTCCTCCTTTACGCCTGGAGCCGGGCTGATAATCGCTGTAGTAACCTCATCACCATCTCTGCCCCGTGCAGACCTGGAAGAGGAATTTGATCAATGGGACAACCTCCTGGAAGGCATCGGAGACTCGGTTGTTCCAGAAGCACCGTTCTGCCGCTCCAACCTGTAGCCTGCTCCGAGGTCGCTGGTGGGAGCAGGGTACCGGGAAAGCGGCTGCTTCTTGTCCAAAACGAGCCGTGCAGGAGCCAACAAGGGCAGGAGGACCCATGGGGAGAGCAGGACCTGGGGACCATGCTCGTAGGACGTCTGGTGGCCGGGGCGCTCAGCGAGCATGCCAGGAGAGCCCTCCCTGCTCAAGCGCTGTCGCTTGTGGCTGCTGCCTGCAGTGGCTGCTGCCTGCAGTGAGGGCTGTGGGGCTAAAGGAATAAAATCCCCGGGGACAAAGACTGAGTTGGCTGTCACTTGGGCCTGAGGTGACACCCTTCTTGCATGCAGGGGGTAGGTGGGCATCGATCCCTCGGTGGGCCTGGCTGGATCTGCTGCAGCTGTGGCACATCTGGCAGGAGCAGGCAGGGGGGTCGTTCGCTGTGGGTTGGGGGTAGTTCAACCACAGCCAAAAGAACCAGCGCAAAGAGATGCAGCATCAGGACTCCAAGCACAAAGGTAATGAAAATCTTATCGTCGTCCTGGAAAGCTGGCCAGATTGCTGACTCCACGCCTAAAATCAGGGGGAAAAAAGAAGGAGGATGGTTTTAAACAAGGGACCGGCTGGAAGTATCTCTGGGCACCCCAGCGGTGCAGGGATGTGAAACGGGGACGGAGATCAGCCCTGGGGACGGAAGGAAAACGGCCCAGCCTGGTTACGCAGCACAAAGAGCAACGCTGCTGCAAACAGGCACACGCTGTCGGTGGGAATAAGGCACTTTGGAAGTACCGACGGCACATTCCTGGGTAACACCACAGACGTTAGAGCAAGGGACGCTTTTTAAGGGGGGTCTGATCCTCAGCCATCCCGAAGCAGGGCTGAAGCCAGCGGAGCTGCATGGATTTACCCCACCGGAGACCCTCCCCAGGGTCCTCGCTGGCACTGCGGCGGGAGAGGCGGCAGGCAATCCTGGACACGCCGCCTCGGCAGCTGCTGGGAACATCCGGGCTCCTGGCACACCATCTGCTTTTGCATTGTCCCGCCGCCGCCGCGGCATTCCTCCTGGGGGACGTGCCGGGGGGACGGCAGCGCCAAAGCCCCGGCTTTGCTTCACCTCCTGCCATCGCAGAGAGAAGCTGCTGCAGACGACAGCACCCGGGGCCGCGCGGAGGCAGGATTTCCTGGGGTGCTGAGGCTGGAGGAGAGGGGGGTTTGGGTGGCACGTGGTATTCCTCACCCAGCGACAGCGGGTGACATGGGTGCCAGCAAAGCCCTTCTCCCAGGGGAAGAAAGGGGAATGGAAAAGCAGCAGGTCACTCCTCCGGTGCCCGAGTTGTTTGTGTCACCGTGACGGCCATGTCCTCGCCTCGCTGGTGGCCCCCGGCCCCTCTCAGTCGAGGGCGAGTCCTAGGGCTGAGGATGCTCTGGGATGGCCTTGGGGGGAAGAAGCAGCAGAAAGAACATCTTTCAACGTCTCCTCCGCTCTCCGGTGACACAAAGGACTGATGTGAACAGGACCACAAGAGCCCAGTGCTTTTGAGGCTTCCAGCTTTTTTTTTTTTTGTTAATTGTTTTACACCTAAAACACCATTTCTAGCCCTGGGAGCAGGCTGGGGTGTGACAGCCCAGGGAGGCTCAGGACCGCTCTGCTGAGATGCTGAGGGCGGGTGGGGGATATTCAAGGTCGATGTATGCGATGAATCGTGTGGGCGAGCCGGGGCAGGGGGATGGACAGAGCCCGTCAGGTCCCGTTTTAACAGTGAGAGACAGTGACTGGTGCAGAAATCAAATCCCATTTTCCTCCCCGAATTAGCACGGCCGGGGATCTGCACTGGCAGCTACAGGGGAGCAGCCCGGTCGTGGCTCCCGCACGGCACAGCTGAGGCAGGCTATAAATTCTGCAAGACTTCTTATGTAAAGGCTTTCGGGAAGGGGGTGGCAGAAACCGACTGTGCTCAGAGGTTTGCTCTGTGCCATTTGTTAACCCTTCGGTTCACAGAAAGCTGCTTACTCCCATCCCCAGTGCCCGTGGGGCTGGGGGAGCGGGGAATCAGGCAGATATCCTTCTGCTTGGCCCTGCATCCCTTTGCTCCCTGCTCCAGAGCCAGCCTCTGCGCCCGGGACCACGTTGCCAATTGTCTTGGTGCCTCTGGAGGAAAACCCCACCAGAAGAGAGTTCCAAAAAGTCCCGGGGTCACTTGGGCAGGGCAGACACCCTCTTTCCTCCGCTCCGTCGGCCCCTCTCTGCTCTCTATGGGATGTGGTGGTGCAGGAGCCCTCTGAGCATTTTCCTACTTCACTGACTCGCTGCATCTGCTTTAAAATCCAGCCGGAGCCATCTCTTCAATCAGGCTCCCCTTGCAAGCAGCGCTTTCCTCCAGATCCTCATTACATGCTCCAGCCTCGAGGCCGGAGGCAGCGTACATGAAAGATGCAGCACAAATCCCCGGCGTAGCACGCGAGGAAGGTGTTTTCCCCACGTCCCAGCTTGCTTGGATTGCTTTGCTGGGCCTGAGAGGTCGGAAAGAAAGGGGCTGGGACAGCTCTGCCGGAGCCAGCGTTTCCCAGGCCAGGCATGGGCAGGCACAGAGCATCATTCCCTGCCACTTGCCCAGGCCAGCGACCAGAGGGGACAGCCCTGGGGTCTTTGCGGTGGCCCGGGCTGCTCCAGGCTTGCCTGTGCCACGCTGGAAGGTTTTCTGGCAAAAAGCAGGGATTGAGGGTTAGCCTGGTATGCGATCTGCCGCAGCAGCCCGTCGGCACCAGCTCTTGGTTGCTGTGTCCTTACAACGCGGAGGTTCGGATTTGAATGTGAACTAGCCGGGTTTTATATCTGTAAATCCCCCGTGTTTTATCCACAGAGGGATTTTCCTTCTCAGGGACGTGGGAAGGAAACACCGACTCTGTTACGCTGGGGGTCAGCACCCGGGGTACCCGCCTGCAGGTTGGCAGCCCAGCCATCCCCTGCCCTGGAGGGTTGTGTGTTGGAAAGAGTTCATTTCCAGCCAAGCGTTTCAATGTGTCTGATCTGCTTTAATATTCAAACTGATGGCTTTAAAAATAAAAAAAAAACCCAACGCTGCCCATTTATATTCCCCTCACAGCTGTGCTTGCAGCATGGCTGGGGTATGAATGGACGCATTCCTCTTACCCACGGCTTATCTCCACAGAGCAACCTCCGCTCTCCGACCAGCTTCGGCTTCAAAGCTTTCCACTCTCTGGGCTCGGGGCTGAAATCCGACAGTGTCAGCACAGACCCGGCTTGGAGCTCTTAGTATCTTAGAGCTGAGAGTCTTCTTGTCATCATCCCTGCCCCCAGCTCGTCCTGCCTGCGGCTCCCTCCCTCCAGGGAAGCCCCTTCCAGCCGGCAGATCCCTCCCCATCCCACCGCACATGCATGCAGCAAACCGGAGTTACCAGCTCCAGCCTGCCACAGCATTTGCTGCCGCTTAGAAAAAAACTCATTTACTCAATTGAAGCTTCCCTGTTGATTTAATTAATGCAAATTGAGACATGTGTTAAAACCTCCTTGTAATTACCTTAACACTGCCGTGGGTTTTTTTTTTTTCCTTTTTCTTGTATTTTTAAGGAAAAGAGTAAGGCCTGGATTCACAACGGCTTATGAAGGTCCACGGCCCTGCAAGCTGAGCCCAGTGCGTGCAGTGAGAACTGCACAAGCTCCAGCAGAGGAGCTCAGGGTCCGGCCGTGGGCTGCAACACCAGCCCCGAAGACCAGCGCAGATGCAGGCTCAGGGCTGACTCCGCTCCTAACCCAAACCTGGGCAGCACCCTCTTGAACAGAGTCCCTTAGATTCCTTTGATTGGTGAGTATATGCTTGGTTTTACGTTGATTTTTCTATTGGCAAATCAAAACTTCGCTCTGGGTGAAGTTCCGAAGAAAAATCGAGTTTCTTAATCTCCGAAGCGAATTGTTATCATCTAATGCATCGGCTTCCAGGCTGCCTTGCGCTGAAAACCCTGGATGCTCGCAGTCACGAGGGATTCAGCTCAACTTTGTCATCTTCCCAAGCACCGGCTCCTCCCGTGCTGGGTTACAGGGCAGGACCAGGGCTCTGCCGGGCGGGCAGACCCTTGGGATTCGGCGCAGGGCACGTGCTTGCTGGCTTCGAGGTGCAATGCTGCAGGGCTGGGCTGCAGGCGTGATGCTTGCTGAGTTCCCTGGCCTTCAAAATACAATGCCGCGGGCCAAGAGGGCTCCTGTTCTCTCAGCCAGCAGCGTCGAGGGTATTTTGAGGGCACAACTGTTTTTTCGACGGTTTTCACTCTGCAGCAGAAGCCCCATTTCAGGCTGGAGCGGTCTTTTGCTGACCTTAGAGATGATTCCTGAATAAACAGGGGAAAAAAGGACTGAGAAGGGAAACTGAGGTGCTGGAGGAGAGAAGGGGCTGCGTGAGGTCTCTCTAGTTCCAGGCTGCTCCAAAAAAGCCCCTGAAACAGCTTGGAGGGATCAGTTTTGGGCAATATCCAGCTTTCCCACATTTTAGGAAGGACAGGCTGAGCTCAGCCCCATGGATGCTGGCTCCTGCTTTGCACCCGAGCTTAGTCGTGGGGGAGAGCAGGGGGCTGGGCAAGGTGGGGACCCCAAATGTCCCATCCTCCTTTTTAACCCTTTGGCTTACGTCTTCACCCCGCACCGGGGTACAGGGAGGTGCTGAGACTGTCAGCACCCCTCCCCGGGTGACACGGTGGCACCGGACCCCCCCAACCCACCAGCTTCAGGATGCCTTCATCTCCTCGCGTTGATAGCAGCTCTCTAACGACGTTCATCACGCGAGGCCTGGGTTGGGTTTTTTGGTGGGTGGGGTTTTTTTTTTTATTAAAATGAAGCACTTACGTTGGCAATCGCAACGTAAGGGTGTCTCTCCGGGTATTGATTTTAGCGTACGGCAGCAGTTTGCTGGTTTATTGCATAAAAGACAGAGATGTGTTTTTCCTTCAGAAAGGCTGGCTTTGTTTGTCTGCTCTCAGGGCTGCAGTGGATGTGTCTGGTCTTTTTTCTTTTAATATATATATTGATCTATTATGAACTCAAATTAGTGGGGGAAAAAGGGATCAAACAGCACTGAGCAAATGTTAAGTGCAGGTATTGTTTCCATGGTGGTATTGCTGAGCGATTCCAGGCAGTGGGTGAAGAGCCAGCGGGACGGAGTGGGAATTAACCCATTTTGATGCAGAATTGTCAGTGGAGATGGGAGGGGAACTGCTTATTATCCTGAGAGGATCTAAAGCGTGAAAGCATAGATCTGGACCTCCTCGTCGGACTGAAGTCGAAAGATGTCATAAAAAAAAAACCCCCAGACTTGTTTCCTCGGCTCACAAATCCTGTGGGAAGAGGCATGTTTTCTTCTGCCCATGGTGTCTGACAGATCTCGTCCATAAACAGCACCTACAGATATTGCCACGGAAAAAATTAGCTGTGGCTGTTGCCCTGGGCAGGTCAGGATCTCCTGCGTTACCTGAGCGCGGGGTTGGATGCAAGGAGGGGGGGACGCTTCAAAATCCTGCCATTTGATCTGCATGCACTTGAGAATTGCAAACCCACCAGCTCCCCAGGCGGCAGATCTCTCTGAAAAATAAGTAAAACCTGTTACCGTTTGGCTGCGCACCAATTTCGGCAGTGAAACAGCTTTGATAGCAAGCGGCCTGAGAGCTCTGCGTTGAGCATTACTTTCAAATTTGCTCTTAGTGGGAACAGGCTCGGTCTGGGGGCTGTTACAAGCTCATTCATATTGTTTATTTGACATCGAGGAAGTCGTATTCCTTTAAGAGGATTTCCATCCCTGAACTCCTCCCATCGTGACACTTCCAAGCTACATTTTGTCTTGAAAGGGTGGGAGTATTTTTAACTATATCACGCCAGGGAAGTATTAATAGCACAATAGGCTTGCTGAGCTGCTGGTAGAGCTGAATCCATATTTTAAATTCAAGGAACTAATTAGGAACTGGGGAATAATTAGTGCTATACCCAGCTTTTCTTTCCCCCCTCTTCATTTTCAAAGAGCCAAAGCAAATGTCTTTACTGGAATCTTCTATGGCTGTTGCATATTTTATGGCTTCCCGATGCATTGCTATTCCATGTGGTTGTCAAAATCACGCTGTCTCCTTTGCTCTATCGCAGCTGAAATGGCTGACTCTGACACTTTTGAAATCTAATTAGTGCATCTCCTGTTGGCTCACACGCAAAAAAAAACCCAACCCTGTAAGCCCTTTCTTCGTGCTTCTCTCCCAGCCACTCGCTATCGCTGGGTGATGCAGCTCTGTGCAGCGTAGTTATTTTTGAACCCTCAGCAGTGAGTTGTTTACGGGCTTCCTTGAATAGCAAAGCTTTTGGTGCTCCATATGGGAAATGCAAATTTGTGAACTCCGGTTGGGAGCAGAAAGGGAAAAGCAGCAAGGATGCAGAGAAATGGGTCGAGGCTCCCGGCTTGCCTGGGAGCTATGGGAGCAAGGAGAGGGGGAAGCAATGTGAGGAGATCTCCAGGCCAGCTTTCCTTGCGTGTTTCTGGATGTAGCGGAGGTGGGAGCCAGCATCCGCAGAGATCTGTCCTTGTATTTGGCAGGTAGCTGCCAGCAGAGCACAACTGCACATTAGTGTCTTGGAGGATCTGCTGGTCCCGTGAAGAGAACGACGAGCTCTGAAATTGTACCCGCTGTTGGGAGTGGCTGTGAAAGCTCTCCTCGGTGTGAAGTCTCTGGTCTCTAATAATAGTTGGGCTTGTGCTGAAGCCTTTTGCTCACTCTTGCCTCTCCCCAGCCATCTGTTTTCAAGAAACTTGTGGAATTCATGTCACTGAGCTCTTACCCATATTTATCGGAGGGGCAGAGACTGGCTCACAAAGCTAAAAGCTGGGAGAGAAGACTAGTCAGAGATACAGAAGCAGTTTGATCACGTAAAACCTCATTTTCTTAGGAAACAAAGAATGAAAAACATGCCAGAAGATCTACCAGAAGGCTGGGAAGGGAATTCTGCTGTTCCTTTGCCCAGGCTGGATCGAAGGCAGACCTCACTATTTAGGAGAGAGACCAGATCTCGTTCAGCATCCTGGTTGCAACCAGGATGAAGGTTGCTCATGTGTGCGGGTACCGCAGCCGCTGCCATTACTTTAGGGTCTGTCGCCATTTCAGTGTGTTGGAGAATGTTTTACAAGGACAGCAGAGTGCTTGTGGGGCCTTTGTCTTTAGGTCATTAGAAGCTTACGTTATTTTTCTACTCTAGAGCCTTGTCAGCCCTCATCACCGTAGTATTTGGATATCGTGCAATACAGTCCTATGACTGCATTTGAAGAGGTATGACATTTCAGGGTTATATTGCCCCAATATCAAAGCAATTAATTTATCTTTTCATCTCTCTTGCTGCAGGCGCAATCGCCATCTGTGGTGAGTGCTTTTACTTGTCTCATTTTATGGAGGAATTAGGTGAGTTCGAGTGAATTTCTCAAAAAACAAACTAGCAATGGAAGCCAGGCGCCCTGTCTGATTCGAAAAAATTAAATCATTTCCAACAGCGCACTGGCAAGTGCAAATTTGTTCCGAAGGGAACATTTTCTTAATGGTGTTTTTCAGCATAAATATAGTATCAGCCTAAACACCTCCAGTAAACAAATATCAATTACCTTAAACATTTCTTGCCTGTGGAAGAGCTTTCATTGTGAGGGAGACACTCCCTAAAAGTCTTAGTTTATTCTTCAATTCCATGGACTCCTCGGCTGCATTTGGATTAAAATGTATTTTTATCTGAAGATCAGCGAGACCTTTGCAGCCACTAATTTTCCTTGCGAGACCTTTGTCGGGCGGCAGCACGTCAGTACAGCCAGCGTGAAGATGGGCAAGCTGCAGTGTGGAGAAAAATTTGCTGAAGGTTAAGACTGAGAAACACGGTTAGAAAGAAATCTTGGAGCCCTTCTCTCTACCTCTGATAACAAGTTTATTTTAAGTTACTGTCTCCTCTAGCAGGTTATTTCTTAAGTCACTTAAACTGATTGACTCAGGTCAAATAGTATATTGGATTTCTAGTTTTAAAATGAACTTTGCTAATGCAGTGACTGTTACCAGTCTTAGCAAATACTTGCTAATATTACTTACCAAGGTGCTTTAAAACATCCTCTCATTAACAAATAAGCTGTCAGTCCATCCACCACGAATGCTTAAGGGTGGCAATTTAGTACTCAGCACATTTTCTTATTGGAGATTAAATATTTTTGCAAGTTAAAAGAGCTGCCGTGGGCTGAGTTGTCACCTAATTATGTCAGTCTCTTTGTGGGATATTTTGATAAGCACATCAGAGGAGACGCTTTAATCTTTATGCTAAATCTGATCACGTCACGTCCTAAATTCACACGTACAAGGAGTCGGCCCGATGAGACCTTGACTCCTCTGTTTCACTGAGAGCAGAGCGTGTTGAACCGAAGCCGAGGGGCCTCGTGTTTTGCCTGTGCTGAGAACGAGCCCCCTTGAGCAGCCGGCGGGCAGGTACAGCTGTGGCTGCGAGTTGCACGAGGGCAACGATTTGAAGTGGGTGCAGTTATCACCGGCTCGGATGCACCATAGCCACTGACCCTGAGAGTAGGTCATATTCCTAATTTACAGAGCCTTTGTCCCTTTCTACTCTGGGAATATCTTCTGCAGGTTCTGCGGTGGTCCTTTATTTTCCACAAGATGCACAAATTCATCTGGCTGATGTGGTTAGATTTGGGCTTGAAATGGTATCTTCCTTCTCGAACCCTGTTTTGGGGCTAAATAGTGACATGTTGGAGGAAATTTCTCGTACCGCTGCTTGCTCTTTTTTTTTGGAAAAACTGGAATTCTAGCAAAAAGCTTTTGTTGGTGATAAGGAATCCAGTAGGCAAAAACTACCACAGCCACATGCTGCTAGGCTCGACGAAAGAAGAGTCTGTTTAGAATTGCAGCAAATGTGTCGGTAAACACAAATCAAATGCAAATTAAATAAAAGCTTTTCATATACTCCATTCTCCTTGAGATCAGACAAAAATAAATGCCACATAAACAAATGGGTTTTATGAAATGTTCCAAAAATAAAACCGCTCTTGCAACGAGGCCAAAAATGAGATCGTCTCCATGCCTTTCCAGCTGCTAAGAGCTGTTATTTCTCTTTGTATCACAATAATACTCAAAGATCTCGGTTTAAATTGAAACCAGTTGTGGCAGGTGTTGTAAAGGGGTTGCTAAAGAGTCTCAACCTAAGTGACACGACATGGAAAATGCCAGAGCTGAGAATAGATCCTGAGTCTGATTCCCAGCTCAGTGCCTCTCGTCAATAAACCGTGTTGCCTCTTACACAGGAGAGTTCTTTTCTGAAAGAAATGGTTTTGGCTTTAAAGCCAATCTGCAAAGGAAGGTAAATTACATTCAGGTCTTTTTTTTTTCCCTTCTCTCTCTTTTTTTTTCCCCGTGAGAAGCCCAGGAAATAAAATGGAAAATGCTGAGAACAGACCCTGCATGACTCGTAGTTTTATCTCAGCCTGCATCCCTTCTTCAAAAGTGGTAAATGATATTTCATCATTATCTCTCCAGGGGGTGAGGACTGACTAAAGGCAGTCACACAGGTACCAAACAAAAAGCCCCGAGCCCAGGAAGCCTTGTTTCCTCTGGGAAATCCTGAGATCATCCCAGGATAAGCTCATTGATTTTACTAAAAAGCATTAATAATAAAGCATCCAACACACTGTTGATCTACACAGATGATAATTAATAAATAATAAAGTAAAACACAGGCTGATGGCATGGTCTCTTGGCTGCATTGTCTTCCAGCAACATTTGATGCAATTTAATCCAAGTACTCAAGATGTTTCATTTAAAAACGTGTGTTGTATGTGATATCTATGCATATACCACTGGTATTGAGCCAGGAACCCCGTGCGTGTACCAGGCATGACCCTGAAGGGCCAAGCGGCCAAACCATTTTGAATCTGAAATCCCTTCAATCCCACAAAAAAGGTTCTACCATGCTGCTGGAAAATGGCTCTTCCCATGCCCAGCGAGCCACTCCGGCAGAAACCTCTCCCAGTTCTAGCAGCTCGGCGGCTGGATGTGGTTTCCATGGAAATAGACGTCAGATCAGCAAAAAACAGGGCAAGTGTTTAAAATAATCTCTGTTTTGAAAGCTTTATGCGTTTCTGTCAAAATATTAACCTTCCTCAAGGTAGGATTTTTTTGTTGGTGCAAAATCCTTGTTTTTAAGAGTGTGCACAACAAGGGTGGGTCCCCTCAGAAAAGTCCTTTCTTCGGTATTTAGGGTACGGAGACTGCTGCGCTGGGCTTGCATTGTAGCAGAAGATTTGTGCCGTTCTCCGGCCATCTGCCTTTTGTGCGTATTGACTCTTGCTGTAACTCAAGTGACGGTAGCATGGAAACTGCCACGGGAATTGTACAGAAGTCATTTGTACGGAACAGGCGAAAATGCAGCCAGTTCATTTAAAGCACGTTTGCGAGCGAACCGCTTATCTACGCTTGGCAATAGCGTTAGCTTGGGAAGGGAACAGCTCACAATGCAGCCCATAGGACAAGGATGGATCGTCTTTACGCGGCCATTATGTACGTACTATGGAATCTGCATGAACGATGGCTTTTCTGGACGTGCTTTGACCTGTTGGTGTCACCGCAAAGGAGAGGGCGGCCATGCGGCTGTCCCCCAAAACACACTGCCAGGGGCTGCGGGGCCAACGCGTTGTCAGACCCACAGATCCTCTTTGGGGTTGACCTGTGGTGGCTGTGACCCTGAGGTGACCAAAGGAATATGGCGGTCATCTTGATGATGACCAAAAGCCCTGAGGTTATCGTGGCCCTGAGACAACTGACTGGCCCTGAGGTGACCATGCCCTCAGATAGGTGACCATGGCTCCAGGGTGACCGTGGCCCCAAGGTAAGTGGTGATGACCATGAGGTGGCCACAGTCCTGAGGTGATCAAGGGCCCTGACGTAGGTGTCCATGACCCTGAGGTGGCCATGGTCCTGAGGTGACCAAGGGCCCTGACGTAGGTGTCCATGGCCCTGAGGTGGCCGTGGTCCTGAGGTGATCAAGGGCCCTGACGCAGGTGACTGCGGCGCTGAGGTGATCGTGGCCCTGAGGTAAGTTGCCATGGCTGTGAGGTGACCGTAGTCCTGAGGTGACCGAAAGCCCTGAGGTAGGTGGCTGTGGCCCTGAGGTGACCGAGGGCCCTGAGGTAGGTGACCATGGCTCTGAGGTGACCATGGTCCTGAGGTGACCATGGCCCCGAGGTATGTGGCCGTGGCCCCGAGGTAAGTGGCCAGCCCCGAGGCAACGATCTGAACCACGGCTCTGCTCCCACCAAACGCCCCTGCGGGGACGGACGACCCTGACCAAACGAGGCCGCACCGGGGCCCTGCTCCTCCCCACCACCGGGGTGGGAGACAAAGGGAGTCCTGCCGCACTCCGGGCACGGGCGGAGAGCGCGGCGCAGGGACGCACGGTCCCGGGGCGACCCGCGGAGACGAGGGGCGTCGCGGCGAGGTCCCGCACCCTCCGCCGGGCCCCGCCGGGCCGCGGGGGTCGCCCCCACTCGCCGCCCCCGCCCGCCCGTGGAGGACTACGTCTCCCGGCATGCAGCGGGAGGCGAAGACGGGGGGGGGGCGCGCGCCCCCCGCCTCGCCCTCCCCGCCGGCCCCCCCGGCGGGCGGCACGTGCCGCCGCGCTCGGCCAATGGAGGCGGGGCGGGGCGGGTCACGTGCCATTGTTTGGCGCTTTTGTGCGCGGCGGGGCGGGCGGGAGCGGAGTGTGGCTGGAGCGGCGGAGCGGGCAGGTGGGTGCGCGGCGGCGGTGGTGGTGGGGACTGCTGGGCCACCCGGGATTGGGGTGGGTGTCCGCGGCCCTTCGGGTGTTTGAGAAGGCGGGGGGCGATGATTCACGGAGGTCCGGCGCTCCGTGGGGATGGGCGGCGGTGCCGCAGCGGAGGGGGGTCTGAGGGGGGTCTGAGGATGGGTGTCAGGGCGAGGGGGGCCGCCGGGGGTTCCGCAGTCGTTTGCGGGCGCTTGGGGAGGGGGCCCCGCGCCTCCCCCTTTTGTCCTTTCTTCTCGCGGGGGTCGCGTCCCCGCTCGCTTCTCGGGCGTCGCGGTGACAAAGGGAAGGGAGACAATGGGCGGGGGGGACACACGTCCCTAGCCCCCCCCCCCCCAATCCCGGTGGGGAAGGGGGTGTCTATTGTCCTGGGAGCGGGCGACGCTCTGTGAGGGGCGACGCCCTAACTCGCGGCAGCGGCGCCCCCTCCCCTCCCTGACAGGACCCCGCCATTGTTAGTGGGGAAGGGGCGGCGCCCGGGTGGCCGCACCCGGACGCCATCGAGCTCGGGGACCCGCGGTTGAGCCCCGCTTGGTGGCGGTGGGGCGAGGGTCCCGTCCCCATGTCCCCGTCCTCCCCCCCCCGCCTTTCACCCCGGGGTAGAGGCGGGGGCCCGCACCTGCGGCGGGGGGCGGCAGGTGCCCGGATGTTACCGTTGGCCCCGCCCTCCCTCGAGCCCCCCGCGCGCGCGGGCGGGCGCGCGCGCTCGCGCTCTCTCTCTCCCCGGCGGTTTGAATTCGGTGCGGTTAGGAAGGCGCGTGCGGCGAGGGGGCGGGGCCTCCGCCCGGCCGCGCGACGGCCTCGGCGCCCATTGGTTGGCGGCGGGAGGGGCGGTACCGCCGGGGGCCGGGTGGCTGCGCGGTCCCAGCGCCGCCCGACCGGGCGGCGCTGGGACCGCGCAGCCACCCGGCCCCCGCTTCATCGTCTGCTTAAAACCTGAAAAAAATCCTCCTTTTGGGGTTTTTAGAGCGCTTTGTGTTTTTTTTTTTTTTAATCACGTCCCTTTTTAACAAGGGATGCCGGGGAGTGTGCACGCGCTTCTCTGTCTGTCATGATGTGCAGCGTCTGGCTTCAGCTGCACAAATAAAATCGAATTTTAAATGAGTTCGATGCACGCATTTAAAATCCTTTGGTAGCAGCAGGAGTCCTGGCTGTACTGTCCTGTTGTGCACTGTATTTTAACTCAGAGAGCTATATCTGCTATGTGCAATATTGGTGAAATATCCATAGCGCTGTATGCTGCTGGGTTAATGGTAAAATGGGAGTCTTTGTTTGCTTATCTTAATTACAGTGGAGTAAAACAGGGACTGAAAATGCCCGACTATGCGGTCGTACACACAGATCCTGCAGCACCAATGACAGAGAGCCTCTCTGCTGTTCCTAGCAATGTACATCAGCCTCAGCCCCACAGACTGCCTGGAATTACTGACTGCAGTAACCTACCTGCCTGTCTTTTGTTCAGCAGGTCTAACGCTTAGCAATTTTTATTAGGAGTTAGAAGAAATTAAATTCATGTACTTACTGTTCAAAGGCCTGTCTCTTTGTTATCTAGGAATCCAACCGATTGAAGTTCTTGCAGAGTTGGCTTCTGGAGTCATATTTTCTTGGTCATGGCTACTTCTGGTATGTAGTATTATGTACTAAATGCTCTTGTGTCTTTTCTTTTCCTCTTAATTTCCTCAGAAATAATTTAAAAATCTGATATAGTAAAATAAACTGTCATCACCATGCTTTTCTCCCATCTCCAGGCTGCTTTGGAGAAGCTGTTAAAACCGAGTGCTTGTGAAAACATACTGAAAGCCCTCTCAGGCTAGGTTGTTAGCAGATGGGCTTCAGCTCATCTGCATGCCATCTGCTCTGTTAACAGAACTGACTATCATCTAGACATCTTGGTGATCAAAACTGGTGTGCTGGTACAACTGACACCATGCAGGGCTGACGTGCCTGTTCATAGGTGTCTGAAGAGAGAACCCTGGCTTACGTATTTCTTTGAAAACTGATTTCAGTTTTTGTCTGTGTCACGTCTTAGGCAAACACCTTGAAACTCTTCCTCAGACTTTTCATTGGAGAAAGAATGATTTTTTTTTTTTCTTCATTTGAAGTACTGATAAACCTGTTTTCACAACCCTGGATATTAAAGGCTAAAATAAAATGTCAGGCGCTTGGGTAATGTAGTATTGAAGAAGAATTGCAAACAAAATTGCCTGCCACGTTTTTGAATGGTGCTGCTGCTGCTTAAAACAAAACTATCAGCTCAGATGCTAACTGTCTCCTTAAGTGAGCTTTGTGGCATTGAATTTTTGAAGGCTATTGTTCTAGTTATTAAGCCAGTTCCTGGCGTAAAATACTGTTTGTTTGGTTTTTTCCCATGTTCCTAGATATTCAAGTGAAGGAACTGGAAAAGCGTGCCTCTGGGCAGGCATTTGAGCTGATACTCAGTCCCCGCTCAAAAGAAGCAGTCCCAGAATTCCCTCTTTCTCCCCCAAAGAAGAAGGATGTGTCATTGGAAGAGATTCAGAAGAAGTTGGAAGCAGCAGAAGAGAGACGTAAGGTAAATTTGAAACGGCTTAAGTGAGCTCTGCTCAACTAGTCTGTGCAAGCTGTGTTGGTGTTTTTTTTCCCCATTTACTTGTTGCTTGGGACAAGTGATGAGCAGTTTGTATTATGGTAAATGGAATATTAAGTTGAACTTTGTTGGAATCTCTGGGGCTCTTATGAAGCTTTGTTATGGTCTGCAAGGCCATAGCTTTGTTCCCAAAGTGATCTTGAATGGTCGCTTGAAAAACTGGGAGAAAATCTTCAGTTGAGAAGGGATGCTCTTTCATGAAGAAGCTGTTTTTCTTGTCTTTAACATCATAACAGATTCATTTTTCTACTAGAAAATGTAGGAGTGAATCTGTACTGAGAAGGTTTGTGAATACAATGTCTGACTTGATGTAAGATCTTGCTGTTGAGATGTAGCTTGGAGCCCTTGGCCGTGCAGAGGCTTACTAATTGAAGTGCAGCCTCCTGTGTGACCTGAATCACAGTGATTCACCATTCTGAGAAGTGAGAATCTTCTAGGAAAGATCTATCAATGTTAACATAAAAAAATCCATGTTCTTTTTTTCAGAAAAATCCCATTTAACAAGACTTGCAAGTAATGACGGAAACTTAACTTGCCTGGTAGTTTGTAATGGTGAAATATGGGTTATGTGGGTAGGGGAAGCACCAGGGAGCTCTGTCCTGCATCACAAAGTTGCGCTGTTCTCCAGTAAAATAGCAGAAAGTCTTTTCTCAGGAGTTGTAACTCGACTGTAGTTGTCTCTGTGATTCATCTGTTTTATGTTCAAAGCGTACATCCTCTGTTTTGTTAGTCTCATGAAGCAGAAGTCTTGAAGCAGCTAGCTGAGAAGCGGGAGCATGAAAAAGAGGTGCTTCAGAAAGCAATTGAAGAAAACAACAACTTCAGCAAAATGGCAGAGGAGAAGCTGACCCACAAAATGGAAGCTAACAAAGAAAACCGTGAGGCACAAATGGCTGCTAAACTGGAACGCTTGAGGGAGAAGGTGGGTGTAGAGTCCCAGTTCCCCTTTGGGAGAGGGTTTATCCATGCTCCTTACTGTGAAAACTGGCTAAATAAAGCCAAGTGAGGGGGGTACTGTGAATAGACGGACATCCTTGGGAGTTCTGTGGTGGTCTAATCTTGAAAGATTATTAAAGCTGCAAAAGACTTTGCAGCAATCCTCCTCTGGGGGAGAGGGGATGGTTGGAGCTACAGTAGTGTCTCACTTTCTCTTACAAAGCTTCATCCTGTAGCCCCCTTCCGTAACCCACGCTCACGGGTTCCTGCTGTGAGCTGGGGGGGTGGGAAGCAGGCCGGGACTTGCTGTGCCGGCCCGGAGCCCTGCCTCTCTGCGCCTGGGCAGCTAACTGCTTCCCTGCTGTTGTCTTTCAGGACAAGCATATTGAAGAGGTTCGAAAGAACAAAGAAGGCAAAGACCCTGGTGAGGCTGAAACCGACTGACTTCGTTCTGGAAACTGACTCTCTCCCCCTCCTCTAAATATCCAAAGACTGTACTGGCCAGTGGTTTTATCTTTGGTTTTGTTTTTTTTTTTTTTTAAGTTTCTAGAAACTGATGTAGAACTGTAAAATTAGATCCAAACTGTACACTTTCTTTGGGGGCTAGAGGGGAGACCTTACATGTTTCACTTTTTCTAAAGTGTTGTCTTTCCAGTGTAGCTATCTTCTTGTTGCATCCTTTTTCTACTCCAGTGCGCTCGCTACTGGGTTGATGGCTAGTACTGTATCAGCTCTGTAAGACGTTTGTGAAAGGAATATGTAGTATACTGTTCCATGCTGAATATCTGTTACACTTCAAAAATCTGACTCTGTCCCAGTCTGCTAAAATACTGCTGTAACTGAGTGACTAAATAAAGCTGCACAGTGCTGTTATCATGAGAATTACTTCTGAAAATGACATAAGGAACAAAATGAGTTGGCTGAGGTCTGCAACAGGCATCCTTATCCAGTGCTGGTGGAAAGGTCTGCAGCAGCGCTTTGCCTTACATCCACGGGCGTGCTGCATGACTGCCTTTCCCCTAGAGCACGCTCATTGTCTTAATTTTACAATCAGAGCTTTGTTTTGACACCTCAGCAGTTGTCAGCTGTTTTGTCTTTTTATTAAAAAGAGTTCAGAACCACCTCCCTTTGGATGCTGACGCTTCAACAAACAAGTCCTTGTTACCACATGACTGATCTGAGCCTGTTTTCGGTAAGGGTTTCTAGAAGATGACTTGTGCTATTGAATTGGTGACTTGTGTACCGCGTCCTGCGGTGTCAGAGCATAAAAGTCAGAACGCTGTTCTGTGCTGGGATCGTGAGCCTGCCCGAATTGAAAATGCTGTTGTGGATAAGAATTATTTTTGTTTTGGTGTCTGCTGCAGATGTGTTGGGATAGTACGCTGTGCCGCAGGGCGAGACTGAAGATTAACTCCTGCCCACACCGAGATGTATATCATGTTTGTTTTTTCGGGGGTGTGAGAATAGATATGACTGTACTTGTGCTCTGAGGAAAGATGCTTTTTAGGTGGATTGGGTACAGAGTTGCTGTATTGTACAGGTGCCTTAAAAAAAAAAAAAACACCCACAAAACCAACCCAAACCCTTCCTCTAAGGACATCCACAGGTACTCGTGCTACTCTGCAGTAAAGACAAGGTTGCAATCGGTGTGTGTGAAGAGCCACCTAACTTCTTTGGTATAAACACCATGTTGTGAAGTACTCTGCTTTAGTAAGTGTGTTCCCTCGGAGTGGGGAAGCCTTGGGTTTCACAGCTTCTGTTAACGTCAGACACTTGGTGGCACTGGTCTCGGTGAGGCAGGCTCGGTCCTGTCTTCCTCCCTTTGTGTCCTTGATCTTGAGCCTTGGCCACCAGGTTTGTTTTCAGGTTAACATCTGGCACTGCCCAGGTGACAGGCTTACATGTTCTGAGGATGGAAAAGCTAGTAGGGGAATTTTTTTTTTTTAAGGGGTTAATTGAGTCCTGGACCACTTGACCCATCTTCTGGGGCTTGCTAAAGAAGGAACCTCAGTTTAGAAAGCTTTCATGTATCACGCTTACCACTTCTGATGGCATCAGAGTTGTACTTAACCACAAGCTGATAGTACACGCTTTGAATGAAAGAAGAACAGTGAGATAAAGCCAGGCTTGATGTACTGGAAGGCTGGGATCGGATCCTTTCCCTGAAGGATTTTCAGCGGTGTTTTGAGACTTCATAATTTAAGGTAAGCGAGACTGTACTTGTACCTGTTGGGGAGCAACCACCCATCTGCAGTGGGGGCATAGTGCAGGTTTGGGGGTTTTAATGGCACGTATCAACGTTGTGTAAGCTGAGAGCACAGGGATGTGGGTCAGGACCCACCCGGGGAGGTGAGGAGGGCAGGGGAATACAGAGCCCAGCTTTGAGACAAAGGCTTGAACCCGCCGCATAATGTGCGTGTGAAAGACATTGAGTATCTAGTACCACATAATGGAGGTTTAAGTGATCACTGGATCAGATCCCGTATACAAGATCAGGCATAATTAGCAATCAAAAAAAAAACCAACCAAACCCATCAGGTCTTCATTTTAATGTATTTCTTTACCTGCTGAGAAAAGACCAAGTGTCCCAAATACTCTGTGTGGGTTTTTCCTCGTCTTTTCAAGGGGCGGGGGAGGAGGATGACAGCACTGCCAAACCCCAAATGGTGTTAAGAGCACAAAGAGACGTTAAATGTGAGTTTTTGATTTGCCAGAGCTGTCAGATCTCGGCTCGGGGCCTTCTGTTCCCTTGGCTTAGTTCTGCTTTACGTGGCTGCCTGCGTTATGCTTAACTGGAGCTTAATGCCCAGGGTCTGAGCTTGGTCTAGTTCCTCTGAGAGCTGCTGGGGGGAATGGGGGTTTTAAGGGGTGGGAATGAGATTGGGGGATGCAAATAGTGAGAGGATAGTAATGATCTGAGAACGGAGTAAGGGGTGGAGGAGAAATGAGCACGGAGGAGATGGTGCTCAGGCAGGAGAACAGAAATAATAGTCCCTCTGGTAGGGAAAGCTGGACTACAAACAGGTTGCTTTTTAAAAAAAAGAAAAAAAAAAAAAAGGGGACAAAAAACCCCAAAAGCTCCGCAGCTGTATTTCCTAGGCTAGACAGCCCACCGTGCGGTAGCAAGTTACAAAAGCAACTGCAAACCGTATTACGGGTGTGGTAAGGGAAACTGGGGAAGTAACCAGTCAAACCAGCTTGTAGACAGGCAGGGGCTGTGCTCGGGGACAGAAACCCCCCTGGTTTACTTACTGTTCCAATCCGTGACAGGTAAATCGTTCAGGAGAGCAGCCCGGCCCGGGGCAGCGCCGTTGGGTCCTGCGCTTCCCCGGGGGATGGGAAACGGCGCATCCTCCGGGCGCTGCCGCCGCCTCCCGGACCCGGGGACCCTGGCCGGGGGGTAAGCGGGCACGGAGGGCTCCGGTGGCGGGGCGGGGGGGGGGGAGGGGGGAGGGAAGAAGCCGCGGGCAGGCGGCGGTGTTGAAGCGGGGCCGGGCGCCGGGCAGGGCGGGGCCGGCGGAGGGGGCGGCCGCTGCGGAGGCCCAGTCTGCCCGGCCCGGCCCGGCGGGGCTCGGCGTCCTCCGGTGGGGAGCGGAGCTGCGGCGGGCTCAGCAGGTGCCTTGGCGGGGCGGGGGTCCGGGTTCCCCGGGTCTGGGCGGTGGGGTTCCGGGGGGGGGGGGGGGGGGGCAGTAGGTTCTGCCGGGGTACCGGGAGGGGAGGGCAGGGTCCAGGGCCCCGCTGACCCTGACCTCTAGCTGCACCCGTGTCCTGAGGTTCCCCCCCCTCCAGGAAAAAAAATTCCCAGGAGAGAGGATCGATCCCTGGCCGCTCCAGAAAGCGTTTTGGCAGGGCTGGTGCGGCTGCTCTGCCGGGAGGAAGGAGAGGCTGCCCGGGTGCGGGGGCTTGGTGAGCCTGTGCTGAGAAGAAACCCATCATAACTTAAAAGAAACATATTTGTGCTTTAGAAGGCTAAATACAGATGTATGCACGGGAGCAAACAGGCGTGCCAACAGCTGGGGGCTGAGTCTGTATCATCAAGAAAAAATTCAGCAGGATGGGTGGATGCTGCTTGAGAAAGAAAATGCTCCGTAGAATAGAACAGGCGTTTGAGGCAACATTATTGACATGCCATAGGTACGTGGAGGTTATTATTCAGAGTACAAGCCAGATCAGTGGTTTCCAGCGCTGCACAGGATGTGCTCTGTTAGTAACTGAGCGCAGCTCAAGGCTTCATAGCTAGGAAGAGCTTTGCAAATTAAGTCCTGCTCCAACAAGTTTTGGAGGACCCGAAGTAAACACCGCTCCCTTTCCTGCCTCGTGCTTGGCTGCTCTGAACGCAGCTTTTCCCACTGCTTTTGCCACAGCGTCTCCCTGAGCCGAACCAGGGGTGCCTTTCCTGTAGGAATTTGTCTTCTGGCAGCCGGGATGGGGTCAGACACGTTCTGGAGCTGAGCCCCCTTCCCCGTGTACCCGGGTGTCCTCATGGGCAGCGGCAGCCCTGGCACAGAGGCAAGTTCTCCGGGCGGCTGAAGGGAAGCGTTTTCTTCCAAACTGCCCATCAAATTTTGGTCAAAATAGCTTAACTGGGGAAGTTCTGCTTTTGCCTGCATCTCCCCGGCAGGACTCAAGGCTGTTTCAGTTCAGCGCTGTAGCTGCAAGGCCGGAAGAGGTTTATGAAGTTAATTTTTCACTGGCAGCCTGTGCATGTTGCAGTGTTTACAGGAGGGTTTAGGAGGCCAGGCGAGGGTCAGGATTGCTCTCTGCGAGGTGCTGCCCCAAGCCAGGCTGGTTGTTTTTGACATGGAGCCTCTTCAACCAGGCGAGGTGGGAAAAGATCATTCAAGAGGGAAGCTGAGCAGCAAACAGCCTGTTTTTAATCTGTGCTCCTCAGGCAGGCATGAGTTACAGACCTATCTACTCCATTGTGATGAGGAAATTACAGAGACTTTTAAAATAAACAGTCCCATCCCCTCCTCCTCCTCCAGTTCCCAAACTTTGAAGAGCTTTTCCTGTCTGAGCTGTCCCTGAAATGACTGCGCTTGCCAGGAGTTGAGGTGTAAATCAGCCCTGGAGCTGGATGGGAGTCGGGCTGTTTTCTTCAGAACTTGTCTGAGCAAGAGCAGGTAAGGAGCGGGGGGAAACCTCATTTCGAGCACGTTCTGTTCAATATGTTTTTAAGGCTGCCGTGAAAAGGCAGAACAAGCCAGCAAGGCTGCCTTTATCTTGGTAAGGACAGCAGCTTCAAAAACGTAAATATGGAAACGCTTGCTCGCAAAGATTACGCTGCTCGACCTCAGTGATGCAACAGGATGAACTCACTTGAGCTGTGTTGTTTTTGTGCAAAGCTGCGTGGAAAATCAGGAGCTGAAAAAAGATGGTAAAAACCCTAAACACAGAAGTTACATCTTCTGTTACTGGTGTTACAGTTATTTATGTTCTCGGATGCACCCCTCGTGAGGCAGAGCAGGTCGTCCCACTGCTTGTGGGAAGGCGGCTTGTTGTTCTTTGTAAAGACACATACTGCAAACAGTTTACAAGAGGGAAAATCTGGGCTGCTCGTGCAGTGGGAAATTTGTTCAGGATGTTTAGTTTGTTTAGCAGTTCCCAAACTGCTGGGAAGGGGTGAGCTAGGAACTGATGTGTCCTGGTGCGTTAATTATTGTGTCAGTTAACCCCATACTTGTGTCCTCTACCTCTGTACTCCTCCAGACAGTCTGTCACCTGCGCAGCACGGGGCACTCCAGAGGTTCTTAAATCTCCCTTCAGCCTCCTTCCTATTACTATTTTTGGTGATTCTTTTATTGCAGCTATAATGAGGCCATTCTCCAGTCACACATGATTTTATATATCTTTGGAAGAAAAACCAGAGAAAGCATTCAAACGGCCCCTGCTTGCTGATTTTTTTTTTTTCTTTTTCTTTTGTAAAGTCACTATTAAACCCTGCAGCAAAACTTTCTTTCCATCCCAAAGGTTATTTAGCGTGGCAGGGTCCCGGAGCTTGGCTGCATCATGGCAACGGTCGTCACTGAAAAGCTTAGCCGCCTCTTCATTAACGTGCGGCAGGTCCCTCAGCTGCTGGCCCCCCTCTCTCCCTCCACCGTCAGCAGTTCGGAGGTGCCAAAGGTCTTCTGGAAGCCCTACATCCACACCGGCTACCGGCCGGTGCAGCAGACCTGGCGCTATTACTTCTCGACACTCTTCCAGCAGCACAACGAGGCCATCAACGTCTGGACCCATCTGGTGGCAGCGCTGATCCTGCTGCTGCGGTTCCAGCAGCTCTCGCAGCGGGTGGATTTTGGGCAGGACCTGCACGCCCAGCCCCTCCTCATCATCATCGTGGCGTCCATCACCTACCTGACGTTCAGCACCCTCGCTCACCTTCTGCAGGCCAAATCTGAGTTCTGGCACTACAGCTTCTTCTTCATGGACTATGTGGGGGTTGCCATTTACCAGTACGGCAGCGCTCTGGGGCACTACTACTACGCCATCGAGCCAAGCTGGCATGAGAAGGTCAAGGGGTTTTACATGCCGGTGGCCGTCCTGTTAGCGTGGCTGTCCTGCGCCGGTTCCTGCTACGCCAAGTACCAGTACCACCAGTCCGCTCGCCTTCTGAGCCGGCTGTGCCAGGAGCTGCCCTCCGGCCTGGCGTACATGCTGGACATCAGCCCCGTGGTCCACCGCATCTATACCGTGCCGCCCTCGGAGCGGGCTGACCCGGCCCTTCTGTATCACAAATGCCAGGTGCTGTTTTTCCTCATCGGCGCCTTTTTTTTCTCACACCCTTACCCTGAGAAGTGGTTCCCTGGGAAATGTCACTTCTTCGGGCAGAGCCATCAGATTTTTCACGTGTGCCTGGTACTCTGCACGCTGGCGCAGATCGAGGCAGTGGTGTTGGACTATGAGTCCAGGCGACAGATCTATTCCACTCTTCAGGGTGATTTGGCGCACAACTTCTCTGCCCTGTGCCTCTTCACTGTGACCTGCTCTGTCCTCACAGCTGCTTACATGGCCCGGAAGGTGAAGAACAAGCTGAGCTTCAAAGAAGAGTAAGAGCCCTGAAGGAGACGCAGGTGAGCTCACCAAATGGTTGATCTGCAGCCAGTTGTGGTGATGCTGGTATGAATCCGACCACAAACTTTGAGAAGAGGAATGAAACGCTTCGTGAACTGTTAACTCGGCAGTGCTCTCTATAGGGAGGGAGAGTAAGAGCTGCTTTTTATGCTTTCTAAATTCAGAATTAGTTCCGGCTTGCTCTTAAAATGGTACACTGGTTTAATTCACATCTGAATAAAGAATTGGAACAAAATGTTGTTACCGCTGCAGCCCTGTACCCTAACAGCGGTGGGCTGGGGAAGGTTCTTGGAAGCTACCAGGTCTCACAGCAGAAGGTAAGGAGATGCCATCTGGCCCCCCATTAGCGGTGCCAGAATCTAACCCATGGAAACAGAGGTGAGCTTGTATAAGCCACAAACAAGGGTGGCAAATTTATTTAATATCATTTCAGGCCCCTTATATATGGCTTAGGGAGCTGTACAGAGCTATCTACATAGTGGCAGGGCCCTGAGAGTGTGGGGATGTGTGAGAAAGGCATGGACCTTGTCCTTAAAAGTGCAGTAAGAGGAGAGACAGGGCGTGGTTGGGGTTGATTTAATGGAGGCTGAGCCCCAGGGCCATAATAGGGACCTCTGCACCTTCTGTGCTGGATGAGGCCTGTAAACAACCCTGATCTGAACAGAGGGTGCAAATGCAGGGCAGGACACTGCTGGGCCTGCAGCTGCCCCACACCTCCTGCACCTGCGGCTTGTAAAGATAAGGTGAGAGGGGCAGGGGGAGGTCAGGGCTTGGGTTGTGTTTAGCAAACAGCTGGGCTGCGGGCAGGAGAACAGGGAGAGGGGGAAAAAAGAAACCCAGGTGTATTGTGCTGCTCCCCCTCTGACCTGCACAGCAGCCCCTGTTTCCTGCCCCCAGTTGGCATCTCTGCAGGCGCTCGGCCTGCTCTTGCTGAGGAGCCTCTGGCACCGGCCACCCCTCTTCTGCTGCTCGCGGGCCGGTCCCGAGCCCGGGGTCCGCACGATGCCGCCTGTGCGCGGCCCCACAGCCGCTGCTCCCGCCCGTCGCCATCTAGCTCCCGTCAGGCAGCCGCCACCCCGGGGCCTTATATAGGGCACGGCCCAGGGTGGGCGGGGCTCCGCCTGCCACTCACCCCGCCCCGCCGCTCGGATTGGTCCCTCTCTACCACGAGCGCGCGCGATGACCGTTGGCGGCCGTTAGGCAGGAGCGGCGCGAGCGAGACGCAGGTGGGAGCCCGGGGCCTGGCGGGAACAGTGAGGGGAGCCGGACCCGGCCTCTGAGGCAGCGCCCCGGCCCGGCTTCCCGCCCCCGGGCGCCGCTCAGGCGGCGGTCCCTGCCCTTCCTCGGGGGCCCGCGGAGGGGCCCTGCTCCCCTCCGCGCTCCGGCAGGCCGGCCGGAGACCGACCGGAGGCCGCCCGGTGCTGGGGATGAAGCGCAGACGCAGAGGCGGCGCGGCCCAGCAGGCCGAAGCGTGCGATGTCTGGCTGGACACCGCCGAGCTGAAGCAGAGCGCGGCGCAGGTAGGGCTCGGCGCGGGGGGTCCCGGCCGGGGGGGGCTGCTGCAGCCCCCACCCCCGGTTCTGGCAGCCGGGGTGTGCCCAGATCCCCGTCCCGCGGGAGCGTGTGGCTCCCCGGGGGTAGGAGATGCTGTGGTACTGCGGGTTGGGAGGGGCTGGCAGAGCAAGGCTGTAAGTTGGGCGTGATGCAGAAGCGTTTCAAGAGGTGTGAGGGATGTGATGGGGTTAGCAAAGCTTGGGCAGTGCAGCACGGCAGGGACGGCCTGCAGCCTTGGTCCTGAGTATCCTGCTCTGGGTGACCCTGCTTGAGCAGGGGGTTGGACAAGGTGACCTCCGTGGGCCCCTTCCAACCTCAGCCGTTCTGTGATGGCGTCACAGGAAGAGTTGAAGCATTTAACAAAGGTGGGAACTATGCCACGACGCTGAAAGAAGGGTAGAATTGTTTTTAATGGCATATATTCACTTTCCACTTGTTTCTTTCCCTACCCAGTCTCTCACAGCCAAGCCAAAAGTATCTAGTCGAATTCTGGAAAGGAAGCATGCCTCAGTCGCTTTCATGCAGGCAAGAGCCTCTCAGCCACGCACCAAGCAAACCACCATCTCCGCCTTCTTCAGCACTCAGACAGGTAATGTGGAACAGCATATGCCCCTGTAGCAAAGTAGTTTCAGGCCGTAATAGGAAACCCATCTTGCTTTATTTCTTGGCAGGTTTACTAGGCAGAAAAGTGCATCTTCTAGTGAAGAGGGTAAAGGTTAAAGGTTTGAACTCCCGGAAAGGATTTTATTGTGATGGTTAATCTAAATGCAGGCACCTTTTACAGTGTTAAACTAAAGCATAACAGCAGTCACAGCCAGTCTTCACTGGAGAGCAATCTGAACTTTAAACACAGCACGCTTTACTCTTTACAAAACTGGAGTTTTTCAGTGGAACGCTGGGAAGCCTGCCTCAGCCCAGGCGCTGATACAGACCGTCCGGGTGGCAAAACGTCCAGTTCTGGGTTGCCCGATGGTATCACGTAAAGGACAATCCAGTCGGGAACGCCACTTCGGCTGGGGCAGGGTGTGGTCTGGGCAGGAGCACCGAGCCCAGCGGTGTCCTGTGGGCAGCTCTCCCTGCCCGGGGAAGGGGCAGCGTCCAGGGCGTTACGTGTCAGCTTTGTTCTGAAGAATGGTAGCCCTAAATTGTCGGTTAAATGCCCTTGGAAGAACGATACAGCTGGAAGTGGAAATTAACGTTACGTGGTTCAAACAACCTCCCTGTAAGGGGGAATCAGCAGGAGGTGAGCGAGGAAAGCTTTTCATGAAGGGTTGGACAAAACCTTTTCTAAAGAATGCAGTGGTTAATCCTAACTGAACTAATGAAGGAATCAGAAGGGAACTGGAATATTTAGGCTAATTAAGCCAGCTCACAACCTCTGTGCTTTTGAGGCTGCTTTTGTGCTCTGAAATACAAGAAACTGGGATTTGTCTGTGGGTCTCAAATTAACACACGTGGAGAGAAATGGATGCAGAAACCAGCAGCGTAGGATTGTGTAGTCGTTTGTATGTTGTAAGTTGTGTAATGGCTAGTTCATCAACATTAAACTAGCGTAGCAATAAGCAGATGAGAGGAAGCATTACATAAATTGTACAATTTAATTATTTGACAGAATGTGTTGTGATAGGGCCATTGATGGTTTTTGCTTTGGATTCGTTATTCCTACTCCTTTTGAATATGTTGTGTGCTTTCCTCTTTTTTTTTCATTTGATTCCCTCGATTGATTGCATTCACTTACTCACTGTGTGTTTGGATTCATTGAATGCTGCTGCTGTTCTTCATCGGAGGTCTGTAGGATTTAAGATGCTGGAGTATTTCTTATTTGTATTTTTTTTCGCTTATCCTGAGTTGAGGATGAGCTTGCTTATATTGAGGAGTTGTATTAGATTTTGTATTAAATGGTTTCAGAAGCAAATGTGGGACTTGATGCCTTCATCAGGCGACAAAGGCAAGCTGTAGAAGTTTCACTGTGGAGTTTTGTGGGGGATTTTTTGGTAACTCTTGAGCTGCTGCTTCTAAAGGGAATGTTGTAGGTGAACTGCCTGGAAAGCTGAGAGGAGGAAGGCAGAGAAGCCAAAGACTGGAGCAGCTGGAGATGCACCTCTTGCGTCTCACTTGAGGGAAGCTTACTTATTTGAACTGCTCCAACGTTTGAGGCTGCCATTCCATCGCAGCCTCAGCAGCACAAGTACAGATCGTTATGAGGCAGCAGCAGTGCTAGCCTGGTGTAGAACAGTCTGCGTGGCACTACTCGAAGGAGCAGTAAAGCGGCAGTTCCGAGTCAAGCATCAAGGAATGGTGCTGTGGGTAGTGACTAACCATGAGAAATGTGTGTGCCAGCTCTGGCTTTAACCAATTCCGTGTTGTTTTCAGATGAAAAAGACAAAGAAAACTCCAGGCCATCTCCTTTCATCCTGAAGAAAGACTGTAAAGAAAAAGGCATTTCTTTGGCTGCCTTCCCTGTGAAGATCTTGGCTTTGCCGCAGATGGAGGAAGCCCAGAAACAATCCTTCAGAGCCGAGGAGGAGATGGCGCAGGTTGCACCCCAGCGTCGTGCACAGAAAGCACCGGCCTCGCCGACTCCTTTGCCAGACTCCTTGGTGTTACAAGCGGAGTCCCACAGCAAGAGTGAAGCCTCCTGTGGGGCGGGAGAGGATTGCTGCTGCTTCAGCTTCACCCAGGATTCAGAGGGCAACCGGATCATCGCTCACAGAAACGACTCCGATTTATTTGCTGGAGAAACCGTTTCAGCAAGCGGCAACATAACCTCAGGGAAGAGAGCAGGCTGCGGGACAAACAAACAAGCAGGCCAGCCGCTCCCAGAGGAGGCAAAGACCGAGCTTGATTTCCAACCAAGACTTGGTGCAAACCAGAGTAAGAAACCACACCAATCAAGTAGTGTTAATTCTTTAATTGATTTCTCTGAGACCGAGAATATAAATCCTACTCTAACGAGCAACAGTACCTGGGCTGCTGGGTTTTATTCATCTCCACAAAGACCAGCGAGAGCGCGGCCTCTGAGCGAGCGCAGCCAGAACGCTGGTGCTGGTTCAGGCGAGGAGGGATGGGGCGGCAAGGCAGGGCTGCGCAGTCCCTGCAGGCAGTTGTTCACCCAGGATTCCGAGGGGAACAGAGTAATCGCTCACCGCTGCCGGAACATCCCGTCTCCTCCCAAGGACACCGGCAGCTCTCGCAGGCAGCTGCCCAACTCTCCCTACAAGGGCTGTTCCAGCGATGCTGCAAACAGGAGCTTGAGCAAACCTGAGGAGCAGCGGTTAGATGTGAGCTATGATTTACTGTTCACGCAGGATTCGGAAGGGAACAGAGTGATTAAACACTGATAAGCGACCTTGAATGGGTGGCCTGTATGACCTCTTGTGAAGCCGCGAGAAAGCACTTTTTTGTAAGAAAGCAGTCAGAATTAGGTAAGTGTACCCGTTGTTTCTGTATGTATGGTCTAGTCAGTATATGCCTTAGACCCATGCAACAGGCAGGACCTCTTTATTCTCCAAAATTTTGCTTTAATAAAATTTTGAAGGAGTATGTTTATAATGGTTTGACTGTTTCAATCGTGATTACAGCCTACGGGGCTAAGGCCTGGCTTTTGCATTGCCTGGTGTTTTTGTAACGTGCTGCTGTTCAGCCTGAAAGAGGCCGCTGCTAATGCGTCTGTATTTCTTAGGATCCTGGAAGTCCAAATGTAAAGGTTTTCTAAGCTCAGCTCAGGAGCCATACCGTCACGTTAGCTGCTCTGAGGAAGTTCTAGGCTCAGCTACATTCTGCTGCTCAGAAGCCCCTGTACGTGACAGCCAGCGTCTGTGGCAGTAACAGGAGGCTCATGAGGTTCAGCTTGTGCGTCTGTAACTGTGAGAGATGCACCTCTGGGAGCTGCAGGTGGGATCACAGCACTTAACTGCTGTTGCCAGACTGACTGACCAGAGGTTTAAGCAAGGAGGACTGTGATAAAGAGGAGGAATTGTAACAGTGCGTCTGTTCTGGGTAAGTCTGAATGTAATCCTAACCTTGGACTCGTAGCTCTTTCACGGGCGGGGATGCACCTAGCTGGAGCGGGGTGTGCCTGCGAGGGCTCGCAGCTGCAGGCTGAGGCTGTTGGTCTGGCCCTGGTGAGGTGAAAAGGGGAGCAGCGAGCACTCCGGAATGGAGTAAGAACTGGTCAGTATTGGTTTAACCGCGCGTGGCAGCTGCCACACCTCACTAACAAACAGCAGCGGTACTTCCTGTGCGCTGCTTGTTCAGTGTAATCCCCTGCTTTTGGATACGTAGCGTTTTGCACAGGCGTGCTTCAGAGTGTATCTCTTTTGAAGTGCAGGGACCGGCTGCTCAAAAACCCCAGGGGTCACGAGCAGCAGACAGCAGAGTCCGTCTGTGACCACGATCACGCTCCAGAACAACAGCCTGCTTTGTCACCAGCAACTGCCCCGTTTTTTACTTTTTTTTTTGAATGTTGAGTACATCTTTAACACTGTAAGCGTTGCTGTTTAAGATAGGTTTGCTTTCCCATTGGGCCAGAATTTCAGTACAGTAGATCCAACTGGAGTTATGTCGTAGTCCAGAAGTTAAAATTGTGCTGATATACTCTTACATCTAGCCTGCACACGGAGCACGTTCCCAGGAAGAGGGACTCTTGGTTACAGCTCCATCTTCTCCATAGGTGGCTGCACTCCCACCAAATCCTTGTGCAGAGGAGCCTTACTAGGACAGGGAGAATGATCGCATGGTCCAGTGGCTCTTGGCATGCATCTGAGAGGGGAAGAGCTGTATCAACGCCCTAGAAAACTGATGAAGTCTTAAATGCTATTTCTGCTCTCGCTCACTGGGTGGCCACAGCAATACAAGCCTCTTCTCTCACTTTTAAGGTGGGGATGAGGATTTAATTTTTCAAGGGCTGAGGGCCTGGTGGATTAAGAAAATCCTTGGCATCCGAGTACAGTCATCTGCAGCAGCTGAAATTCCACACCCCGCCAACCTCCCCAAGATACGAGCACCACTGCTGACATCTTTGTCATACCATGTCTGGACATCTGTGCATTAATAATATCAAGGACAACCATTGTCTTATTAAGGCTCCATTTTATATAAAGGAAAAAAATCATACTTTAAATACAGCCATGAGGAACACTGCAGAGAATGTGTAGCTGAAGGAAACCTCTTCAGTTAGTGAGAACTGTAGCCATAGCCAATGTCAAGTTCCTTCTTCCCTTTTCTCAGATGACAGCTCTTGTGGCAGGTGCTCGGTTCCTAGCATTGGTGGTTCAATAAATAGACCTTTTGAATGCTAAATAAAATACATTATCTGAATACAAGGACTATTAATGAAACATTAAATTACTGGCAAGAAATTAAGGCCATTCTGTCATGCAACTGTGGGATAATTTGTGAGTTCAGAAATACCCAGGGCATACTAAAACCAGCCAGCATCCCTCAGACGTGAGCGAGGGGTTTGATCATTGACTGCAGTTTCATCCTACCATCGGGTCAGAGTTACTGGGAAGACGCCTTTTACCACTCTGATTCAACAACCTCCTAAACACTGAAGCCCTGGAAGCATTAATTAGCTTATTCTCAGTAGCTCTGTACCATACTCGGAACAGAGAAAGAAGTCGATGTTTGACACCCGTTTATACTGGAAATGGTAACTAGTTCTATTGTAACAAGGCTGTTGTAAGTTAATACTTAATTTGTACCTAAGGAAAATTGTAGGTGGAAAGAACATCGTCCAGTAGCGCTCACTGCACTCTTTAGAAGATCCTTATCAATAATCAACATCAAAATACAGGTGGAAAAGAACTTCCATCATCTTAAAAAGTTTTTTCTTAAATATAACAATACATGGAAAACACATCAAATCCGTAGGGTCTTTCCTAAGTAAGTGTCCAGTGCAGAAACCATTTCTAATTAATAAAAGAGGCAAAAGGCTCAATCCTTAGGAAGGCAGCTACTGTGGAGAAAATTTTGGGAGCGTAACACTTTTGCTTACAGAGTTTAATGACAGTAACATCATTTCTCCTTCAGGGCCAGATCTTCATCCTTTAGTGCAAATTTTCTCCTCAGAACTTCTGCTATAAGAACGGCCGGGTCCTCCTCCTTCATTGAAGTTCGGTTTCTAGACGGAAGACAAAAGGCCAGTGTGTTAGTAAAGAGAAGTGCCAAAATTGATGGTTTACAGCTCTGGTTAGAGTCTTTTAAGTATTTTTCTGCAGTCTTTATCATCAACTTTTGTCACAAGTGGAGGAGGTGCAAGAACACCACAAAACAACAAAAAGCAGCTAAAAATTCAGACCTTCCATGTTGGCTTAGAAAACCTGGAGCTCATTTTGTGGATCAAGGGGTATCCTGAAAATGTCAGCATCAAAGCTCTTTATAATTTTTATTCAACTGTGTTAATAACAAGTAAGTAAAATAAAACTTCATTAATTATTTACAGCCTACGTCCCCTCAATATAAATCTACAAGTAGTGTGGTGTTTGAGTTGAAGTCCTGGAAGTATTTTTTTCATGAATTTTGCTAGACAATGGATATATGCTTTCATATTTAAATATGGGTAATTAATTACAGGTGTTTTAAAGGAGGGCTGGTATACATTTCCCTCTGCTTAGCTACTGCACATGAGTTTTTCTGTAGCATTCTGTTATCAAAGCATCCTACCTCTCTCAACAAGTTCAGACACGCAGTTCACATTAGAAGTGTTAGTGAGGTTATTTTACAGGAAGCCAAAACCCAGTTCTTCTTCCTCAGGTATCATGAATTGCTCACTAAGGTTTTGTTTAGAACCTGTAATAATAATTTCAGAGCTTAACCTTTTTTCTTTTATAGCTGAAGTCCTCCCTTGGTCAGAAAACATTATGGGTGTTTTAAACATTCCTAAAAGGAAAAAAATCCCCCTGGAGTATTTCCATATGTGTTTGGGAGGGGCTTGTTCTCAAATTAACACTGAAGGCTTTTAGTAAGCTGTGTAAGATGCCATTGAGCTGCTCATGGCATCTTACACCCTTAGTGCTGTATCAGATTTCTGTCTGATGCACGTTCTTAATTTACAGTTGTATAAATGCATCGCTATTTAAAAGACGATTTTGTAGCCAGAAGCATGCCTTTGATTTCAGCCGGACAGAACCGTTCCTTCTGAAAAGGGTGCAGAGAAAGACCAGAGTACAGGGGCCGGAGCCCTCCCCAAACCCCTCCTTCCACACGGGCAAACCTGAGAATTCGGAGTCACCCAAGTATCCGTCAGCTGCCTCCGAAGAGGGACCGGGGCAAACCGAAGCAGCCAGAGGAGCAGGCGACACTAACAGCAGTGAGGAGAGACAGCGCTGACACAGCCTCGAGCTGTGCCGATGACAAGGAAAAGCCCTCCCAGGACGAGCGAAGAGACAGATAACCCACACCGGGGTGAGAGAAGGAACCTCTCCTACCAAAGGGTACAAATGTCCTACAGCGAGCCACAACCAGCAGCAGACCATGGAGCACCAGCATTCAGCTTCAGTGTCTCAGCCCTTCAGAGCCACTCGAAGGGCCGAGGAAATAATCACGGAAAAATTAAGTTGTTCAGTCCCATAACAGTAGTACTTACAAGTAAAAGTGTACTCACAGTCCAAGCAGCTCCTCATGCTACCTGTCTTTAACCCCGCGCTGAGCGCACGGCCCAGCAGGCACGGCACTCAGCCACTCCCCTCGCAGAGGGCACCACAGACACCTTAACAGGCTCTGTGTCACATTTGTTGAAACATGCACATTTCTGCAAGCGTTTCTCACTCATTCCTGAAGCTTCCAAGGTTGTGTTTAAGCACCAAGTCCTAAATAGGGGCATCAGAGAAGCATCCATGTAATCTCGTTAAGCATCATTTGGTACCTTCATCCACTTAAAAAGTACATGATCCTTTTAAGTGTTACAAGCGCTGCGTACCTACGCTAGCAAAGCTGCTCTGCGTAACCTAACAGCACGTCCGCAAGGTGAGTACAGCTGCAGAAGCATGGGGCTGCTCACACAACTGCATCGACACTAGAGGATTCTGTCTAGGAATTAAAGCTCATCAAGTAATGGACATCAGTGATTTATTTAATGTAATTTTTCAGCTACCTGCGATTCTTTAATTAAGCTGTAATAACCGTATCCTAAAACGTCACTGTTGCATGTAGGAGGCAAGTTAGAGGCTGAGATAGATACAGAAACAGACGAGAGGAAAACGGTTCAGCTCCAGCAAGAAACAGTCTCAAGCTTTTCTGTTAAACTGTTCCTAGCCTTGACGCAAGCAGCAGCAGCAGCAGCAGCAGCGTGGCCCGGCTCCCAGCTAATCAGCCAAGCCATCACAAGGGGAGAAGGGTCCTGGGGACTCAGTTCTTTTGCCCACTCGGTACCCCAGCCAGGAGGGATTTGGCAGCTATCCCCTTCCCCCCAAGTATTCGACAGTACAAAATCCTTGCTCTCTCTCATCTCCTGTAACGTTAAAAAGAATCAACGCTGTTGGGAAATCCTTTCTTTGTGCACAAGCCATCTCTTCCTCCCACTCATTCACACAGCTTCTCTCCCAGGCTAACAGCAAGATCAAACACCTTCATCCATCAGTAGTTGTTCTCATACGTTCTGTCGAGGAAATCGAAGTCAAATTGTGACCCGTTATACTGCAAGGTTCCCTGTCACCTACACGCTGCTTTTCACAGCCTCCCCCCCAGTCAGCACCCGGCTCCTTGTGACTCGGCCACTGCTGGCAGGAGCCTTGTTGGCACATCCAGGCGTGGATAAGAAACGCCTCGGATTTTCCCACCATAATCTGTATTTGTACAAGTTTTTTTTCCCCTGAATAATGCACTTTTCCCTGTCTTCAGCTGGCACAGATGGTGGCAGTTTTCCTACCCTGAAAAGTCTGCTTCCACAGAAGGCTGACATACCAGTCTGCACTAATTACAAGATTGATAATTACATTGTTACGTGTGAATGCTTAGTCCTAGAGGTACACGTTTCTGATAAAACATCACATGTCACAACACGAAGCATCTGCAAGCTTTTCTGGATTTAACAGAGCCAGTGAGTGACCATTAGAATGGCACAGTTGTCGTCTTAGCAGGCGAGTTACCTACAGCCCAACCCAAGCCCCCGTCGAGCCAACGTGGCCGGGTCGCACACAACAGCAGGTATTTTTCCTGAGAATTCTCTCTCCCTTTGCCTAATAATTCAGAACTATTTTTGGGTGCCCAAAGCACTGCTTTGCAACAGACAGGAAGAAAGAAGAGGAGCAATTCATCTGTGGTTCATGAATCCTACTCACCCCCAAGAAGGATTACAGGCATTTATATAAAGCAAGTGAGTGTTTAAGCTTTGAGTAATATTTAACGCTTAGGAAAGCAAGAGCAAAAGGGTATGCTGTGTGAATTACGGATGTGTAATACCGTACTGACATTCTGGATGCAAACTGAGCATATTTCTCTCATTTGACTATATAATTTTTTCAGTGCTAAGAATTTAATTTCTTTTAAACCGAATTAGGCATAGGAATTGTGAACAGCCATCACACAACATGTTATTTTTGGCCAGGAATCTTACACAACATAATGGCTGGATAGATCTTCGGGCTGAAAAATGTGGAAACTGAACTTTATCACTGTGATTTCACATGTAAAACGAAGGCAGTACAGCTACCATTAAAGAAGCTACTTTATCAGCTGGGCAGAACCCTGTCTCAGCCACGTGGCAGCTGGCACGTCAGCAGCTTGAGGCCTTCTCATGATCAATGTGTAAACTCGTCATGAGAGAAGTGAAAATTCACTCTGCCCACGCTCAGAGCGGGGCCAGATGCGAAAGCTGAGAAGCTGAAAAGCTCCGCCTGTCAATTCCTGTACGTGCCACGCTGAAAAAGCTGCTGAGCTTCCCAACCGCTTGGGTCTCCGAGATGGTCTAAGCACCAGCACCCGCAACCACGGTGAGCAGAGCGAGCAGTGTGGCCCTCACTCTGCAGGTTGCCAATACATACAGTTCTGGTTTTCATCAGGGCAAACACAAGCTTTTTTTCAGGTGAACAAGTTGAAACAGCCAAACGTTGTGCTAATCGGTTTAAGTTCCTCTCCGTTGCTTTCTACCCAGGCAGGTAAGCCATCAGTGAACACCCCCCAGAAATGTAAGTATTAGCAAGTTCTACTACAAACAGATATTCCCCCTCTGAGAATCACAAATACAGAGCAGCACCAACAAGCAGTGAATGGAATGTCCAGTGTCTACAATGATTTGACAGACAAAAAAAGAGATAAAATAAAATCAAGAGAGTTCAGGAAGCACTTACAAGTCTTTGCTCTGCTTCATCCTATGAATGTCTTTAAGAATGCCCATCATGTCCGCAAAACTGCTGGCCTTTGAAAGAGACACAGAATCTTCCTCGTCAGGATCCTTTGGTTCTGGTTTACAACACTCGGAGGTTGCAGAACAAAGCATGGAGACTGACGGGAGCTCGGGGCTTTCGAGTTCTGCCTCCTCCTCTGTGATATCGCTAATGACAAAGGAAGTTGTAGATTGGAAAGAGGGTCCGAAACAGGGTAAAGGAGAAGATGCATTTGAACTTCCTGGAGATAATAAATCTGGTGTTAATGAAGCAGAAGCTGAAAAAGAAAACAATATAGGTGGATAGATAAACTAATACCAAACCATGTAGGTATTTTTTTCCCCCAAAACAACAGAATATAAATCAAGAGGCATCATCAGCCAGCCTCCCCCATGCTATAAGAAAACAAATTCATCATATTCTCCGTTACCCTCCATGTCCACTCTGCTTCTGACGACACCGTGTTGCAACTCAAGACCTTCTCCAGTACCTGTTATCCCACCAACCCCTTATGTATCTCTATTCCTATTGTGCCCATCACCGTATCACCCCTCCAGTTCAAACACTGTGCCCCGTCCCTGCAGAAGTCAGGTAACGTTTATTTGTTCCGTTTTTAAAACGGAGGAACAGAGATTTAGCTGCTGCTCGGGGTCCCAGAGGGAGCCTGTGTCAGAATGTACATCTTAATCGTCTCAACTTTTCTCCTCTTTTTCTTCATCGCCTTGAGAACTGCTTGCTTTTCTTTTCCTTTCAGGCTCCTTCCCCCATACCCATTACGCCTGGTGAGAATGCAGAGCTGGTTCAGGAGCTCCAGCATTTTGCACTGGACGGTCACAGCAATTCGCTCTGTGACTGCAGGCGTTTTGACCTGTTTTGCTTTCCATCACCGTCTGTAAAATGAGAATAGCATCCACCTATTCCACAGGGAAGATGGGATTTATTTGTTCATGCTTTAAAATGCAGTGAGGATAAGAACAACTATATAAATTCCGAGGGTTATTAAGTGAAAATGAGTTAGATATTTCCAGTGTAAAACACTAAGGGAAAACAACCAAAAATCCAGAAAAATGCTTAGTGCACATCTCCTTGAAAGAATCTTCCTGTATTGAAAACACACCGTCCCTTAAAGCACTAATGCCCTTGGCCTCAAGAGTAAACTTGTAGATAGTTATCAACTTCCAATTAAGGGATTTCTCTAACAGTATATAATAAAGCGGAATGCACAATATTTCTTTTCTGACATCAATCTTTCCAAAATAAGCCTGCTAAATAGTTATCTCCTGCATCAGATTACCAAGCTACAGCTAGGCCCTAAATCACAGCTCCCCGTTATTGACTCAGAGGACGCGAAGTCAATACGACCTGTTCTCAAATGCCAGCTGATAACAACCAGGCACATTGCTGAGTAGAGAGGGAGAAAAAAAGGTATTAAATGATTAAATCATTTTTCTCCCATCTGGCGCTCTAATTTTCCTCGTTATTACTCTCCTTGAATTAAAACGGACTTTTCTGGCACACAGCTTGAGCAACTGTAGAGCTGAGACAACACTTAGAAGGAAAAAACCACAGCATTTCCCCTGTTCTTTATTCCCATTTGTCTCCTCCTCTGATCTTGCGTGGCGAAGAAAGAGGGCACACGCAGCCTCTCTGAAGGGGACACATCTGTGATCCCTTGTTTTACGCTTATTCCCTGCAGAGTTGAGGGTAACGCGGCTCCCTCACCCCCAGAGTGGCTTCATTTTACCGTGCTGCTGTAAGAGTCGAGGCATGCGGCATACAGGATCCCGTGTACCGCGACAGGACCAAAGAGGACAAGAAACAGCAGCGCAAGGAGATGGGTACTCTCTAAGTGTGCACGGATCATCAGAAATACCTGATCTCATCTAAATACAACTTTGCATGCCAAACACATCCCGTATATTCTCATGTGGTGGCACATACATTTACATTATTGATATCAAGCAGACTCTTAGAATCCATTGACCATCGCACAGAACTGAAAAAGAACACCGAATCTCTCATGTAGAAACCAGCATTTCAACTAAATCAAACACCACGACTCTGTTTCATGTTCAAATGCGTTTATGGCTCGGGGATAGCTGGACTAAATATAAGCAGTCATTAAATATAAGCAGTCATTAAAGCTGCAAGTCCCTTGGGGTTACAATAATCAGACAACCACGTCGTCTTTCACAGATCACGAGAGATTCGGTCTCGTGCACACACAGCACAGTGCAGCGCAAAGTAGCAATCTGGGAATTAAAAAAAATATTTGCTTTCAGATGTAGGATAAGGAAGGTTTCATCAGCCACTATTACCCATCGTAAACAGGAATTAACCCGCCTGATAGCATTTCACTTGTGGCACAATCCTGTTGTTTGGGTTTTTTTTTTTTTTAAAGTAATAGGAAGAATTATAGGTCCTTCTTTCCCTCTGGAAAGCAGCCATAATACAGCTGTCGTCTTGGTTATTGGCAAAAGTATTCTGCGTACAAGAAACGCAGCTTTTAAGAAAAACTGTCTTCAAGAAGGACTAAATTCCTTTAGTTTGCAAAACTGTTCCAACGTTTTTGAGTTGGGAGATCAACAACTCTGCCTTCTGAACACTCCGTAAATAGGTACCAAGGTATTTCTATCTTACTGGTTTCCGCACTGTAAACCCGCCACTGTTGCAGCAAGCCTTGCACAACCACTGGGATTTGGATCCTACCAAATAACGTCATATTTTCAGAGCTGAGTATACAGGAAAAGCCATGAAAGGAAGAGAAGTCTTTCCTCACGGTTCAATTTTGCAGCTAAAACATGCCTTTTAGTTGCATACAAATTTACTAAAAGAAATAAATAAATCAGTTCAGCTAGGCTTTTCCCCAAATACCTTATTTGCTATAGAAACGGCACTGTCATCTTCACAGAAGAAACAAACACTAACATCTCCTTCCTACCCAAATTGAGATGTAACCCTCTCACTCATGGCTGACTCGGAGCAGGAATGGCAAGAATACACCAGATCTTTTCATGAAACAAGGTGCTTGAGATGAGAGTCGGCCTCCAGATGCAATGCAGTCACACAGCAGCACTTGGCACTTCTTAAAAACAAGCAGGACTCCGCCAACGAAACAGATGCAAACATCTAAACACAGAACCGGCACTGAGCTGACACCAAAGATGGCACCCAGCAACGGGAGCCACAGCTCTGCTGGAAAAACAACACGCAAGTTGGAGGAAATACCATGGCTCACTAATTCAGCCCTTCTCGTTCAACAAAAAAAGCTCATTATATTCCTACCTGACTCCGCAGCGACTATTTTAGCTATCTGACTCCGAAGGTGACTCAGCTCATCCTGGAGCTCTGTTGTTCGGCTCAGTGCTGGTAAACCAGGTTTCTTCAAGGCGAGCAGCTTCTCCTCCTGCCTCCTCAGGTTGGGGACTGAAGCATTTCGCTGTATAACGGTGAAGGGACTCGGCTTCCACTTGTGCTTCAGCGGGCGAGTGTCACTCCTACAGGACAAAAACCTGTTGGTCATTTACAAGGTCCAGACCCCTCCGTGACAACAACGCTCGGCAACGCTCTGCCTCCACCTCAGGACAGCAGAAGACTTCAACACGATGAATTAAGCCTCTGCGCCACTAAGCTGTATGTACCACTGTATGTGCCACCGTATAGATGCGCTGTGTCGCTGTATGTGCTCTCTCTGCATTACAAGGAACAGAAAGCCTGTCACAGAAATCATGACCCAACGGCACAAGATGTGGTGAGAGGACGCAGGGACAAAAGTCTGGGCGCGTTCACATGGTTCCAAGTCATTTCTCTCCTGGTAACGGTGTCTCCACACCGGGCAGTGCGCTGGGTGCACATGGGAAACGTCACTTACCCGTTAACTTTTGCCTCTGATTTCAAAGTCCATTTTATCTTTCACAAGATACCCATTACTATTGCCCTGCTTTAAGGACAAAAAGTTCAACTGACCAGAACCAAACTCCTGGGGGCAGAACATTTCCATCCCGGGAGAACTCAACTCTTGAACTTTCTAACCAGAGAATACCACAGATCAGGAGGGTTACTCTGCACAGATCTTTCGGTGAGTAAAATATGGCATGGCACAGGCTCTTAGCACATCCTACAGGAATTCCTCCCAGGGTCCTTTGTCCAATTTTTTTTTCCTGTCTCTTGGGAAAAACGTCTTTCAACAGGCACCACATCACACCCTGAGAGGACTGGAAGTTGTGATCATTTGATCAACGTCTGGCCTATGCTGTGCGAAATAAACCAGCGTATAAAAATAAGGACCAGCAGACACAAAGAGGAAACCAACCTGACTCTGGCATATGTTTCTTCATCATCTGCTGCTATCCACACAATGTCTGCCAAGGTGGGGACTGGAGGGACATCATTTAAATAGAGCTCCGAAACATTTGGTAGAACCTAAAAAGAAGAAAGTTACATTAAGGAGATGGCGGTCCTGTCTCCTGAAGCCGCCCCAGATGTGCTGTACTGGCTGTCAGAGCCTTTCGCCTCTGCACCAGGTCGGCAGCTGCATCTGTCAGACGTGTGACCGTGACGCCATTCGGCTCACGGAAACGTAGCGCTTCGTGTGTCGGCTTCTGCACGCGTGTCCTGGTTTCGGCTGGGATAGAGTTAATTTTCTTCCTAGTAGCCGGTACGGTGCTGTGTTTTGGATTTAGTGTGAGAATAACGTTGGTAACACACTGATGTTTTTAGCTGTTGCTAAGTAGTGCTTATACTATTAATTCTTCTCAGGCCCAGCCAGCGAGAAGGCTGGAGGGGCACAAGAAGTTGGGAGGGGACACAGCCAGGACAGCTGACCCCAACTGGCCAAAGGGATATTCCATACCATATGACGTCATGCCCAGTATGTAAACTGGGGGGAGTTGGCCGGGAGGGGCGGATCGCTGCTCGGGAACTGACTGGGCATCAGTCAGCCAGTGGTGAGCAACTGCATTGTGCATCACTTGTTTTGTATATTCTAATTCTTTTAGTAGTATGATTGTCATTTCATTATTATCGTTATTTTTCTTCCTTTCTGTCCTACTAAACTGTCTTTATCTCAACCCACGAGTTTATTTTTTTCCCCCCGATTCTCTCCCCCCTCCCACTGGGTGGGGGCAGCGAGCAAGCGGCTGCGTGGTGCCGAGTTGCCGGCTGGGGTTAAACCACGCCAACGTGCTCTTGGGTGCGTTGGTGTTACTGTGCTCTGTGAGAGCGAACAGCGGAGGGATACCTGATACAGCTTAGCACGCTGCCAAGGCCACGTGCAACACTTTGCCGCTACAAGTGCCAGCGCTGTCCTTGAGCTTAAGCAGTGACGTAAGCGTTTCCATAAACCCCGTTTTACTGTTTAGGAAACACAGGCCCAGAGGACGCGTGGCTTGCTGGAGGTCACACAACAAAGCTCTGGTTCAGCAACTCCATGCTTCTGTCTCCTCTAGCTTGCTAACCCAGTCCACAGACACTATCTGAGGAGGTATTTTCAAGTTGCCAATGATCACTTTACAAGACCAGAGTTTAAAAAAAACAAAAGAAATTTTAAAAAATCTTAAAATTAACTATACTGCTACAAGAGTTTTGTGAACGCAACTCTGCAGACACATGTGGCTGACAGAACAGCAGCTCGTGGCAGCGCCTGGCCTTGCTCCAGAGCGGCAGCTTCCTATGCGCGATCACCAAATCCCTTAGGAGCCCGCTTACCTCAAAGGTTGCTCTGGGACAGGGTTTTAACGGGAGGTTTGACCCGATCCTCCTGACAACGCTGCGTGCTGAGCCATGGGGTTTGTTCTGCCAGATGGGGATCGTCTACAAGAAGCCACGTGACATAATTAATATTTCAAGTCAGTTGCCCTTCATAAAATTTATTAAATTGGAAATTGACCTATACAATCAACTCAAGAACTCTAATCTCTGACTTTTTATTTGTTGACTGATACTTTTAATTGGGAACTTGCTAATAACTAAGGTCCTCATTCCACAAAACTGTGTTTCAGCTGAACATACATGAAAGTCAGCCAGTTACTGAGGAGCACTTTAAACACGGGTGTAGTATTTTCAGGATTGAAAACTAAAAGCACTCGGTAACGGACACAGAGCTCCAAATGAAAACACGCCAAAAGGAGGAAAACAGCGTCATGTGAGGGGCCCAGAAGAAAAATTAAATCAGAAGAAAGTCTCATTTAAAGGAACACTCTCGCTTCCACATGATCTTTAATACAAGCGGGACTGAAAAGACTGTGAACGTTGCTTGGATGACGGCGCAGTGACGAGTCCGTTCAATGCCCATCCCGACTGCGGGCCGATGAGAACAGCCTTGGAGGCTGTTTTCAGAAACAGCAAATGGTTTAGCGATCTCTGGATACTTCTGAAATGGAGTCAAAAGGCGAAGCGCTCTGTCCTTTGACCGTCTTCCCCCCCGCCAATTTTACGGCCGTCACAGGCTCTCATGACAGGAGGCAGCACAAGACTCTGGGCAGCCAATACCACAACGACAAACCGGAATCCAAACAGGTTACCTCGCTCAGCCCACCAACAAACCCATTAATTTATTTATTGCCGGAGCTTGTTACGCACGCAACGCCTGAACACCGGTCTTACGCAGTCAGATTTAAAATCCCTGATGTGCATTTTAAATTGAATCTCCGAGCTGGGAGCGCACTGACTGCTGTGGCGGCCCTCTGGCTACCGGCCACGGGAGAGCCGGGGGGCTGGGGGCGGGAAGGGGCCCGGTGTGCCCGCCGGCTGCGGGCGGCGTTTGCACTTACGGACTCCGCTGCCATCTCCGGCTCTGTCGGTGGCCGCCGGGGCGGGCTCAGCGCTGGGTGCTGCGGCTCCCGCGGCCGCGGACCGGACTCATCTTACCCCGCTCCCCGCCGCGCTGACGCTTCTCACTGGAAGACAGAAGTGACTCGCTGCGGGCAATGCCCGCTGCCTGCGCCGGGGCCGCCCGCGGAGCCGGCCCACACGGAGACCCCGAGGACGGGCCGAGCCTGGTGTCGTTCCCCGCCCGCGGCCACCAGCGAGCCCCCATCCCTCGGCCGGTGCCGGGGGCCCGGCCCGCCCCGCTCCCGCCGGTACCTGAGGGGCAGCGGCGCAGCGCGGCCCCGCTCCCGGCCCCTCCGCCGCCATCACCCGGAAGCAGAACAAGCCCTCCCCGCACATCCGGCGCCGCCCGCGCATGCGCTGTGGCCCCGGGAGAAGAGCTGGGGCTGGGGGGGGGGGGTAAGATCCCGTTGAACGGTGTAATGGCGGAGGGGCTTTGAGGGGTGCGAGGTGACAGCGTCGAGGGGCAGCCCCGCTGTGAGGGACAGGCCGACCCCTGCTCACACCGACCCATTCCCGCCGCCCCCCCCCCCCCACCTTCCCGCTCCCCCAAACCTGGCCCCGCTGCCCCCCACCCCACCGTCCGCCCCCCCCCCCGCCCGCCCGCCCGCCGTTTCGGAGGCGGCAAGGACTGCAGGAGGCCGAGGGTGGTGGGATGGGTTTACCGAGTGCAGCTACAGCCGGGCCCGAGGGCCCGTCCCGCCAACCGGCACCGAACCGCGCGGGGCCGCTTCCCCCCCCCGACCCTCGCTGACAAACATCGGCTCTGACCCGCTGTGGGTTTCAGGCCAGAGCGTCACGAAGCAGAGGAGGTGGGGAAAAGCGGCGCCTCCTCCCCCCCGAGGTATCACAAACCTATCGAAAAAAACTTCCTAAGTTTACAAACAGGAGACAAAAAGCTTGGCACCTATTGATAAAAGCCTCAGGCAACAGCTTCTCTCCGGAGCCCACCCACGGCAGCGAGCGGGCAGCCACAGATCAGTTAGGCAGGTTTGCAGTTAATGGGTTAACGGGGACACAGCGGAGTCCCCCCCCGGCCCCCCAGACTGCTCCAGCCTGGGGGCGGCTGTTTGGGCTCCTCCTGCCACCCTTCAGACTAAACCCCTTCACCCCGAGCTCAAACAGCTCAGGGAACGCTCAGGGGTGGCTCCGGGCAGGGCTGCAAGAGCCCAGGGGTTCACGAGAGAAAAAAACCAGGTACTTTCAGGGGTCCCGAAGGCTTCGTGCGAGCCCGGGCTCACCGCAGGCTCAGGCAGGGACCCCGCTTGTGCGTGGGACTATCGCAGGCACCGTCTCTGTCAGGGAGCTCTGCATCTGCAGGATCAACCGAGTGATGCTGCCCCTTGCAACTCCCGCCCTCAGCACAGCGCAGGGCAGAGGGGCTCCCCCGGCCCTGCAGAACCGCTGCCGTGCCCGTTTTTCCAGGCTTGAAAGCCAAAAGCAATCCCTGCCTGCTCAGCCACTGCCCTCTCCGGCCCCTTCTGCTGCAAAACCGGTGGGAAGGAAAACAAATGGAGTGAACTCTCCACCCAAGCACAACCGACAGACACCCCTTCGAGCCCCTGAGCGAGGGGCTCAGGAAAGGTGCAGCAAAAATACCTCACGTGAAGCTTTGTAAAAGCCAGAAGGGCAGATCTACACTGCAGCTGTGCCTCCCAAGGAGCCGGGGGGAGGCAGGCACCCGGTCTCCTCTGCTGCTCTCCGCTCGGGCCAAAGTCCCCTGAAGGGACGAGACCAAAGTCCCCCGAAGGGATGAGACCGCCGGTGCGAGAGGAGCTCGGTCTCGAACGCTGCCTGGAGGCTTTGGCACTTTCCGCAGCTGAAAGCGCTGCCAGATCCAAGCCTGTCATTACTGCAGGCCCCTTGGAGTGCGAGAAAAGTGCAGAGCTAATGCATAGTTATAAAGCTGATACTGAGAAACATCCTAGGGGTAATTAATCTCACTAGAGCAATTAAGTGAAGCTACACTGGTTCAGCCCAGAGGTCCATCTAAGCTCAGTCTCCAGCCGCGGATGCAGACAGGAGGGCTGGGGCAGGGTGGGGACAGGGTAATCACGACGCCCGGGTTCCTCCCAGGTCCTGGAGCCCAGGAATGAAAATACCCCTTAAAAAAAAAAAAACCCAACCCAAAAGGCTTTTCCCCCTGTTCGATTTGGTCCAACAAAATTGTGCTTCAGAGAGCAGAAAAAGCATCAACAGCCATGGCTGTTTGCAGCCATCTATTGAAGATGCTTTGTCTCCTCACCTATCTACAGGAATATGCTTCAAAACCCGTTTTGTTTAGCCTTTCCTTCTCCAAATTACGCTCACTCTGTAGCCAGGCACTGGTACAGAGCAGGAGCAGCTGCTCAGAGCGGTTACAGATAAGGGGCAATGGCGTTCCGTCCGAACAATTTCTTTGGAAAAATCTCCTGAAAACTTCTTTAGTACTTCTGGCTTTTAAACCTGCTCAGTTCTCAACCAGTTAATGCTCTCAGGGCAACACTGAACCTCCCGTTCCCGAAGGGAACTTCATCACGGTTCATCGTTCAGAGTGACTTGGAAGCTCAAAGCAAACATGGACAGAGCATTGCACCAGCTCCGAGGAGGCACTGGGAGAACAAAGCTCTCAAAGCCGGTGGGGTGGGAGCGGCCCTGGGCTGAACGGGGTGGGGGCCCTGCTCACTATCGTGTCCTGTAGCCTGGAGCGCACGTACTGCACTGGTGGGGCTAAGAGGGGCTCTGGCCCCTAATCCCCCCGAGTTAATCCACGCCTGACGTCTCTGAGCTGCACCACACTTCTAACGCCCTCGTCTCCATTCCCAATTTCACTGTGTCAACCTCAGCACCTCCCTCAGATGCAAAAGAACCTGAATAAGTGAGACCGCTCTCCCAGCCCGTCACACAGGGTGCTGGGAGGAGGCCACTCCAGAGCTCAAGCCTCCAGTTCGAACCTCCTATGTTCGTGTCTACACATTCCCCGCTACAGTCCCATTATGCATTGGTTGCCACTGCTGTCATGAAGAGCTGGCATCCAAGCCACCGGGCAGCTTACAGCTCAGAGCTGCCGCTGGCAAGGAGGTGCGGAGGACACCGGCTACCAGGAGGGAGCTTCCCACCTGCGCTGGATTCTGCGCCTTCGCCCACAGGGCACAGGCGCTCACCACGAGTGTTCGGTCGTAATGGCAATGCTGTTCTCCGTGATTCAACACGCAGTCCAGTCCTCGAGATCAGGGGTTTCCGGGTGATGCTTGGTATAGCTGTTACACGAGTTTCACCAGAGTCTGAACGGGAGCTGGAAAAACACGAGGGTGGGTGGCAAACCAAGGCGTACGCACCGAGAATGTTTATAGATTCAAGTATGTTCATTCCTGTAAAAATTTGCCTGAACGCAAAAGGGCAGGTTATGTAAACTGGTATCGCTTGAAACTTAGCCTCCAACCAACATCCAGAGCAAAGCCCCAGTCCCAGGACTGTCTGCATCTTAACAGCGTCTGGCATGAAGATGAGGAAGAATTGCTGTAATCAAAATAGATCTCTGAAGTCTTTGGCCATCTCTGTGGGGCATTCAGGTGCCTTTGTTTTTAGGTCTGCAGGTATGGTTTTGCTCTTTGCAGTCCTTCCTTCAGGAACTGGAGGTAAGTTGCAGTTGAAGGGTCTTCAAAATTGGTTGAGAAACTAAAGATGCTACTTTCAACATCTTCAGGCTTCATAGAAGTAATGTCCAGGAAGTAGTTGGCATTGATATGGTGAATCTGGGAAAGAAAACAGATGGGGAGAGGAGACTTTAAGGGCCAGAACAATTCCCCATCCACTGCCTTGGCCTCTAGCCAGGACATAGGTGACAAGACTGTAACAACTCTTAAAGAATCTCTAATACTCGGCAAATGCTAATTCAGCATCCAGGATTCGGGCTTGCATTTCACAGCCAGAGAAAGATGTGTGAAAGACAACGGTCTCTTTCTTTCCCCAAGAGTGCTGACCCCTCACGTAGGTTAAGAAGATGATGAAGGCGATTTGGGAAAAATCACGCAGGCGTAAAACCTAGCTGTGAGCAAGGGCTGGGGAGATGGCAGCCCAACCACGCTGACTGCTGGGGTGCGTGCTCTCAGCCCCGCGTAGCTGCCAAACCAGCACCTGAGCTTCAAACGCCTCTGTGCTTTCTGCTCCCCCGTAGAGGTGGGAAAGGGGGACATGTGGCCACTGAACACAGCAACCTCGACAGGCTGAGCTGAAGCCACCCACCAGCACACAGCCTCATCTGGAGGGGAGCCACTAAAGAGACAGCAAGGAGTCACTGCGTGTGTTACTCGATAATATCTGGCAAGTGTGGGGCACAATCAGTTAGCCCTGGCAGGATCCTCCGCTACAGACAGCCCGGCCGCTGACACACAGCAAAGCGCCGCACTGTCAAGTGTCAGGAACTGTTGTCGCTCTTCAAATCCAAGGCGGGGGGCTGTCAGGGAGCACAGCAGAGCTGAAGCGTGTGGACTTGCTAACGGCTGATCTGCTGTGACAAACTTGGGGAATCAAGACAAAGATAAACGTGCTAGAAGGTGCTGATAAGGAGAGATTTTCTCCAAAGCATGAGCACAAGGGACAATGGGTGCAGGAGACAAGCTACTATGGCTTCCCAAAGGTCACTGACTCCAACAAGGGACAATGAGGAAACACAGGCAGACATTTGGTTCAAGTCTGATTGTTTCCCCTCCCTGCCCAGAGCTGCTGTGTTCTGTCTCTGAATAAAAAGACATTCGTTTCAGATTTCTTGGTAGAGCTGCTGTCTGTCTGCCACAGCATCCCTGAGAGCACAGCACCGTGAGGGACTATGGCCCCACAAAGGCTCGAGGAGCCAGGGAATGGCTGGGGGAGCGGACACTCGCTTCAGGGTCTGCAGATGACCCTGAAAAGAGCACATTCTGATGGGAAGAGCCATGCCCAGCTAAGGGGTAACAAACGTACCACCGTGCCGTTGGGGAGGCAGATGATCATCTCCACGGGGAAGTTGTATTTCTCCAGGTGCAGGTCAGCCAGCTTGCTGTAGAACTCATTCTCTCTGTTGCTCTGTAAGGAGACCCCAAAGAAACATGCCTGCATGCACCAAAAGTAGCAGAACAGTGCAGGAGGAGTACACTGAACACAGGAGGAGGCAGACCAAAAAGCTGCTCTGCAGCATGGTAGTAACTGGCTCCATTCTCACCATCTGCTTTACTATTCCCCTTCAGTCAGTCTCCCCCTCACTTTTCAGCTGTAGATTTTCTCCCTGAACAGTAAAATCACCCCATCGCTGGCAGTTCCCAGACACACCAACAGCCTGATCCCAGCTTTTCCCAGAGTTTCCAGCTCTGTGACTGACCCCAGCTGACAGCACAGGCCCAGAGACGGGCTCATAAGTGGGGAAGGGTGCAATCAGGAGACTCAAGGTTCAGACAGTATTTGGTTGCTCCCTGGGTTACAGAGAAGTCAGTCTGTTGATGGCACAAATGGCCTTGGGCAGGGCTATCTCGCAGTGAAGCATCTGGTTTAGCTTTTAAAATTGGCACCCTGACAGAGCGAAGGGGGTCACTGTACCATTTTCTTAGCCTGCCTCCATCTGGTGTTTGCTTGGCCCCTGCAATCGCTAGGACACGGAGGGCTTGGAACCGAAATCCCCCACTGGCACAGGTGTGAGCTCCCCCCTCCTGCTGGCACCCCCCTGCCAAGCACCGTCTGCGTTCACCAGCACCGAATGCAAAGGCGGCAGACGTGGCTGCGACACTCACCTGCAGCTCTTCCAGCTCCTTCACCAACGACCAGCTGCTAATGAAGCTCTCGTTCAGCAGGGCGAGGATGGGCGAACTTTCCAGGACGGTCTCCCGGAGAGTTCGCCCCGAACCTGGCATAGGAAGAGAGGCAGACAGCGGTTTGCTGCGTCTCCTGAGCTGACGGTTGCCATGTCTGATGCCACCGCGATGCCACTGCTCTGGTTGCTGCGGCAGCTGGCTCGGGCTTCCCCCAGCCCTGTCCATTGTCTTATTTCTGCTTTGTTGGCAGCTTTCCATAGCTTATTATTTCCCATGTGTGCTGCTGGCAGAGAAGACTCACCAGAGCAGACCCCAGCCACTTGCAAGGCAACAGAAGGACCAGGACAAGCTTGCTATGGAGGCTGACTGGTGTGGTGCACTTAGGAAAGGATCAGGCCCTGCGGATCCACCCTGAGTGCCTCTTGGTGTTCATGCCGAGCAGAGCCCATACATGCTGGAGAGTTTTTAAGGGCAGACAGGACTAAAGATACCTGCCCCTCTCCCACCCATCACTCCTGCCCAATGTGGCATGCAAGTTCTTAGGCATGTGCAGGGGGAACAGCTATACATCAGGACAACCCCAAGCCTGCACATCTGGCTCTGGCTTCTCCTGTGCAGGTGTCGGGGACAAAGCAGAGAGCAGTGTCCCTTTCACCCTGCAGATCCTGCCTCTACCCAAGCAGACTGAGAGGGGAGAAGAAAGGAGAAAGACCAGACCCATGCCTCCACCTCGACAAAGGCACTTGAATTAGCTAGTTGGTCTAGGGCTTGTCTCAAATAGATCTGATCCTGCCACCAGAGACCTAAGCTCTGATGAGTAATTCCCCACTTCCAGCCCTTTTCTATTCAGCATCTTCAGTGCCACAACGAATAACACAACATTTACTGCTGGCTCGTGACCAGCTCCCTGACCCCCAGCTCTTCTCAGAGCCTGAATGAGGCACATCATTCCTCCAGCCACGCTGGGAACATCCTCACCTCAGCAGGACTGGTCATCCAGGGCACCCCATAGCAGAATCGAGTGCACCAGCTTCTTTTCTGCTTTTGCTCTCTCGAAAGCTTGTGTGAAGGGAAAATAGGAGACCTGGAGGCAGAGAGACAGCTTGAGAAATAGACACAGAACAGCCCATCCCAAATACGAGCAGGGTCTGCAGGAACCAGACCTGCCACATCCCACAGGTGACACACACAGAGTTTAATCTGCAGTAGGTCCTGCGGATTAAAGCAAATGACAACAGTGGTGCTCTCCCCAGGGACAACTTCATCTCCCGGTGAGATTGTAGCGAGCCCCTCACAGCATGCAGGCTGTTACCGGCACTTGCAGAGCCCCATCTTTACACACTGCAGAGAGCAACTACACAACTGCGGGCAGGCTGTCTGCAAACACACCTCAGCAGCCTGGGAAATCCGGCCTTGAGATATTTATTACAAAACCTCACTGAAACGGCCTAAACACTGGCTGTGAGGGACCCTGCACAGAGATTGTTCCAATCGCTCAAATGAAGGGAACTTTGTTAACGTCTTGGCAGCTCAAAAGGACATTTGTAAGCTCAGGCACAAGGAGGCAGCCATTGAAATGTGTCCCTTCCGCCAAGGAAGCAGTGACAGGCAGTAGCCATCTGCTCCACAGGCTACTGGCATGTTAAATAGTTTGGGTCACCCAATGCTATAAATTTGTGTCTCACTGCGGGATGCAGAGGCACAGGCGGATTGTGTGTTTTCTGCTGATAAGCAAAGCTTGGTCCAAAGGTAGCTGAATGTTGCAAAAGTAACGCCAGAGGAAAACCATTTGTAAGCAGCGCGATTACCTGCTTCACTCAGAAATTGCATCGGCAGCTACTGATAAGAGGAAGGACGGATGAGCCTACATTTACAATACAAGCCTGGGACGCATGACATCTAGGCTTTGCTCCTGCCTGTGCTGCTGTGCAACCCCAATGGCCTTTCAGAGATGCTGTACTCCCTCATCTGGAAACTGGAAGTCCATCAAGCCACACACGCAGTGCCTGGGAGGCACACGCTGAGCTGGGAGACCCTCACATTACTCTGAACGCTGATCAGGTTGTGGCCTCTGGTTTCTGCTGGTCCTCGAGGTGACTGGACATCTCAGTGAAGATGACCTGTCTCAAATAAACGTGCCAAGGAAGAGCCTGGCCCCTTTCTCACCTTCTTGAATGGATACATGGCTACTTCAAGCTTCTGGGCTGCCTCTTCCCAGGGGATTTCCTGCTGCCAGGTTATCTCTTCGAACACAAACTGAATGGGTTCCCCTGAGGGATCTCTGCTGTCAATCACATTTCCGTTCTCGTCATGGATCACAGAGGGGATTGAAGGCCCTGTCGATTCCAGCTCCATCTGCAGGAGAACAGGCTGAGTTGGACATTGCAGACATCCCACTCCTGGTTTTTCTGTACTCCAGGACAGGATAAAGATGCAAAATCAGACTGTGCAGCTTCTAATGAAGATACAGCTTGATCTATTGTCTCCTGGAGCTGCACTTTACCAGTTGCAGATGTGTTTTATTGGGGAATAGCAGGAAAGCAACTTCATTTCCTTCAGTTATTGTCTGATGGTGCTCGCTAGATTGGAAATGCATGAGACCTGTTCACTCCATGTTCCCACCTTCCCAGTGGAGATTTTTGACTGTGGGACACCAGATCCTTAAAACCAGTGGGACCTGCAGGGCTCGTTTGAAGCTCGCGCTCGTATCACCAGCACAGCCCTTACACAGCCCCTGGCTAGCCACGAGAGGGTGCAACAGGGAAAGCTGTTCAGGAGCTTCCCTGTAGTTCAGTGTTCTGGTACATCTGAAATTATTTTGTAAGTCTCTTTTCCTGACTTTTGGCAATTAAAAAGAAACATGGATCTAGTTTAAGAGAAAATGGGACTGTTAAATTCAGGCATTCAAAATCCTGACTTATGTTTCCTCTCCAAGAGCTGGGATTACCACAAAATAGAGGAATAACCTCATGCAGTTTCCAAATGCAGACACACTGTTGTTCATACACCCCTCTGGGCTCAGGGCCTGGGTTCAGCTCCTAATCTTCCCCCTCGCCTGTCAGACAACTTATTAAAAATAGAAAAAGTCACATGACTCCAGGAGCTTAGGATTCAACCCACACAGAGTGAAAAAATAAAATATCACAAGAACTGGCAATAGGGAGCCACGCTACTGCAGAGGACATACACAGATCAACAGAGATTATATTGTTATATTGAAATGTTCAAGAGAAAGCTCTAAAGAACAGGGATAACTGAGGTTATACAGCTCAGGGCCATGGCAGCATAAATCCCTGCTGAGATGCTGCACACATATGGAGGACTGACGGTGACTACAGACCTGAGGCAGATAACCGATATCCACTTCCATGTTGCTGCTTTCACTCGCCCCATACAGCCACTCCATATCAACGTTCAGAGACCTGCAAGGCAAACCCGATATGTTCAGAGTCACCCAAGGCTAAAGCTGGGTATGGGAAACCCCAAACAAATGAGAACATCCCCTGCTCCTCTTGCAGGGTCAGCACTGAAGCCCAGGGCCTCTGGCTCCTTGGAGGTCACCGTGTTCCCCGCACAAGACCAGCAACACTAAATCCCTGCTGGATCAGGGCCCAGGCACCCACCCAACACTCTGGGCAAATGCGCTCACACCTTTGAGTACTGTCTAAGTACGGAAGAGAGAGGTGTCTTTGCTCCCCCTTCCTACCCAGCACTTAACTTGCACGTTTTGATCCTGCTGAACTTTTAAAAGTGTATTTTGGAAGCAAAAGGCTTTTGTAAGAAGTTGCTGGCAGAGCCGTAAGTGTCTGCTTGCTGTAACAAATGTGCTGACAGAGCCATAGGGATTGAGTCGCCAGGGTAATGTTATAATAGAATTTTCACTCCAGCCGTCATGGGCAAAGAGATTTGAAGCTTCTTTCCCCTGAAATGCTTCCAGCTGCTTGCCAGAGAGCAGGAATGAGCTAGTGCGAAGCTATGCACACAAAACCTTAACCTGTGAAACACCAAACAAAAAATATGTTGAAGCAAGAGCATCAGGCTTTGCTGAACTTCGCTGCTTTAAGCCAGGCACTGAGTTTGCCAGGGGCTGCTCTCCACACCCTGCCCATCTCTCCCCATCCTCCAAGTACCAAGGGACAGCTACTGGTGAGTGAATCAGACTCTGAAATGGGTCAGGCATCCTCAGCGACTAGTAGAGATGCATTTGTCAGTTTTACAGACAACTGCAGAGCTCAATTCACTCAGATTTTCCAGGGACTTGGCTGAAAAGCATGAGCTCATCCATCACAGACACCCAAGGAGCCTTCTGCAGCTTGCAACAGGTATCTGACATCTGCAAGAGTCCCTGCCATAGCCAGGGACTGCTGGGACAGGTCAAGGGGAGCAGTGCTTGCAGCAGTGCTACTAACGAAGAGGCTGGTGCCTGTCTCTAGGGCAATATCAGGACAACTTGAATTCCCCATCCCTGTGTGTCTTCCCATGTGCCTGCAGGTACCTCCCTCTGAAGTGGTTTGGCGCAGAACAGCTCAGGCTTGGACGCTGAGTTGAAGCACGTGCCAGCTGCAGCCACGTTGTGCAAGGACATCCCTCCCCAACCCCATGCTCCACGTCCCCAGCAACCTCTGCCCTGCTTCTCCCCTGTCCCTCCTCTGCCCTTGTCCTTCCCTGCCTCTTCCAAGCCAGATGCCCCCCAGACCTGTTGATAAACAGAGCTATTCCTGAAAAATTGCATCAGAACCAGTTTAGGGAGCAATTGTATCTACAGAATTGAGGACATGATGACCGTGATGACTGCTGGCAGAGAAGGATGTGTGGGGAAAACAGATAAGCAAACAGCAGAACTAGCCTGCCAAAGCTCAAGACTGCAGATCTGCCTTCCCTGCATGGGCCAGGATGCCCACATACTGCAAGGGACAGAGCTGTCACTGCACTCATATCTTCATATAAAAAGAGCCTCCCCCCTGGCACGGCCCCCCACTCCTGCACCGGACAGGATCCCAGAGCCCCTGGGTTCCACTGGGCCTCATTTATAACAACCTCAAGTCTGCTCAGCACCCAGGAAGAGAGAGAAACAGCTGTACCTGTTGTTAGGGACAAAGAGCTTAAACTCTCGGACATGGGAAGAATCCTTGGAGAGGATGATGTGACCTGTGAACTGGCCTGGGGAAAACCAGAAGGGGAAGTCTGGTGGCTCGTTCAGCTGGAACTCAGCGTGGATCCTGAAATGAGAAAGGAGCCATCAGCTGCAGTGCCGGGAGGAGAGAATGGATCATGCATTGCAGATGACAGCAGGGAGAAGTTCTCTCCAGGCACCAGAAATGATGAAGCTAAATTGGGGCAGACGCTCAGTTCAAACAGCTTTTCATGTCACACAACGAAGAGGGTAAAAGACTGGAGCAGATCCCCTGGGTCAGGATCATCTCCAATATCGGTGCCTTTTAGAACTGGGCAGTAAGTGTCCATCCAGGAAGGATGAATTACATTATCATTCCTTGAAACACAGGAACAGGCTAAGATCCACTCAGCCACCCTTTCAGCCTGATCAGGCAAATAAAAGCTGCGTGTAACACTCCCAGTAAAACAAGAGAACAATTCCCCAGACTCTCCCCCTTGGAAAGGCACTCCACCCCCCGATTAACCAAAATCTAACAAATTTCTTACTAATCAGACTCTCCCCTTTTAGCCAGGGATATCTCCAAACCAAGGGTGTTGGAGAACGGCTACTGTCCTGCACCTGGGCAACAGTCCCTGCCTCACCAGGGACTCAGTGACACTGGGAGCATGGGTGCCCTCTTCGGGCATCAGCAAAGCATCACACATGGGCAAGAGCTGGCTGTGAACCACCCTCTTCCTCAAACTGCTTCGCCTTCCTCCCAGCCAGGACACATCTGCTCTTGCCTGGGAACACAACTTCACATGCAATGACACGCGCACTCTCTGGCACAGGCTCACAGCAGCCTTCTCCACTCCCCTGAGATATGGAACAAATTCAGAAGTGCTCCCAAGCCCTCCTCTAACACTCTGAACCCATGGCCTTACCTGAACGCTATGGTGTAGTAGAAGGTGCTGATGGCTTGGATGCAGGCCACAGCTCCTTGGGGAGCAAAGCGGGTTTTGACGAAGGGGCGTGGGTGGAACATGCTCAAAAGCTTGTGGATTATGATCTAGGGAAAGAATTGTAAGGGAACAAAAATGAGAACAGTTCCTCCACTGCAGGTCAGCTGCAGCTTCAAAGTAACTCCCCACCAGATCAGGAAGGCAAGCGAACTGCTATGACTTAAAAATTAGCTCGGAGACCTACCTAATCACAAAACAAGCATATAAAGCAAGAGACTGCTCTTAAAAAAATAAATCCATCTTCCACGCTTTTTATGCTATTCCCATTGTTTGCAAGTTTCCATCATCCCAGTCAGCTGAATGTCTGAATATGGTAAACTGATCTATGAGCCTGCCTCCATCAATACTACTTAAGACTTAGAAAGAGTGGGTATGCAGTCAATAAACACACCAGGCTGTGAGGGTGTATCAACTATGTGATCACTAACACCTACCTGGGCACCCCGGGGGAGAGCGATATACAATGCCTGGCTTTACAAACTATGTATAAACATCGTTTCACTTGTCAATGAAACGCTCACCTCTGGGGTGGCACTCGGCAACTGTTCCACAAGGCATGACCACTTCATACAAGTGCTTTCTGAATAACCCTCTCCCCTCTCTGTCCGGGAAAGACTAGCCTAAAAACCCAAACACTTAAACAAAGCAAGATGAAGTTACTCAAGTCAGCCTCATCTGGCCATGACAGACACCCAGAGCTTTTGCCTGCTCTCAGTTTTATCTCCAGTTTAGGAGACGGTGCTCCTGGCTGTACGCTGCAGCCTTTTCGCTCCCTTGAAAAGTCCAGGGAGACATAATGCAACAGCCTTGTCCGCTCTAGGGACTCCTGCGATTCATCTGGGCTGTAAGGCAGAACATTTACACAAACTACCTCTCAGGTATACAGAAATTAAGTTTCATATCTCACCTCTTTGCCCTTGGGAGGCGGAGGGTAAAATCTGTTGTTGGAAAGATACCCAGTGAAGATGTTCAATTCACTAGGTATTATCCACCACGGATCCCCAAGATCCAGTTTATTCTTTGGAGGAAGAAAGGCTTTAAACTGTCTGGCAAGCATCACGCTCATAGGAGCTGCTGGGGCAGTCCAGTTCCTCAGCCCAGACAGAGCGACATGAGAAATCTGTGAACAAGAGACACTATCAGAGCCTAGACCAGGCTCTTCAAACGTCCAGTAATGCTGATGGATGTAAGTAGGCTTTGGAGAAGGGGACAAAAATATATCGCATTTTCAATTCTTCCTACTACCCCAAACACCACCAAATAGTTCTGTCAACTTTCAGTTATGTGAGTAATAGGAAATGGGAGAGAGGGGAACACACCACATAACACCACTGCTTTTGGACTTAGCTCCAGGAGAGCCATCTCTACTGTCTGCTTCCAGCTTCCCAGGAAGGGCGTATTAATTGGGGCACAGTGCTGCCGAGTGCACGGAAAACAATGAAATGCTGCAGAAAGCAGTGAGCTTGCTCATCAAAGCAAATCCCCTGGGCTTGAGCAAGACCATCTCCCCCTCCCAACATGCTAGCACTTATTCCAGCTGGTGTTACCAGCCCATAGGACGTGTTTATACCAGAATTTCTGGCCACACACATCCTGCATGATACCTACTCCCAAGAAACCGTCTTTGCTCTTAGTCATCGTTTCCATGACCAAAGGCTGGAACTTAGCCACCACGGACAACGTCTCCCCGCTTGGATCAGGCGTCTCCTCCTCTTCAAATTCTGAGATGGGAGCAACCCCTAGACAAAGGGACAGGAATTTAAGCAGCTGTTTTCCCTCCCTCCCCTTTTAAGCAATTGTGAAGTGATTACACATTTATCCTGGCAAATCCAGGAGCACTGGGAGTTTCCCAGCTGTCCCTACAGCGGCAGAACTCAGACCCACCCCGGAGACCAGCTTCGGCTGCATGAATTAAAAGGGAGTCCTCCTTTTAGCGGACGACTCTCTAATCCCCATGGCTCAGTTAAGCAGTCTCATTTCACCTAGGAGGGATCAGAACACATGCTTTAGCCAATTCATTACAGCACAAGCAAACAACTGTCTGTATTTCGACTGTACTGTAAGCTCTCCTGTACATTATCATCACCACGCTTCTTCCTGCTTGGCACCACCAAGAGACATTTGCCACACGCTGACACAGTCTCCACACATGATCTCTCACAATTGTTATCTGAGAGAGACCACTACAGCTGGAGAAGCGTATGAATGAAGTGCTGCGACTCACTAATAGTTTTGGCCTAGCCTGGGCTGAGCTGCATTTGTTGCATTCACCCATCCCAAATCCTCTTTAAGCTCTAGACAAAGTAACTTATGTACTTTGCTAGTCCAGCAATGCGATCTTCCATCTTATAAAAACTCTACTTTGTGAAAGTGATATCTATTGCTTAAGCCTTTTCAAAAACATGTAAAGCTTAGCAGCCTCTCCTCATGTAAATAAGACCCAAAACAGCACCCAGAAAAAAATAAAGACATGAATAAAAACTGTTGAGTGCATTATCTTTGGTTTTTACTCAGTCTGTGCAGAGGGAGCTCTACAAGGTAGACAGATACCTACCCGTCAGCTTCTCAGCTATCGGCTTGAACTCTTCTGGACTGAGGTACAGATCATTGTTTGTGTCCAGAGAAGAAAAGAGAAACAGCCCCTCACTTCCCAAAGACTTCAGTGCCAGCTCCTAGTTCGGGAAGAAGAGGCAAGTGAGATTTCATTCCAACCTCTTGCAGAAATTCACTCCGGCCCCTCTCAGCTTCAGAGTTAATTTGCATTCTTTCCCGCACACAAACACAGCCATCAAATCGAAAGATTAACGCCCCTTGGCAGGATTTTGTGCTATTTACAATAGAGATCGGTGTCCAGGAACTGTTGGCATGAGCATATTAAAACTACATCTGGCTGAGTAATTCAAACTGAATCATTTGCTCAGAGTTGGCTTCAAAGTCTTTTGTCAGAAAAATTTCCAACTTTTTCCAGATAGTTAGTCCTAAACCTGCAGATATTCAGAGCACCTGGAGATCATGATTTCTGTAATTAACTGATGCGCAGTGAAACAAAGGCAGTCAAATACATGACTATCCACATTACAAAAACACAAAGGAAATGAACCGAGCCCTTGTAACTCTGCAGAAAGCAACTTAACTTACACTCGTGCTGAGACCCATGCCAGCATCACTGCACACAACTGCCCTGCTCTAGTCAGGTTCCCCTCCAGGTCTCCAGCCTCAGGACTGGATGGAGCATTTCAGCCCCTTGCTCCGCAGGGAGCACTGCCTACTCATTCGGCCATACATCGGGGAGCCACAAATCCCATGGTCTTCTCCAGAAACTTCTGCAAGTTCCCAGCCACCCTGTACCTCAGTTTCGCCCTCTGCAAAGCCCACACGGAGATCATCCAGTGCACAACACCACTGAAATGCAATGACTCCCTTGGAGCAGCCCCAAAAAGCCTCTAGATTCTTCTAGTCATTTCCACTCCACAGCACTCAGCACCGAAGGGAAAGGGACAACTTGCAGGCAGAACAAGAGAGCTCCATGTTGGTGTGAGAGGAAGAGAGAGAAGTAGCAAGTCAGACAAGCCACACCATTGCCAGCCGGCCTGCAGCACATCCCCTGTGACCCATCATTTGGGGCAGCTTCCCCTGCCACCCCCATAAAAGCCTAAAGCTGCAAGGATGAATACTCTGTATTCTGCTGTTTAACCATGTTTATTCTCTATTGCCTGCAGCACCATTACCATCCCCAGAGCTCCTGAACTAGTTTATTTTCCATCTGTTGCCTGCCAGCCTGAAGCAGCACTAATGCAGCCTGGAAGGCTTTGCTCCCATCAACTGCAGCAACTAAAGCACGTAAGAGCCTTCCACGGCAGTTTCAGGACTGAGACAGACAGAAATAAAGACCCTGGAACACAAACCAGAGATCTGGACGCAGACATGGCTGAGGAAAGACAAGGAGGGGAGCGTGCAGGAACTACACAGCTGAAAAAAGGAATGAAGGAACAAGATGGTTATTTATCTATGCACAGGAACAATCCACTCCGGACTGTCCACGTTTCCTGGGGCCAAAACTGTGCCTTTGTTCCCCAAATGAATGGCGATGCACATCCTTGGCCCTGTAAATAGATAACAACATTTTCCTGAGCAACTGCCCTGCTCCCTGACAGCCAGGCGCCAGGGTCATGTCCTGAAGCCTTGGGCCAGGCTTCAGCACCCCTCTCGGCTCTACATCTTGCTGGTGCATGGCACGTAATGCATTAACCTCGTAAGGGCCTGTGTGATCGCTCGCTTTCTGGGAGCCGGCTCACGGCACAGGGAAGCGTGCAGGGAGCGCACGATGGCTGCCTCCTCTGCAGAGGAGGCCGTCCTGGATGCGTACTGAGCTCTGAAGAGACGGTCCATTTCCTAGTCCTCTCCACAGCACGTCAGCGATTCTCTGCTGATGAACCTTTTAGAGTCTCTCTTCTTTTTGCACTTCACAGACATGGACCTCAAGGGATGGGAGGCAAATGAGCGACAAAGTTTTTAGCTGGTTAGACTGCCTGCTGCTGTAGTATTAGGAAAAAGTCATGATCATTTATTTAACAGGGCTGAAGGCAGAAAGAGACCCAGTTATACTCCATACATATAGAAGAACATCTCTGACTGCGTCTAAGACAGCAGAACACGAAGGGAGGAATACAGGTGCCTGGTGCTGGACGTTAGCATCCAAAAAGCAATCTACAGACAAGAACTGAGAGCACGCTCCCATCCCCTCAGCCTGCACTTTCACATAGGTTAAGCAATAAAAACCCATCAGCTGCAAAACCATCAGATAATTATTCCTACAACCGCAATTGGCCAAAGATACGGTAGCTTTGCGGTCAGGCGACTTACATGCGTGCACAGATCTCACACGCGTGCCAGCAGCCGGCTGAATGCAGCCTCCCTGCTAACAGGATTGGTACCGGGCTCCTGCCTGCTCCAGACGACGCTGCCTGCTCCTGACGACGCTGCCCTCCCCTGAGCTAGTTAAAACAGCCGCTTCTCCAGCAAAGGCGCGCTCCAGGCAGTACTGGCACAGCGCAGCAGTTCTGCACAACCCTGCAGGACAGATCGCTCCCTTCGGAAACATTCATTTCTACACTCACAAAACACGGCAGCTCAGCGGCAGCACCGCGCAAGCCCCTCCACACAGCCTCACCGCCGGGACCCCAGGGACCCACCCACCCGGAGATAAGACCCCAGCCACGGAGGAACAAAGACTTCTGCAGAGCATGCACCACTCCTGCTGCACTCAGTCAAAAGGGATGATAAAAATTATGTTTAAAAGGGGAGAGAGATGTCAGGGCTTGGCCTTTTGCTTTCTGATAACATTCACGTTAAAGAAAGCTCTCCAGAGCTTGTGGTTTTTTTCTTTTTTCTTTCTAATCCGGGATTAAAAGAAATAAAAAGTTTCCCTGTTTGTGCCAGAGAAGTAAGACTGAGCTTTTTCAGTCTTTTTGTAGAGGAGGAGAGTTGTGGTTTTCACAAAGAGTATTCTTCTCCCACCTGCTTGTGGGTTGTTTAGCTAAATAAACATTTCCATAGAAAGAGACAAGACATATGCTTTAAGTAAGAGGAAGGAAAAATAAAAACCTTGGGCTGTTCACATTTTGTTCTCCTCTCCAGGAGTGCCCAGTCACAGCCGTCTGCCTGTCCTCTAGGAAAAACAAAACCTCCGGAAGACCTGGCTTTTTGTCAGGCAGGGCTGAGGTCCTCTCAGCCAGCCTGTGAAGGACTGTCCTGACCCTTCTGTCCCTGTCAGAAGAATTCTTCTAATTAAATGGTTTGAGCCATTTTCCCCTTTTTTGCAATGCAAGAAGAAACAAAGAAAACAGGCATGCTTTAAAAACACTTTTTACTACAGAAGTATCAAGAACAAGAAGTCTGCTCTTTTCCACGAACCTTTTTAGATGTTCAAAGATGCACGCCAAAGTGAAGAGCCAGGGGAGTATGATCTTTAACAACGGCATGCTTTCTCCAAAGCACGCAGCAGCCATTTGAATTATACGGATTACAATCAAAACCAATCTCAATCAGCCTAATTTAAAAAAAAAAACCAAAACACTACAAAGCCTCTAAAAAACCTTCCCATTTTTCAGCTCACGTCCTCCATTCTTTTGCTGCTTCTACAGTCAGAGTTGCTCAGGGCACATAAGACCTGCATTTCTAGTATGAAAAAAACCCACAAACATCTGAGAGTTTTGGGCCTTTTTTACAGGGAATAAAGCAGGAAGGGAAGACATCTTCAGAGGCCACGTCGAGAGGAGGAGCGCAGCGTTATGCCAAGAGCAGGGCCAGGGTCTGGCGCTACCACTCCTACTCCTTCTTCTGGCGGGGGCAGCTAGCCTCAAAGGCGAGGTCACTGCTCGTGCCTGGTGGTCACCACAGCTCCGTGGTTGTTTCAGCCTGGTGTTGGCCACCACAATCCTGGTGGCCACCACAGCTCTACAAACCCTCAGCCTAGCAGTGGCCACCTCAAGCCCATAGCCACTGGCGTGTGGTGAGTACCACAGCTCAATGGTCACCTCAGCCTGGCGGTGGCCACCACAGCCTGGCGGTGGCCACCTCAAGCTCCACAGCTGCTGATACCTGTTTGTCCCCACAGCCTAGCAGTGGCTGCCACGGCTTCATGGTCGCCACGGCTTCATGGTCACCACAGCCCGGCGGTAGCCACCTCAACCCTGGCAGCCACCTCAAGACTGCAGCCACCAATGCCCTGTGGCCACCACAACCCAGTGGCAGCTACCACAGCTCTGCGGTCACCTCAGCCTGCTGATGGCCACCTCAACCCTGGTGGCCACCTCAACCCAGTAGCCACTGACGTGTGGCAGTCACCTCAGCCCGGTGACAACTATCTCAGCCCCTGTGGCCACCTCAATCCCAGTGGCCACCGATGCCTGGCGGCCACCTCAACCTCAGTGGCCACCAGTGCCTGGCGGTCACCTCAGCCTGGCCACAGCTACCTCAACCCCAGTGGCCACCTATGTGTGGTGGTCCCCTCAGCCCAGCAGCAGCCACCTCAAATGCTAGTGGCCACCTCAAGCCCCGTGGCCACCGATGCCTGGCGGTCACCTCAACCCCAGTGGCCACCCCAACCCTGGTGGGCCACCGATGCCAGGCAGTCACCTTAACCCCCGTGGCCACCTCAACCCCTGTGGCCACTACTGCCTGGCAGTCACCTCAGCCTGGCCACGGCCACCTCAACCCCAGGAGCCACCTCAACCCCGGTGGCCACCAACGCCTGGTGTTCCCCTTAACCCGGTGACGGCCACCTCAACCCCAGTGGCCACCGATGTGTGGTGGTCCCCTCAGCCCAGCAGCAGCCACCTCAACGCCCGCGGTCCCCTCAGCCCCGCGGCCGCCACCCCCCTCACGATCTCCACGACGGCGGCGGCGCCATCGCCTCCGCCCGCCATTTCATCCCTCCCTCCCCTCCGTGAGGGGCAGCGCGGCCACAGGACCGCCTCCCCCCCCCCCCCCCTTCCCCCGCCACCGCTCGCCCTTCCCGTTACCTGCTGCCGGGCTGTCTCAGCGTCCCGGTAGTATTTAACGGCGACCAGCGCTGCCAAGGCGGCCAGGGCCAAAGCCAAACGCGGAGGGGCCCCGCCGGGACCCGCCATACCCGCGGCGTTCAGCGCCTCAGCCGCGCCGCCATAACCGCGCCGACCGGGGGAGGCGTCAGGCGGGCAGCGCCCGGCGAGGAGGGGCCGGGGCCGGGCTGGGGCCTGCGTCCTCACCGCGGGGCCCGGAGCGGGGGGGAGAGGGGCCGGACGGGGGCCCTCCGGCCCCCGTCCGGCCCCTCTCCCCCCCGCTCCGGGCCCCGGAGAGACCTTCACGCAGTCTGGAGGAAAACCCACTTTTTGGCCTTAAAATTTATCCCCTGCGAGGACTCTTGGAAGAGATTCATCACCCTCCATCTTCCAGCAATCTCATTGCTTTCCGTGGTTGTTGCTTTTAATTATGGAGGGGGGAGTGGCGTGTCTTCCCCCCATGAATTTCCAAAGCGGTCTTTGGTCCTCAATTCAGCGTTTCCCAAAAAGAGCCGTGTCCTGCTCTTCTACTTAGTTTCAGCTCACCAAAATGGATATATTTTTTAAAAAAAACAGATATCAGCGGTTTGACTTGCAGGGATTTCACTGGGGTTTAAGCCCCAGGATTGCAGCGATGGGAATGGGAATGACATTGCAGCCCTGAGGCGATGGTGCTTGTCTGCAGCCATCACTGAGCCTCAGCCTCCTGCCACCACAATCATGATCCCCAAATTTTGAGTCATTTCTACCATCACGGACCTTTACAACACCCCAAACTTTTCCACCCTCCCTGTGTTCTTTGTGCCCTTCAGGTTCTTCTGCACGGTTGTCACATTGCTCCTTACCAGTGGCTTGGCCAAGAGATATATATTTAGTCATTTTAATCTTTCCTCATAAATCAGTCTCCTGCTCCTCCTTACATGCAATCCTGCACTGCCACTGAAATCCCCTGATTGCTGGGGAAGATTTAGTACCATTTTCTGCTGCTGCAGGGCTAACAGCACAGAATGTTTGATCTCTCTAAGGGTAGCAGGAAGCGTTGGCATTTAATCCTTTGAAGCTTTTGCTGTTTCCTAAGCCTGCCTAATCATTTTTGGTTTTAGTTTAAAGAGCGTTTTGGTTGGAGATGAGGAGACCATGACCAAGCCATTAAGAGAGCAGCGGCAGCTGCATGGAGGAAGGAGGACGAGGCTGGCAATCCTGGGCAGAGCAGGCCAAGGGTGTGTGGAATTTTCACCAGCAAGCAAGACCGGAGGGAGCAGGACTCGGGCGGTGAAGGGGAGGCACAGCCTTCTCCTTGGGACTTGGGGACTGTTCCTCTCTCTGCCATAGATCCCCACATAGCCCTTGATGTTTCTCTTGCAGTGACGGTGCAAGCTCGGGCAACACAGTGGACCAGACTGGGGAGCCCAGCAACAGAATAAACACTGGGTTATTTGTAACTCAGATCAGTGCCGTTACGTCTGCATGGCCAAGGGAGGAAGGAGGTGGTTCCTTCTGCCAGCTCCACCATAGAAGAAAACGTTCATGCAACTCTGCCACTGCTCTTTGCTCTCCACCTCCCCATCCATCAAAGAACCGGTGCTTGGGTCATGGGGATGAGATGGGAGGCACTGAATTAACAGAGCATTGAAATAATGTCTGGGAGCAGAGACAGGTGTGAATGAGTTAAGCACTCAGGCACTTTAAGCAGATGTGCTTTAAAACTTCCCGGACTCATTAGGTTGGGCAGTGAGGTGTGGAGAGCTGTTGGTTACCTCAAATAACCTAGCAAATACCTTTAGAGCACAAAATGTAACAGGACAAGATAGCTTTGAAACAGGATAAATGTACGTGGGTGTCTGGGAAACGAGCAAGAGCAAGAGGTGATGTGAGATGACAAAGCCTGCAGACACCGAGATGGCGAAGGAGACCTGACAGGGTGCTGGCAAAGCCAAGATGATACCATTTAGACGAGAAGCAGAGGGGCTCATTTTACATCTGAACCATTTCCAGTGTCATCAGCAACCATATAAAGATGACAAATGGATGAATTATTTGATAGGAAAAAGAATGAAAGACAAAAGGTGAAATAATTCAGGGCATCTGCTGGGAACTAATCCCCCTCAGAAGAGAACACCACCAACAGCTCCTGGCTGTACACTGCTGGTTCTTGAGATTACAGATTACAGCGCCCAGGGAGAATTTTGAATATCCAGACATCTGCTGTGTGGCCCACCCAGGCACAGTTGTGATAGAGAAATAACAAGGAAGATTTCCACCAAGAACATTCACCCAGCAGGAAAAACTGCCCCAGATTTCCCCTTTACCGGCAGGGAGAGAGTCCAGCCGAAAATAAGAAAAATAGTGAGAAATTGGTAGCAGGGATAAAAAACTCGGAGCGACCTTTTTTGCAGTAGAGGGATGGGTTTTCCATATGTCGGAGTATACGCAGTAACTCCACATTCCAGGGCGGCACATTGCAAGAGCAGAGAAACCCAGTCCTCGTTTAAATTGATGGCCCCATTCCCATAGCCTGAAACCCTGGCCCGTTTTAAAGTCAAAGTGATCATGGTGTAATGGAAGGCGGCATTAAAATCTGAGCTCTGTGCACAAATGGAGAAAGCACTTGGAAACAGAAACCCCCCTGAGGAAGCAAGTCCCGACCAGACAGGCCCAAAAACATTAATCCTCTGGAAAACAGTAAGGAACAAGGAGTATCCAAGTCTGGGGCTGTTCAAAGGGGACAAGAAAACCAGAGGTGTGTTTACTGCAGAAGAGGGGCTTGCATCCTGCTCCGGGGATGCGCTGCGACAAAGCTTCACAGCCATGGAAAACATACAGTTCATCCCGGAAAAAGAATGGCCAGCAAAGGCTGCAGAGTGAAATGAAATTTGATCGAGATATTTCGAAGTAGAACATTTAGTTGAAGAGCAAGAGCCAATGCCTACCCAATTCCCGTGGGCTTGCATTCCTACTCCCCCTTGGCCTTTCCTATTCAGCAGGAAGCAATCCAATCTGCTGGGTCACTTACAGTTCTGACACTCGCTGGCTCTCACTAAACGAAAGCATTTACAATGCAGGGGTGTTTTACTGAGAGGATTCCTAATTACAGCACAGTACCTGTTTGAGGCTCCACAGGGAATGAAGCCAAAGACCCAAACGTGATCAGAAGTAACTGCCGAAACTTTTAAACTGCTAGCACTGGGAGCCAGTGCTCGATGCATCACATCTGAAACAATCAGATAAATAGATCAGATCAAAATGTATGTGGAAAAATACTACGACTGCCAGGCTTTTGAATTCAATAACCAATTCTCCTGAAAGCCTTCCAAGGGAATTTAATAACGCCGTAAAAATGAAGTGTGGGTTACAAAAAGATGCATTTATTTTCTGGATAGTTTTGTCTTACCTCCTTGTATGGCCAGGCAACAACAGTCAGCCGTTCTACAAGCGAGAGTTACTAGTTTTCATCTCTACCAGTAATGCAACTTTCTTTTATCAGAACTTAATTTACAGGAAATTCCTTCTGACATAAAATAGGGCCACATGTTCTGATGGTGAAAATTAACATGATAATCATGGCTTCTGAATTTGAATGCAACAGGGGAAATGGGAAATAACCTAGGCTGATCACATTTCCTGGTAAGGTGACTCACAAGTAGAAAAAAACCACCATAAATCAACAACAGAATTCCCACTGGTGTCCCACATGCCTGAGACTGAAAGGCAGGAAAGCAGCTCAAAGACACACATCTTCCCAGATCCTTTCCATTAGACATTTAAGACTAAACCTCTGGTTCAACATACACCCCATTTATTTATCTACTCAAAGGATGAAAACAAAGGGCTTCCCATCTGGATGAACAGAAGTCCTGCCACCCCCACCTCGCAGGAAGTATACAGGAGGAGTGCAAGATGAGAGAGGTGAAATCCCAGAGCCTGCTTCCGCACACAGGGCTCCCAGAGCTGAAGGCTCTGCTTGAGCAAGAGCATCCAGCCGAGGCTCGAGGTGCGCAGAGGAGCAAGGAAAGAGCAGAAGCGTTTCCAGACACCAGTGGGGCAAACATTTCTGTTACCTGCATTGCCGTAGGACAGAAAAATCCCAGTCGTGGATCAGGGCCAGGCCTTGGAACAAAGCTGATCCTTGGAACAAATCTTTACTCCTGCTAAATACATGCGTGCTTTACTTGATGCCTGTGATGAATCCACTGGCCTCAGGGATTTGACTGTGGATATCTGTGAGCACAGGCAGAAGTATTTGCAGAATTGTGGTCTACGAGAGTGGAAATTTTCAAGCGTGGCTGTCTGCAACAAAAAGCTTTCGTTGTGACTGGTGCTGAGCCCCATACGAGTGTCTTGGTGAGCAAACTTATCAATAAGCTTTACGTCATCAGGCATGCTGGGCAACTGAAAAAACTCCCTATCTGTGATGCAGCCATTGAACTGCAGGAAAGCAGCAGCTCTCCTCTAGAAGTGTATGTGACTTTACAAATACCGTTCTTGCTCACTTGTGTGGAAGAGAAAACGAGCAGAGTTTTAATGTAACCCCAAGGATCTATTTCTAAAGGAAACTAGAATCATGCTATTTATTTTAGGGGTTTAAATTTTGCCAGGCAAAGTGTTTTGAGCTACTCCAAGAGCAGGACATTTTTATTTATGGAATTCCCTTAATCCATTATAAAAATCCTCTGAGCTAAACTAGCTTCCCGGTATCCAAATCTCTCGGATAACACAACTCACTCCTAAGATGTCTATTTACCAATAACCATTCCTCTAGGCCAAGCTTACCAGCCAGTATCTTTATCCCCGGGATAATGCTAAGTCCCCATCTGACAACCTTATTTCTCTTGGGGAATTACAAAGGCATGAATTTAGAAACACATTTTTTGTTTTCAGAACTTGCTCAAAGCAACTTTATCTTCCCAAGTTGCTGAATGAACCAAGGTGCTGAATATCAAGAGAATGTCACAAGAATGAACAAAAACGTTCATCACCAAGGGCCGCGCAGCTTTGCAGCGACCAGAGGAAAGGCTGCTGGGAGAAAGGATGCTGATGCCAGATCCAGTGCTTGTGGCATGAACTGTTAAGCAGGTACTCACGACTGCCAGGGTCAGAACAGGAGTGGTGTGTGAACATCTCTGCACGGTCATCCTGCTTAGAGTCAGAGAGGACAGGCAGGCTAAACTGCTAGTTCAGTAGCCGGACGCATGGAAGAATCTGGCTTCAATTTCTTCCTTTCTTTTTCTTCTTCCTTCCAGAAACGATGTACACTGAAGAGCAAACTTGGCTGGGGATTATTTATTTTTTGCTAGAAAAATAAGACACTTGGTAGAACTCCTGCTAACCCTTGTCAGATGGTGAACAAGCAATGGTGCAGATGGGAATTGCTGTCCACACACTGGCTAGATTACTCTGGAAATCAACATCTATTGTGAAATATTCTTGAAATCAACCAGTATTGTCACCTAGTTATTCCAAGCATGATGTAACAGGTCTTTGACAGATGGCTTTAAAGAGGATCAACCCAAATATGCTTTTTATTTTACAAGACTTTTATTCTGTTTCACAGATTTGACTATTACAGCAGTGAAATTATTACAAGTGACTCATAACATTTAGTTCCAAATAAAAGTAGAAAAACACAAAAATGGTAAAGGAAAGTTAAATGAGATGTGATGTGTGGTAAATGTGTTTTAAGAGCACAGAAAAAATATATAAAAATACATTAGGATCAAGAATTTTGCAGACAGGTTTTGATTTAGTTACAATTTTGACACCACAGAATCACAGAATCACAGAATGGCTGAGGCTGGGGCTGGCAGGGACCTCTGGAGGTCACCTGGGCCAACCCCCCGGCTCAAGCAGGGCCACCCAGAGCCAGCTGCCCAGGACTGCGTCCAGGCGGCTTTTGAGTATCTCCAAGGATGGAGACTCCACAGCCTCCCCGGGCAACCTGTGCCAGTGCTTGGTCACCCTCGGAGTAAAAAAGTGTTTCCTCATGTTCAGAGGGACCCTCCTGTGTTTCAGTTTGTGCCCACTGCCTCTGGTCCTGTCACTGGGCACCACTGGAAAGAGCCTGGCTCTGTCCTCTTTGCACCCTCCCTTCAGGTATTTATATACATTAAGAAGATCCTCCCTGAGCCTTCCCTTCTCTGGGCTAAACAGTCCCAGCTCTCTCAGCCTTTCCTCATAGGAGAGATGTTCCAGTCCCTTAATGATCTTCGTGGCCCTTTGTTGGACTCTCTCCAGTATGTCTATGTCTCTCTTGTACTGAGGAGCCCAGAACTGGACACAGTACTCCAGGTGTGGCCTCACCAGCACTGAGTAGAGGGGAAGGATCACCTCCCTCGCCCTGCTGGCAATACTTTGTCTAATGCAGCCCAGGATACCATTAGCCTTCTTTGCAGCAAGGGCCCATTGCTGGCTCATCGTCAATTTGGTGTCCACAGGACCCCTAGGTCCTCTTCTGCCAAGCTGCTTTCCAGCCAGGTGCCCCAGCATGTATTGGTGCATGGGGTTGTTCCTTCCCAGGTGCAGGACTTTGCACTTCTGCTTATTGAACTTCGTTAGGTTCTTACCAGCCCGCTTCTCCAGCCTGTCGAGGTCCCTCTGGATGGCAGCATGACCCTCTGGCGTATCAGCCACCCCTCCTAGTTTTGTGTCATCGGCAAACTTGCTGAGGGCACACTCTGCCCCATCATCCAGATCATTAATGAAGATGTTAAACAGGACTGGACCCAGTATTGACCCCTGCAGTACTCCGCTAGTTACTGGCCTCTAACTAGACGTCGTGCCACTGATCACCACGTCTATGCCCAACCATTCAGCCAGTTTTCAACCGACCTCACTGTCTGCTGATCCACCCCATACATCAACAGCTTGTCTATGATGATCTCCTTTGACAGTGTCAAAGGCCTTCCTGAAGTCCAGGCAGACAATATCTGCTGCTCTCCCCTCATCTACCAGGTCAGTCATTTCATCGTAGAAGTTTATCAAGTTGGTCAAGCATGACTTCCCCTTGGTGAAGCCATGCTGGCTACTCCTGAAGAATTTTTTGTCATTCATGTGCCTGGAAATGGTTTCCAGGATTAGCTGCTCCACCACCTTCCCAGGGATTGAGGTGACGCTGACAAGTCTACCATTCCCTGTGTCCTCCTTCTTGCCCTTCCTGAAGACAGGAGTGACATTTGCTTTACTCCAGTCTTCGGGCACTTCTCCCAGTTGCCATGATCGATCAAAGATTATTGAGAGTAGCCTTGCAATGACATCTGCCAGCTCCCTCAGCACTGGTGGGTGCATCCCTTCAAGGCCCGTGGACTTATGTATGTCCAGTTTGCTTAAGTATTCCCTGACCTGATCCTCTTCCACCAAGGGTAAACCTTCCTTGCTCCAGCCTTTCCCCCTGGTCTGTGGAACCTGGGATTCCTGAAGGCCAGTCTTGCTACTAAAGACTGAGGCAAAGGCGACATTTGGTATTTCAACCTTTTCCATGTCCTGTGTAACCAGGTCCCCTGTCTTGTTGAGCAGTGGGCCCACATTTTCCCAGTCTTCCTTTTGTCGCCTATGTTCTTATAGAAGCCCTTCTTGTTGTCTTTGACATTCCTGGCTGAATTCAATTCCATTTGGGCTTTAGCTTTCCTAACGTCAGCCCTGGATGCTCAGACAATGTTTCTGTAGTCCTCCCAGGTTACCCACCCTTGCTTCCACCCTCTGTATGCTTCCTTTTTGTGTTTGAGTTTGGTGAGGAGTTCTCTGTTCATCCACGCAGGCCTCCTGGCATTTTTGCCTGACTTCCTGCTCACTGGAATGGAACTCTGTTGAGCTTGGAGGACATGATTCTTGAATATTAACTGGTTTTCTCAGGCCCCTCTTCCCTCCAGGGTCTTATCCCACAGGACTCTTCTAAGCAGATCTTTGAAGAGGCCAAAGTCTGCTCTCCTGGAGTCCAGGGTTGTGAGCTTGCTTTTCACCCTCCTTCCGGCCTTCAGGATCCTGAACTCCACCATCTCATGGTCACTGCAGCCAAAGCTGCCTTTGATCTTCACATCCCCAACGAGCCCCTGCTTGTTAGCGAGTATGAGGTCCAGCAGAGCACCTCTCTTTCTTGGCTCCTCTGTCACTTGGAGGAGGAAGTTATCATCAATCCACTCAAGGAATCTCCTGGATTGCTTACGTCCTGCTGTGTTGTCCCTCCAGCAGGTATCAGGGTGGTTGAAGTCCCCCATGAGGACCAGGGCCTGCAAATTCAAACCCAAGGCTGCTCCTGTCTGTCTGTAGAGGGCCCGATCCTCTTGTTCTTCCTGGTCAGGTGGCCTATGGCAGACACCCACTATAATGTCACCCTTCCCTGTCCTCTCTTTAATCCTCACCCATAAGCTCTCAGTCAGCTCCTCATCCATCCCCAGGCAGAGCTCCATGCGCTCCAGCTGCTCTCTCACATAAAGGGCAACCCCCCTTCCTCGTTCTCCTATCCTGTCCTTCCTAAAGAGCCTAGAAAGCCTACCACCTAGAAAGCACAGTATATTGAAAACTGTTAATTAGAAAGCTGATAAATCCAAGAGTATATAAAAGGCAAAAATGAAACAGAAAAACGAAAGGAGGGTGTGTGGGTGTGTGAAGTATATTTTATGGCAAACTTCCAGTCCTTTGGCCACTATAAAGCAAAGTCAGTGGATTTCATATAAATTCTCTGTATAAAGGAATGTCTATGAACTGTGTACAATATGGCCCAGAATAAACATCTCATTATCAGGCTAACAGAGCTCCTCACAGAGGAAAAGAAGGTGCTTACGTCATGGTTTCATCTTCCCAATATAATACTGTCCGGAATTGGACTAGTGCCCCAAAATACCATTTTAGGAACAACGCGAATTCCTTTAATGGAAAGGAAATGCAGTAACCCGCCGACGCTGCAGAAGCAGGGCGCTGGGCAATGGCCTCACTACTGCACACGTGCTTTAAAGTTCGTGTGGTTGACTGGCAGGGGGTGAGCCTCTGTGTTGAACACCCAGTCGTCCAGGGACAGCACGTCATCTTCACAGAACAGAAGATAGAGGTACCTGGAGCCATAAGGCAAGGGTGGGCGGGAAGAAGATGGACACAAAGGGAGATTAAAGGAAACTCAAGTGGGACTCCAAGCACGCACAAGCAAGCACTGTCGGCAGGACTGTGATGGGGGCTGCCGTTGGCCTCAGCTGCCACAGTTTATGGTGACACATTTCCCGACTCCCTGCCTCACTCTCCTGCTGGAAACTACCACCCCTGGGGCAAAGGTGGCAAAACGGGATGGGCATCTGCGCTCAGCCGCCCCACAAACATTAGCTCATACTACCAGCAAAGGCAGATCTGCAGCAAGGGGCAGCAAATTCAGGCCATAGTCATGCCTCCTCTGTATGCAGGACATTAACCTGGCAGAGGAGACAGCTGTCTCTTAAACCATCAGAGCTAAATTCAAGGCAGCTCAGCGGTCAGAGCCTCCCACTTATAGCAGCTCTAAATCACAGGAAGAGTCCTTTAAATCCAGCACATGAGCAGAAGCCTCGAGAGTGCCAATGACAGCAGTGGTTCTACAGGAGGAAACTACCAAAACTTTGCAGCACCCATAGCCTTGCCCAGTTTTCCCCACAGAGGATAAGACTTCCCCCTTATTATTAGAGATTTATTAAGCAGACAAGAGTGTTGATGCTGCAGGAATTATGCTACTCTGAAAGGCCTCTGTGATACTAGACTTACTTCAGAGTCTCTGCGAGGAAAAAACTCTGTTGCATGTTGTCATGGGTTGGGGTTGTGGTGTAAACATCTCGGATGCCAGAAAAACCAGCTTCTACTCTACAATGTTTTTCCAGGGCCTGAAAAAGGAAAAGAAATCTCAGCAATCTGGAGTAACTCATTAATCATCATCAGTTGCATTACAAGTCAGCTTTACAAACCAAATTCCAGTTTATAGTAGCCTCTGTCTCTCACTGAAGAGCATGGTGATTACTCCAGACTCTAGGAATAAAGCTAGTTCTAATGAAATAGCAAGAGAAACATAAACCGCCTAAGTTAGTTGATTGATTGACCTTGACGTTACACACATAGCAAGAACAGATCTCAAGCGGCAACTCTAGCTGTTTCTGGAGCCTTTTTCCAGGGCAGCAGACAAATGACAGTTCTGCCACTGAAACGCAGCCCCTGCTAGGATGCAGGGCAGCAGCCAACAGGCTACTGCATGAGCTAGAAAGAGGTGAGGGACCTTCTGGCTGGGAGGTCTTTGTGGGAAGAAGACAAGACAAAGGGCAAAGGCAGGTTTGCTGATTTTCCCTGGCCAGCTACGAACCAGTGGTTCTGAGCAGTCCAGATATGTCAAATAGAAGGCTGACTCCTTTTTGCAGAGGGCTGTTACATTAATAGCAGCTTTTGCTGTCTGCAGCACTCCTCTCCATAAACTTTCAGTGTTTTGATTGACTGATTGATTTTAGCGTAGCCCAAAAGGGAGAAGAAAACATTCACAATGATCAACAGAGATGCCACACTAAATTGAGCTACTTTGTGTATTCCTGCCCCACTGCTAATGTGTCTTAGTGTCTAACACAATTTAAATAATTTCTGCTCTTTTTATTGACCGAAGGAAAGATTTTTGTAAGAATCCAGCAGCCTGTAAGAGTTATTACTGCGAATTTTCCAACCATACCTTCACAACCTCCCAGCCCCACTGCCTGTACTTGGGATCGTGGGTCAGCCGCCACATGTACATGTAGCTTTCTACCACTTCTGGACGTAGGATGTAGTAGCGCTCGCTGAGTCTGGTTGCCATGGCTTCAGTTCCAGCATCAAAGCGAAAGGCTTCGGGGCCGAGTTTGGTATCTAGACAAAATCACACGCAGGCAATGATCAGTTTGAGGAGAAAGCAGGTAAACAGACTGTCCAGGTGCTTTTATGCTGCTCAGGCTGCCAACATTTAACTAAGGCTTGCGTGAGGTTAGACGAGCAGGTCAGTCAGGCCTGTGTATTGGATCAACCTTACAGCTGATATCAAAACAGGGGCAACTCCACAAAGTGCATGACCCGTGCCCACTGCCACTCCAGGTGTTGCTCATTCTGTGGTATGTCTGGGTACTATCTACCCAGATAAAGAGTTTCTGAGGGTGGATACGACTGACAAAACACCGACTTGGACCAGATTTGAGCAGGGAGAGGGCAGGTACAAATCTCCCCCAGGTCCTAGCACTTTTGCTGGGCTGGTATTTGCTCCTAGGAATTGCACTGCCCCTGACCCTGAGAGCAGAGTTCATCATTGAAGACAAACTCAGAACCCAGATGAGAAAGAACAGAGAGGCAGATCCTGTCGTAAAGCCTCAAAGAGAAAACATTTTCAAAGGAAAATCTAGCCATGCAGCTGATCCTGCCATCACAGAGATACTGATACACTGCTCCCAGGCAGGGGGTTTGTTTCACAATGATCAGTCCACCAGACTGAGCCATTTTGCCTGCACTGCGGCAGGGAGGCTGTAAGAAGTGGTACTTGGGACCTGCAATCACTTCTTCTGCCTTTCCTTCTGGTCTACTAGCAGCCTCTTTGAAAAGAAGACATCAGGATGATGGGGAAGGCTTAATCAACTTCACTGGTATTTTATAAATAAAATATTAAGAGTACCTTGGTCTTTTTGAGTGTCCCTTACATGAGAATCTCAATCTCTTGCAAGCATTAGCTAGCACTCAGATCCCTTTCAACACCAACCCTCTCCCTATTCGAAAAACAGGGGAACTGAGCACAGAGGTCCCTTATGATCGTACCACAAGGTTTCTCTTGCTGCACCCCCGTGTCTACCACAAGGCTGTCTTTCAGGGAGTCATTTTATTTCTCTAAATATTTTGCACACCTTCCCTGGGCCCTCCTGTCTGCATGGGGATCTAACAGTGTTTGCTAGTCGGACTATTTGCTGAAAGCCAGGGTGACATGCACAAACATTCTCTGCAAAACAATGAGCTTGCTGAAATGACAGCACCGTAACCAGTGCGGACAGGCTTGCTACTGTCCTTTCTATGCTGATGGATATTGCTGAAGGTGAAAATTGGCTCCAGGCACTCACAGCCAGAGGGTTATTAGTTCGAGTGGCTTGTTTTAGTTCTGTAAGTGCTGAAGGGAAAAGAGAGTTATTTGCAAACATCATTTCAGGTTAGCTTGAAGTTTATTGGGCAAACATGCTGGACACCGGCTGCCAATATGGGCTTGCTAACGTGGTGAAGGTGCGAAACAATCTTTGGGAACAGTTAGTGCAGACAGACCTGTGCCTGACAAGGTCCCAGAAAGCAGACTGCTGCTTCGCTGCCTGCAGTCTCCGAAGAGCTACAGAGATGCCTACAAAGAAAGGAGCGGTGTCCAAAGCAAGCTCATCTTGCTGAAAGCCCTGCAGGCAGAGAACTAACCCAGTCTCTCATTCATCACCAGTCACTGCTCTCCCAAAGCACTGACTGATAAGCACACTGGGTGGTGAAACAAATTTTACTGGACTTGTGAAATAGAAAGACTTAGCCAGCCTCTGCTTAGACAGCCAGGAGAGGCTGAGTAACTTCGTTTTTTTGGTTCCTACCAGCAGCTGCAGGTCTCCAACACTCTCCTGTTGGGCTTCTCAGCTGCTCTGCTCCATACAGTGGGACACCTTGCAATTAATCTCTGTTAAGCTTCCCTTCTTGTCTGCAAAGGGATGTGAAAGGACAGACTTAAACTATAGTCTTGTTGGGAGAAGGCTAGTTCTGCAACTGGCAGGCGGGACTAGGATTCAGCTCTGGGTTGATTTCCCAACTCTGCCACAGGAGCTCACATCTGCCTGTCCCTCTGCTCCAGCTGTCCGCTATGTCAAACATATTGCTTTCTCTTCTAGATATCCCAGAAAAGAGAACTGAAAATCACAGGGATGCAGATGCTGCTGAAGCACAAAATACCCTACTGCAAAGCTCTGCCACACAAAAGCTGAGTCTTCTCCTAAGGCTGTAGGCAACCCCTTACTAACATTTTCTAGGCAGCCCACAGGTTTACCTGAGCGTGCATAAGACTCGTGACATGTGTTTGTTATTTCTGCAGCAAGATCCATGTAATGTTGCTTCCTCTCTTCTCCAGCGTGTTCAGCTCCAAGTGCTATCATGCCCCCAGAGAAGCAAGCCAAGTGGCCCATTTTGTGATCCAAGATGCCACCCCTCCATTCAGCAATGTAGGTCAATCCTCCAGCAGACTTTTTGACCAAATGCTTTTCTATTGCCTAAAGGGATGAAAATCAGCATTTCAAGATATTTAGTGGACAGTAAGTATAACTTACTTACTAAGTATTTCAAGATACTTAGTGGACAGGAGTGAATACCAAGGAATCCCAAAGATCTAAGACATTTTTGCCCGAAACATTCTGATGAACAATGTCCCACACAAAAAGTACAGAGCAGCAACCTGCTCCTTACCTCTAGTGCATCGTCGTACATCCTTTTAGCTTCAGAGTCTTTCTTGTCTGACATCAGCCAAGATTTGATGAGATATTCATAAAAGCTGTCCCCAAGCCCCCCAATGGAGACGTGGTCTGTAGTGGGAAAGCCAGAAAAGAACTTCAGGTTCATGATATACAATGAGCAGTTGCTTTACAAAGAGCAAACAACCATGTCCTATTTAATGCCCTTGTTCTCTCCTTCCTCTTTTCAGTTTCCTGGGGAGAGCTTGCAGCATTTCTTTTTCAAAAAGAAAGAAAGGTGGAAAGTGCAATCAGAAGAAAAATGTTCTGTCATTTTACAAACCATTAGTATCCCTTACCAAAACTATTCAGAGGTCTTATTTTGCAACAGTTATTTATACTGCAACTTGAAGATGCTTCCTGTTTATGAAGCAATTATCATAAATCCCAGCCTCATAAACCAAAAGCAATGGCAAGTATTGATAGGTCTCCACCTATATGAAGCCATTGGGTGCTGCCTCCCCGCCCCAGGAAAGGGAGAACGCACGTTGGATCACACAGAGCTGCCAGCAAGGGGCTGCTGTAGGGACCTCTCGATCGTGCCATTTGTATTCCTGGCTCATGGTGGGACTCTGTGCCCTGGGGAAGGCTGGGGTTGTTGGAGTATTAAAATGATAAAGTCAGGTACAAGGATGTGCACTGAATATTTTCTTCTGCAGAAATCGGATTTTCAAGGCTATCTGTTCAGAGTACACAGCGCTATGACCTTACTGGAGAGGAGGATGCTAAAGAATTGCACTGTGAAATGGGCATGACAGCTGCAGGTTTCTGCCTGGGGGGAACTGCTGGATGGATTTATATCTTTAAACTATACCACAGGGGGAAAAGCAGCATTCATTCTTTCAAACAGCCAAGTACTCCCCTTTTTAGAAGAGCAAGACAAATTACCCACCATGGACTGAACCATCCCTGTTAATTAACAGTGTCCACCTCTGCGTCTGCACGCATCCTCATTTTAAATGTAAGCAGATGCAGCAGGGTTTTTGGAGTTAGCTGTTCAGATTTTTATTTTCCCTTTCAATGTACATATATAAAGTCCTGAGGCTTATTCTAAATGCTAAATCCTACCAACAGGAGAGATCAACAGCCATGCGTTTTCCTGACCTGAAGAGCAAATATCCCTGATACAGTGTGTCCAATGATCCATGGAATAATCCATAGCAAAACAATTAGATTAGACGCATGAATTCAGAAAAAAAGAGGACAGACTATTTGCAAACACCGGCTGCACAGCCTGTCTTTAAAGAGCAGCTCTGTGATCCTAAGTGTATCATTCATAAAATCACCAAAGCAGGAGCTCTGGTACATAATTGCTTTCCATATGGCATCAGCTTTGCCAGCATTTGCCTCCTAGGCACTTTGCATAAACAAATCTCTTATTTCAGCAGGGGACCGTGCTTTAATTTTCTGAAGGTAACAACTGCACTCAGAAGAGGTACAGCACTGCCTCTTCATTTAGAAGACCTGCTCATTCAGCCAGGTCAAAGATACACCTTTTAAGAAAATCACAGCAATTCCAAGAAAAACAGCTTCCCGCAAAGAGCTTTAATGACAAGAGAGAAAATGAGAGCCTGGCACCTACAGGGAACATCTCTGTGGCAGGCTGCAGCTGCCTCCCTACTTTGGTCCTAATCTATTTCTCACCAGCAGTACTGGAGATGCAGAAGAGGCTGATAGGTCTTTTCCCTCACTGGAATATGGATTCAGACCACAAGGTCATACTATGAGCAACTGCCACAAACAGCCTGTGCCACGAGTTGCCCTCATGATGTGAAAGTGCAGGAGAGAGGATATCTCTAGTCCTTTGGCATAAATCAGCCTATCCCAGAGCAAGCAATCAGGCTACTTTTAATAAGCTCCAAGAACCAGCAACAGGCCCCTCTGTATGTCAGCAAGGGGTGGGAGCAGGTCAGTACAATGAAGTAAAATTTGCAGACATAAATAGAATTAAATTAGTGGCAGAAGAGATGAATACCGACTATCAAGCTGAGTATTTTAACCGTCTGAATTAAGAGCACAGCTCTTCAGTTTCCCAAAGATTCTGTAATGATCAGTTATGGCAACAGACAGGCACTTCTCCTCTCAGCACCAATGAACAGGCAGAACTAATGCTTGTGTCTGGTAAAATGTGCAGTATGGCTGCCAGTTGGGAATAACCTGAAGAAAATGGCATCTCAGTGGTGTGGCAAGGGATGGGAGATTAGCTTTTCAAGTGGAACATATTGCAACAATTCTGCAGAGACAGATCTGGAGGGGAAGCTGAACTGCTTACAAAGGGACTGGATAACTTGGAACATCAATTAATGGGACAAACACAGAAGCCTATTTTCTTTCCTCATGGTGCCAAAGGACAGCTCTGGTTTAATGGGACAACTGCAACCATCCAAGGTGCTTTGTTGGGACACCTTTCAAGCCAAGCCCTGTCAATTACCATTAGAGGTGCTGATACGGCAGTTAAAGGTCAGGGATTGCTCACAGCTAGAGCTCTCTCACTGTCTCGGATGATGGCAGCCATGCAACTGCCTGCCAGTTACAATCAGAGCTGTTAATACAGTAGCTGGAAAGGTTTGGAGCCACCTAGCAGAGCAAACAGTGCAACGAGACGTGGGGACACAAGGTAATGCAATGACTCAAAGAAAAGTGCTTAAACAATATAAACGTAATCCACTGACAGGTTAAAAACAGCTTCTGCAAAAAAAGACTTTTCTTTCCTTTGACAGAGAAACACGAAATCCAGCAACTTTCCCTTGCCAAAACAAGCAAATCCTTAACAGAGTGGAAAGTTAAGGTCAGAGATCTGGGGCACAGCAGCAGAAGTAGCCTCTCATGTTCCTACCAGAGGGCAAGCTTCTGCCCTTTGGTGGCACAAAAAGAGGGGTACAGTCTCTTCTCTGGGTAAGGAAGGGGCTGTGTGCGTAAAGCAGGAAAGTAAATAATCCTTCCCTGGGCACGCTGCTTCTAATATTTCCTTGCTCTTTTCAAGCCCTTTCCTGGTTATTGCTCCTCTTTCGTATCAGAGCAGTATCTATTTAATGCCCATGTCTTCAGTGCTGGCCAGTGCTGGGTTCCCAACAAAAGAAAAGAACACATACTTGTCTCACCCTTCTTGCACAAAATTGCACTACGCAGAGGTACCATGGTAACAGGTACACGAATGCACACAAGAGAACGCATCCCTAGATCCTAGGGGGATCTGAGACTCTGTAAGCCCTCTGCCTCTCCAGGTGGTTCCTTACTTGCTGCAGCACACTCAGGAAGTAAATCTCATAGCGCTTCTGCTCACAGCCTTCACGTCCAACTCCCAAGTAGATCTGTGGGCTATGTGATGACTGCAGGATGAGGTCTTAAAGAGATGTGCTGATTTCTAATATCTGTGTGATGAACCATGTACCATTATCCTCCCCTGTGCAAGAGAGGCCCTAATTCTCTCTGGAGGTGAGACACTCAGCTGGAAACAAGGCTGATGGAATAAGTGTACAATTACTATATTGCACCTTACAAATCGGGTTGCATTATCTAATCACACGTATAGCAGGCTGCCTGACAAGACATTTTCTTGGCTTGCTGCTCTGACAGTTGCTATTGCTTCCTAAAGAATAATGTAGAGGCTGAAATGCTCCAGGCAGGACTCTGAACGCAGAGCGATACCTACGCTGTACCCAGTTCCCTGTCACCGGGCTGAGAAAGTTGGGATAAAGGCCCTGCGGCTTCTCAACTCTGTTCAGGACTTTGCGGATGTTCATCACCTAGGAGAGATGAGAGACAAGAACTATGTTACTTCCCTGCTGAAAAAGCCGACGGTTTTGCACTGTCACTGAGAACTCTGTAATTCATCAGTGCTGATCCCTGGCTGAACAAGCACAGCAGCCTGTAACGTTGTGAATCATCATGCAAGCAGAACCCAACGACATGGCTCTCCGATGACAGATCTGTGATGGAGAAACTTTCAGGCTGGACTCCTCAGCACGATCTTTATCCAGCTCTGTGGGATTTTAAAAATGATTCTAAAAACCCTGCAAGACCCCAGTTCAGCAAGCAGTGGAAGCAGTTTGCTAACAGTGGTCTAGAAGCAATCCTGAGGATTTGGGATCTGGGTGGAAATGTATGAGATGTGGAGGGCGATTTTTACCATGATCCAAAGGGAAAGGAGTGGCAGGGATGAGTGACTCACACAGTACTTAAATTCACCATGTGGTCACTTAACATGATGAATTGGGGCCTTTAATTTCAACAACAGACAGCTCCTTTAATATGCTAGAACAGCTGTACTTATTCTCTAAAACCTCCCTTGGCTTCACCCCCATTAAATGCAATAGGCCTTTCCCATAAGGGACAAAGTTAAATGGTATGCAGCATAAATATTCTATTATAACCTACAGAACAGCTAATACACTCTAAACCTTTTATAAAATTAGACAATTTGTACGCCAAAAGCTGGCTACAGACTTAAGTTGGTGCTTCCAAGTAAGTCGTCAGGCTGCATAATATTTACTGAAGTTTAGTAGCATGGCATATTAATGACATGTTTGAATATAAGACACAGATGGACTTTATTCTTGCTAAAATCACACAAGTCCCAAGCTGCAAGTTAATGAGTTGATCTGTTCCTCTGAAGTAATTTCCCACAGGATGGGCTGTTTGAGCCCACATCATCCTACATTTTTTCTCTCAGAGGGTGTTAGGATGAATGCGATGCATTTTCTGTGGCAGACACCAGGCACGCTCAGCTCAGGAGAGTCCATTAGAAAGGTTCTGCCCTTAGCCCTCTATGGGCTTAGGAAGCAAAGAGGAAAACATGTTAGGCTGGGGACACAGGCTTGACCCTGGCTCAAAATGCCACAGTTTGAACCTGGAATATGGATGCAGTTCTAGTTTTTAACGGTGCATCTTCTTGCCCTTGTTTTTTCAGTCCTCATCTCTCTTCCCCTCCCCTTCATTTCCTTCACACACATTTTCTTTCCATACCACTGTTCCCTTTACTGGTCTTTTCTCAGCTCCCCCTTTCCTCTGAGCAATTTGTCATTATCACTGTCCTCAGGAATCTTTAGCTTGTCTCCTTTATTTCAAATGACCAGTCTTTCTTTATCTTCCCTACCGAGTTTCCTGGGTTTCTAGTTTTCCTTCACCCTCTGCTTTTCTCTCCTGCTCACCCCTCTGCGACATTCCTCTTGCTCACCCCACCCTTACTGCTTTCCATACACTCCATCCTATTCTCCATTTTGCTCTCCTAGCTTCTTCCTTCTCTTTCTTCCTGTCTCTTCTTCAAATTTTCTTCTTGTTTCACAACTGACAGACCTGCACTGGAAATATCCTGGAAAAGTACCATTTTGAGCTTTTTATCGGCAATCCTAGAACCACTGTCTGTTTTCACCCCACTGTAGGACTCTGGACAGGCCCCATTTCCTTTGGGCTCATGGGGGCAGTTTGGATTCTAACTGCAACAATTTGTCTCCCTCAAAGCTGTTCCTCAGGGATGTGCAGCGAAAGCTAATGACTTGCTGGTATCCAACAGCATATTTATTAAGTTGCTCTTACATGCACTACAAGATCACTTGTGGAAAAAAAAGCTCAAGGTAATGTATAATATTAATAGATTTTCAGTTACAAGTTACACAAAAGGAATCCAATATGTCAACTGTCAGGCCTTTCCTACACAAGAAACCTCAGCAGAAATCTTGCTGGCTGGAGCATAACATTTAATGCCTGTTTAGAGCAAAAAGGTCCGCAAGTACAAGGCACTACTATTAGGATATCAGAATTAACAATTATCTTTGCAGTCTGCATCTAACAGATGGTTTAATTTTGGCTGTGTCCTTGTCTGAGTAAGTTTTTGCTACAACTTCGCACAACTGAGACATTGGGAAAAACATCCCCATCTCCCCGGTGGCTGCAAGTGATGGAGAGGCAGGTGAAGGGGCTACAGCAAATGTAACTGGCCAAAGAAGACCCCAGGGCAGCTGCCTTCCAAGGCCTACTGGTGTGATGGGATCTCCAACAGGAGCTCGCTGTGACCTTTTCGGTGAGCTGGTGCATAGGATGCTCTGAGGCCTGGCGACCTTTGCAGCCTGCAAGGCACAGGTTTCTGAACCCATGCCCCACTCTGGAAGGTTTCTCCTCTGGTGAGTTGTACTGGCATTGGGGAGAAGGAACGCTTTGCTGCCGTGTTGTCTGCTGCAGGCAGACCAAAGTGCTGGTCTACTCCAGCACTGACCCCAGGAGTATGAAGAGACCAATTCACTAAAGATCAAGTTGGGAAGTACTTGCCTTTTCTGCAAACACCGGGTTGCCAGAGAGCTCCGAGAGGTGCAGGAATTCTAAGTGCAAGGTACCAAATTCTGCTAAGATGCTGCTTCCAGCAGATGCCCAACCCCAACTCCAGCTCATGCCACTGCAAGGAGAGAAAAAGGGAGCCTTCATTGCCAGGAAAACACAGCCAAAGCCTGAGGTCCCCCCACTGCCCCAGTGCAGATCCTGCCTTTGCTATGTGCATGCAGTGCACACCAGGTCTCAACAGGGGCCATGTAAAGAACATACATAGATTTTTAGGACGCTCATACGGAACAGTTCTTGTGGGATGGAGCAGTAGTTTTACAGAGGATTGTTTAGGATACATACTGGGAAACTGCATTTTTTGTGGGAGAGTAATCCCTCCCAAACAGATCAGCTTAAAGCAAACTTTGGAAGAACACTGACAACCTGCCCTACACAAGACACTTGGGGATAAAACGTGTCTGTAAGTAGCCTGGGCTGAACTCTCGCATGTCAAATGTCCCACAAGTCCAACAAGCCTGCTATTTTATGGAGAATCCAGACTGTCCCTAAGCACCTTGTTTCAACAACATCTCACACTCTTTATGCGTACACGACACTGACATTCCCAGCGTAGGCTTGCTTGCAGGGGGATAAAGCATACAGCAACATCAACAGTAGGGGCAAGATGCCATTGGGCAAACCTGACTGTAATGCAAAAAAAAAAGGGGGGAATCTTAACATCTGCACAGGACAAATCTGACTCTGAAAGCACCCCACTGGTGCTTATCTCACGTGCCTTGCAAGAACAGGAGAGCCAGCATAAAACTACAGAAGGTGGCAAATGCTGTCTGAAGAAGCCAGTTACACAAAGTGCCTCCACCCCTACTTTTGATGTACTGGGACCCCTTCTCGGTTTCTGTTTGTCTCCCCTCACCCTGCCAAATCCATGCAAAGGGCAGAGATGGAGACAAATCATCCCTGGAGAAAAGCTAGGAGCCAATTCTGGGGATGAGGAGGGCATCACTTCTCCCTTAAATCTGAAAGAAAACTACCCAAAGGACATGGCAGGGCAGAGGATCTTCCAAGCACTAACAGCCTCACCCTTAGATTTGCTTTTACATTCCACCACTTCCTTCTTGTATCCCACTGCTACAGATTACAGCTCTGCGTCTCTCTGAAATCTACACAGACATGAAAATGTCCTATATCCTTAAGCCTTGGTCCCAAAACAGCCTCTGCAGGTGCTGGCCCAGGGAAGCTTGGCGCAGAAGTGATGTGGCTTTGATTTTCACGTCTCTTTGTGAGCGCAGTTTGTGGTTGATACTGATGAGGTAACAGGTTTCCAGTGATGGGGGGGCGGGGGTAACACTAGATGGCGCCGGAAAGCTTGGCTATTCGAAGAAAAGGGTGTTTGTTGTTTACAGGAGGCTAAAACTAATGATCTTTCCGAGGGAGGGGGTGAAAAAAGTTTCCCCTCCATGTGATATATGGAAAACCATTTCAGGTCCAGAGCTGTTTGTTTCGCCTCCAGACAAAAAGAGCCATTAGATAAGCAATATGTTCACGCTGTTTCAAATTGCTCAGTCACTGCCAAACGTCAGCCTTCCCTGCAAACTGTCAGGAGGCTGTATCACCAGCTTTTCATTTGAAAACACTGTATGCAGCTAAAACGGGTACCCCAGTAACACCGAGTGTTTATGGCAGAAATCTCCCTGTGCAGGCAGAAAGGTCCTCCAGCCTGAACAGGTTAATGTTGGTATTAATATCGCATTGGACATATCTGCTGAACCTGGCAGCAGCTGGCCCTGGGATGGGTGTGCTAAACAATCCCACGGTGTTCTCATATCTATAAAGAGTCAATTACTTTTTCTTTATTTACTGCACTGAAGGGAGTTGTAACAAATATGATCTCACAAACAGAAACTGCCTTCTGAGCTAGTTCAAATGAGGAGTGCTTGGAAACAGCCAAATGGGGCCGTGTTTGTTGTGACAGCGGCTATGTGGGGTCACAGCGGCTGACACAACCCTCCCCTGGCAATGTCAGTCCCAAACACGCAGCCAGGCACTGCCTGCAAGGACGGTGCTGAGTAAAACTCAAGGAGAGGTGGACTGGAGGAAACAAGAGTACGCCTGCAATGCGTCCCTGGGTTAAAGAGCAGCCTGAAATGACCCCCTGCAGGAAAACATTTTTTCAGCTTTACAGACTGGACAAACTGGGTCCTCACAGCTGCTCTGTTTTATAACATCTCAGATGAAACTACCGTTTAAAGGACCGTGGTCTTCAAGACAAAAGAAAACGCCCAGAGCTCTCTTTATCTCCCAGATAAGTGGGTCTTCCTTAAACACTGTCCAGGGCAAGCATGGACTGAAAGCGGTTGTATCATCTCCTTCCCTCACGGAGATCCAAAGCAGCAAAACAGTGCCAAATCAAGAGAGAGACCAGGAGAGGATGAGGAGGAAAAATCTGGAGGTACAGGGGGTTTGGGGGAGATGTGAAGGAAAGCAGGGGCCAGGGACCTGGAACAGGAGGCATCAGGAGAGAAATCACAGTGCAACCCACAGGCAGAGAGCACAGAGTAGCAGCTTGAGAAGATAATGTACTCTAGGACCTGGCAGACAACGTGGCAGTTGGACCAGCAGGATGGAAAACAAGCCTGTGTGAGATATGATACAGCGCCTGTGTGAAAACAGAAGGCCACAGGGAAGCACATCAGCAGAGAGGGGATACAAGAGGAAAAGGTGGTGTGAGGTGATAGGACGAGATAAAGCCAGATGGCTATGGGAACAGCTGGGGGGGGTGGGTGTCTTTGTACTTGGGTCCTCAAAATGCATACGCAGAATTGACTTAGTGCCAGCTAACAAAAGCTGTTTCAAATTTCTGAATGTCATTCTTAACCCACCCCCCCAAGCCACCACCAACAAAAGCCTACACATGCTGCAAGACTCTCCTCCTTTTGAGATGATGAGGTCTCTCTGGAGTTAGCACATCCTTGCAAAAGCAGAATTGGAGAGAATTCCTTCTTGCAGAACTCTTCTGGGCTTTGGTTTGGCCCTGACACTTGGGTCAGCGTTCTCTCACAGCATCATCTCACTCTCTTCTGCTTCCACTTCCACACACTATCTCACACCGAGTAACTCCCTTCCCCTTTGGGTTTACAGCCTTTGGCTGTTCATTATGTTCCTGCAGTAGTCAGACTACAGATTTAGCTTGCTTCATCCTTGCTCCTAAATCAATTGATACTCCGAGCCCTCACAGCAGTTTCATGGCCCTGAAGCCAGAGCTCAAGCCAGTAATATGGGTTCTGGATTGTGGGCTCAGTGTTATTTTGATTTTCTTTGCTCTTAGTCAAGGTCATCAGCAAAACATTTTGGAAATGTCTAGGCAGACACAATCTGTTTCAATTGTCTTCACAAAGGGCAGGGGAAGGTTTGGCATTTCTGTGAAAGGTTAGTCTATGCCGAGTCTTTATCAGCCACAGAGGAAGGAGAATGTCTCTTCTGTAAAAAGAGACAATTAAAGTCATGGTGGTGGCTCAAATTTTCACTGCGATCACGTGCAGATAAGAGAACTGCAGGGGGACAGTGATATTTGAGCAATGGATCAGTGTGAGCCAAACATTCAAAAGTCTTGCACTTCACAGAGACACGAGCCAAACAGGAGATTTGGGCTAAGAGATGAATAATGATTTTCATGGCTGTTGCTCTGAGTCTTGCAAGAAGTGAGGATGAAAGGCTTTTGTTAACCCACATTTCCTGCTGTCTCTGTTTCAGCCGGCATGCAGCTTTTACCCTGGGGGATTTGTTTGTAGGCATCAAAATGACCCAGTGAGCCGTTACTGGCAGGGAACACTGTCTACTAGCAAGAATCAGAGACTGGGAGTCCAGCCTCCAGGTCTGCCTCTGTTTGCTGAGAGACCTTCAGCAAGGTATTTAACCCGGCTGCCTCAAAGCTCCCTTCCAGCATGAGACCACCACCTACCTGATGTGAAATGTTGTGGCTCTAAGTGAAGGATACACACCCGGCTGAGTGCTGCCAGCAGGGAGAAAACTAGAGGATCTGTATACTCCCTCCTTTCTAGCAGCAAAACTGTCAGCCAGTCCCATCCGGTTCCCTTCCCAATTTTTGCAAACATGGAGCCTGGATAAATTCACATGCATCTAGTTGGGCGCACTGCAAAAATATAGAGAGCACCGCATGCTACGTGCAGACTACAAATAACCTTTCAAAGAAAATGAGAGTGAGGAAAATGCTATTGCAGCAGGGAGCCCTGCCAAGAGGTAGAGGAAGAAACTGCGGATAGCCCAAAATTAATAAAACACATCTGGGTTTAACTTGAGTCACCTGCAATCTCTGCCAAGGCACCTCTGGGTTTTGAGTTGGCAAAACAAATGCCCTCGAAGAATCTGCACTAGAGGGGGGCACCTCTGAGGAACTGCTGCTGTTCCTGCTTGAATCCTGGTCTTTTACAAACATTCAGTAATAAAATGACATGCTTGTAAGGACGCGTGTCTTGCCTGCCCAGATTTATGACGCCACGTGGGATACCAGTGGGGGTGTTAAAAGCTGGCAAAAGTTTCTCTCCAAGTTCCAGAGCTTTACTCTTGAACACCTGTTAAAAGAAGAAGAGAGGATAAATATTTGATGGACTCCTTGTGAATACTAGTCACACTGGATTCCTTCCACTTTTTCAAACACACCGTTATAAAAAACTAAAACTGCTGCACTATAAGAGTCTACCGTTTCAGGCATGCTGCTGCCCTAGTTCCACTGCACGATAGAGCTGAACCAAAAGTCATGCTGAACTTTGGTATCTATCTGAATGTCCTCTAAAAATCTACACTAAGTCAGTCCCAAGTCCCCTGCCAAACCCTCAGCGTGGAGGAGAGCAGCCAGAGCTGAAGAGCTCAGAACCCCCCGAATACCTCAGCAGCAAATTTCTGTGATCTGAAATGGGATCCAAAGAGTACTCTTTGGGGACAAATCCTTCCCTTTTCCCAGGGTGGCAGAGGACACAAGGAGGTGAAATGACTGAATTAAAATCAAAAGAAATCTCTCTAGGATGAAGCATTGTTAGATTTACAACGTGGGTTTGCCTAGCTTGTGTCATCTCCTGTTGTAAAAAACATGATTTCCAATGAACAATCTTTTACTTGCAACTCTTTTCCAGGAAGGATTCATGGTTTCATGGCTAAGCTGCTCCTTTTCCATTTATAATGCCTCAGTTTTGGGCTTTCAAATCAAATTATAGCTTATGGTGGCTTGCAGCACAAAGCCACCATACACAATTATTTTGGGACAAACTGATACAAGCACTAATCTTTGCTCCAAAGATTAGTCCTGATCAAGGGAAGCCTGTAAGTGACTTAGGAGATAAAGCACAAGCCTTTTACCTCTAGCCCCCCTCTACCAGCCCAAGCTGTCACAGTAGTTCTCAGAAAGCAGGAATTTATTGCTCTAAAAATACAGCACTGAGGAAACCTGAGCTCTCCTGTGGGCTTGCAGACCTTTTATACACTCACAAGGAGATAGGGGTTTGGTTCAGAAGGGAAAGCAAGAGACAGGGACTTGATTCTTGCCTTTCAGCCTAGTGACACTGACTGGGTATATAACAGGCGCTGCCCTGGCTGCTGAGCATCGCTGCTGACTGCACTTCAAGAGGTCACTGCTGGAGTTTTATGGTTTAATGTGGTTTCTTTTTGCTCTGTTGATCTGAAGCCTGTTGAAGTTGTGACTGAGACAGGCCCTGAGTCGGGGCACCGAGTCTTTGAGAGTTTTCCCTGGAGGGAAATCACAGAGAGAAGTCATTCCTGGAACTCATTTAAAATGCAACTAAAGTAACAGAGCTGCTCCTGAGACTCCAAGGATCAATGGTGCCACTAGGCAGTGATGAGCCATCCCATCCTATTATGGTGGACAGCACCCAGCCACAATCAGTGTATGGCATGAGAGCTAAGCTCTCATTTAAGAGCCAGTCTTCCAGTTCCTTCACTCACAAAACTCCCCCTTGAATCAGAGTTTCTGCTCGCCTAAGACTTCCAGGGCAAAGGAGTAATCTCTTCTTCTCTCTACAGCCAGCTGCAAAATTCCAGTCCAGCCACATTATAAAACAGATTATGGCATTAAGCCCTGGCCTCTGCCAGGCTGGAGAGAAAGAAGGAAAGTGGAAGCGAGAGCCTCCTGCTTTAGCCAGGACTCCTGGGGGATGGGAGCATCCACTGAACGGCTGCTCCACCACGCTACAGGAGGGGCTGTGAGCCTAGCCCACACCTACTGGGCAAGGGGACATTTTGTGGAGCTGTATCACTTTGTCACATGAGCTGGCAGGATACGGGTACCCTGTCCTGGCAGTTTGCCACTCTCCCTCCCCTGTACCCCAGGGCACTTTATCTTAGAAACTACTGCTACAGAGAGACTGGCCAGGTAGAGTTTGGAGCACTTGCCACTATTCAATTGCCCTCCTTAGTCCGAGGCAGAATCTGGAATGATGTTTGATGAAATATTGCCTATGTTTAGAATACAAAGGAACAAGTACAAAGACAAAGATCACTGCAAATGGCATTTCACTGGGGAGCAATGTGTCCAACCAAAAACATGTCTTGCTAGAATTGCCCACAGGAGAAAAGATCTTTGCAAATGAGCCATGCACGGTGTGTGCAAGGTAATTATGCAAGACTTAATTAAAAGAACATTAGTGGCATTTCGATATTCATAAAAACGACAGGTTTAGCCTGTTGTTATGGAGGGATTATCTGATGCTCAGAGAAAAGCTGCTGGAGAACCCTTTCAGTTCATTATTGGTGACTGTGTGAGACATGCAGAGCTGCTGAAACAAACCTCTTCTCCAGTTAAGTAGTATGCAGCCAACAGTCCTCCAATATAGCGGATGTTCACCTCAAACAAGGATGCTTCTCCGTTCTGAAAATACAGAATGATACACTTGACTGCAAAGTCTGCACGCACAAATGGCAGCGAAGGGGAACAGATTGTAGGCAGATACTTAAGTCTCCCAGTCCTCACCCACAGTGTAACACAGCTTTTTGTCTAAGATCTCACAGCACTTTATTTGCTCTACAGTGACAGGTGGAGCCTGAAGGGAAGAGAAACGCCCAAACTGCCCATTTATCACCAGCTGACAATACGTAAATCAGTTACGGCAGATGTATTGTCCATCCATCCAACCCTGTCTTGGGTTATGCCTTGCAAAAAGCTGTGAGTTAGTTTAGGGCAAAAATCTGCCCCTTGAAATGTTTTATTTAAAGAGAAAATTGTACAGCCACATGGAAAAATTACTTTCTCCATTTTCTTGTGAAGAGGGCACTGCATTAGATAGACGTAATGCACTTCCTCCATTAGGTAGATATTTTCTGTCATTCAAAGACTCACCCCAGTTTGCAGGCTCAGAGAGGACCACAGCCTATAGGGTGCCTGTCATGGGCACGTTTACAGAGAGACAAACTGCTTGTTGTCCATGTGCCCCACCACCACAGACAGCAGACACAGACGGGTATGGTTCACTGAATCGCTCAAGAACCCACTCACCTGGAACAAGTTTTGCTCTACCTACTCAGCTGACAATCAGCAAATGTCAAAATGATTGCATTCAAAATGTGCCTTTAAAAAATACATGCTCCTGGCCATTGAATCTGCATGATAAATTACTCCTACCCTCACACAAATGCATAAAGCCAAACCCCAGAAAGATCTTCCACCAACACAGCACTTTCAGGGAGCAAAGGGGCACTTGAACCTCTGCACTAGCCTGCCCTTTCCAAATACCTGCAGGTTACAAATCAGAGCAAGTGCTTTCTTAAGATGGTGACTGAAATTGCATGAGACCAATCACGGCACCCAGTTTCAAACAGAGCTTGTGGGCCTTGGAGTCCCTGCCTCACTTTTCTGGACTATTAGAGTTCCTTTTACAGAGCCAGTTTTTAATTAATTTCCCTCCTTCTCTCCCTCTGCTGTGCTTTCTGACTCCACCGATCAATCCATAGCATTCATTCTTGTCTTTGCAGATCAATCTATTCTGCAGGCCAAGATTAAAAGCTTTTATGAAATCCAGATAAATTATCTCCCAGTTGATTTTGTCCCTTGTTTATCGATTCAGTAACGTACTGAGAGCATTCACCAAATTTATCAGATGTGGTCTTCCTTTTATGAATATATGAATGCCAGTCGTGCCCTCTCAAATGATGCTTTTCTATAAAGGCAGCTGCATGCATTGTTCCCATGGGGAGAACCATTTTTCACAACAGACAACTAGGCTAGCATTAAAAAAAAAAAAAAAGTTTGAACTGCACTCTGGTTTTAACATTCTCCGTGTGCCACTGATGAGATCCCATCAGCTCTCCCACGAGAAATGCGAGAGCTGGCTGGGAGACCAACAGTCAGAGCTATGGCAAGGGGCAGCGGCCACAAAGTGAGATAAAGGACAGCATCCTTCATTTGACAGCACTGCAAGGCATGTGTTGCACCCAGAGTCCCAGCAAGTCTAACACTAGCTCTAAGAAGAAGTGGCTAGGAAAGCTTCAAGGGCCACAGAGAGCGAGACTCTCTGGCCATTTTTAGAGATAGTGCCCTTCCTTCCAAATCTAGGCTCACTATGTGCTCCCACTTTGCTGCCAAGGTGCCACGCTCCCACTGCACAGGTCCCAGCAATGACATACCAACAAAGGGCCCAGTCAAGGAGACCAGTGTTTTCAATCTTGATCTATACCATGTAAAAAGAAAACTTGTCTTATCACAGGCAGACATTTAACTGAGATGAAACAGAACTTGTTCTTTGATGAACAAAACTTCCTTGGAGTATCTAATAATTACAGCTGTTTTTATAACCCAGACCAAAACACAAAAAACATTAAACACTGAATCTCATTTTCAGCCAGACACTGTGAGTCTGATCTGGTGGCCCCTGGCTGGAACCCTGTGCCATGTATGGGCAGAAGATGGGGTGAATCATCACAGTAGTGCCTTAAAAAAAACCAGAGTTGAGTGGTTTCTTCCCTCACAGACTTCATAGTTACCTTCCCCAAATGATTCTTAGAGAAGACTGTGATCAGAACTGGCCAAACACGCAGCGTTTCGGTGACACAAACAGACATTCCCAGTAACTGACTCACCACATTCAAGTCAAAGCTCTTCTCCACCCACTTCTTTGCTTCTTGGAATTCCTCCTCGAGTTCCATGATGTACAGAGTATCTAAGGCATCTACCACTGTAGCTCCTCGAAGGCCTCCTGCATTGCAAACAGAACAGTGTAATGAAGCCCCATTCATGCAGTTGTCCTTAGCTCTAAATCAATCTGTAGGAGCTGGGACAGGCAGCAGCTTCCAGTCCCTGTACTGGGGACGTCTGGATGGAATCCAGACTGGCCATGGTCTAGGCTGAGATCTCCTAACAGAACTAGTGAGCTCTGCTACCCAAAATGGGCTGCTTTGGATAGGCCCAATTTTCAAAGGCCTGACACTTCTGAAAGAATACCCCCAAGGAACAGCTCAAGGTCCACACTTTAAGCCACCAGTCATGACTGCAAGCCTTGGCCTTGTTTTCTGGTCTTGTCTTGGCCAAAGTGGTTAAACAATTCCACCCCTAATCTTTGTTCAGCTGTAAACCTAAATTCAGCCTCTTTCTAATCCAGTTAAAAGCATAACCCTCTTCTAAGTGAGAGAATTGTATTTTTATTGTGCAAGAGCATCCGAGACAGGACTTCGATCATTCTGTCCTGATGCAGTGTTTGTTATCTTGGGCACAAAGTACTTTTGCACCATGCCATTACCCAGGGTTGCCCACTACCAGCATATATACAAAACACAGCCTCATCTGGCAGCAGAGAGACCAGAAACCAATCTCAATGAATCCTGAACAGAGAGTGGGTGACTTTAGGGACAGCTCCCTTCCTTTGGCTAACAGAACAGTCCCTGTGAGCATGCTCACCATTCTCCAGCAGATGGCAATGGGATACATGCAGATGAAGCAAATGCCAACCAAGTACTGGGACCAACCATGTCATTCATGTAAAAAAACTGCATGCCAAGTGTTGTCTTACACAAATGGACTACAGGAGAACTTCCAGTGAGACAGAATGACAGGGCATGCCATGCCAAGAAAACTATACAGGGTGTGTAGACAGACAATCTTGAAGCAGTTGAGATTAAATGAAACTAGATATGTTAACAACCCTGGGTTTGGAACATCTCAGTGCTGGAGTTTTATTTCTGTTAGGGTTCCCTAAAAGTATTCCTAACACAGGAAAGCAAAGGGTATGAAGCACATTGTGACTCAAACCCCTCTGCGCTTAAATTACAAAGGCCATTGCTTCCGTGGGTAACTCAGCTAACACAAATCCTCACGTGGAGGATTCCAGTTTGGAATCATCATCAGTCATCCCTCTGCGATTGTAACACACCAGGGACATAGGCGTGAAGCTGCCTCTATACTGCCGTCAGCAAGCTGCACATGCAGGCCTCCCCCCCCCCCTCAGTTGCAGCCACATTCCTACCCACCCCCTGACAGCCAGACCTCTTGGAGTCTCTGGCAGCAACGACACTTGGATGAGGTTCAGGTTTTGTTTCTGCAGGAGAAACTGCTTGTACCGGCTCTGTCCCCATCATCTCTCTTTCCAGCATAACCACGAAGACTCACACACACTGCTTATGCCCAGGGGTCTTCCCGAGACATATTTCTATTTGGCTCAGGTCAGTTCCTTCTTCTCACTAAGACTTTAAAATACTACCACAAATTCCCCCAGCTTTCCCAGCCTTTTATTGCATGCTCAGATTGGCTTGGCGCTTTTGTAATACCTTCAGTGTTACTTCAATTCTAGTTCTGCTTAAGAGAGGAAAACCCAGCTGGATGCACTGTCGAGGAACTACTGCAGAGGGGAGAGGAAGGCAAAGCTGAGTCATGTGTCATGAACCTTAAGACTTTGGTCTTTTCTTATTAAGGAAAAAAGTGACCGTGTCTGATGTACATCATACCTTTTCCCCAGAGGAGAAGTGCTCAGATCCACCAATTTCATGCAGGGCTCATTTATGCCTTCAGCATTCCTCTCCCGTAAGAAAGGCATCCTGCGTTATTTTGTTGATGTTACAAGATTGCAGTTTTGACACTTTTCAGCCAGTCAGCACATCATTGCTTTAATGAAAACCCAACCAAGACTTTACTGCTCAACTACAGATTGCTGGCTTTCGGATGCTGTCTGCATCGAAAACAGGGGCTGTGGAAAAGGGATGAAGGCAGTAGAGACAGCCTCTAGAAATCCATTTATTCCTGCAGGCTTGCAAAATTATCATCTAACTGGAGCTATCTCTGAGTGCAATAGATGGAGTCAAACAGCCACTAGATCAACTGGTGGCTTCTAAAAAAAAGCTGAGCTGATGTTTGTATGGCATGTTTTCCAAAAGCAGTGACCATGAAAAACAACATCATCGCAGTCAGAGCTGCTTTTATCAACCTTAATGATTCTTCAATATTAATGATTATGTGATTTTTATACACTTTCCTATTAGCAAGGAGAGACACACCAGCTCAGAGCAACACGGACGCAGGCAAAACATTTTAAAAAGAGAAGGAAGGGCAATGCCGCCTGAGGCACAGCCCATTACTGTGATATTCTGAGAGTAACATTAACAGGCTTGATTTAATTTGATAATATAATCCACAAAGCCTTTCATAATCTGCAGAGAGACAATGAGAAAAGTTGGATTTGCTCAAACTAAACAGAGACAAACAGAAAAGAACGTTACAATTTTCTGGAACGATTAATTGAAGTGAAAAATATTGCTTGAACAGACAGAGCCTTTTATGTTTTTAGCAAGTAAGGCCTTTAAATACATGAATTGCATTGGGGATTAGGGACATGCTCGGATCTTCGCTAAAGCATAGCTCGGAGTTGCTTAGCTTTCCTCCCCTGTATTTGACAAAGCGGAGGGCAAACCTTGCTTCCCTGCTGGTTTGTCTTTGTGTCATTTTAAACATTTGTTTTAAATATTCCCCTAAACACTCCGTATCTGAAGAACCGCAGGCTGTGTGTTTTGTACAAGGGTCTTGTCGATGTTTCCTTTCTTCTGCATCAGCTTTGAAGCAATTGCAAAATGCATGGCTGACTTTTTTCCTGCAGCTAACAAAGTCTATCGCAATACCAAGAGCTACCGTGTCAGCTTCAGCCGTCTCATGAGTATGATAAAAAAAGAACCTCCTCCCCCTCCACAACCATGCAGAGAGCAAACCAGGCATCAGAACTTTGCTGCTGTGTCTCTGTCGCTTGCCAGGACAGAGAAGACATCTAGGAAGGACCCTGACCCCCCTGTGCACACTAGCATGTTACTTCTTCGCTACAGGAGCATCTTCCTTCCTGCTCAGACTTTGCTTCATCAGATCATGACAGAGCTCGTGATACAATGTCCAACAGCTCTGATTATACTCAGCTGTCAAAAGATGGTGCTATACATATCCTAGCATGTTTATTACAATATATACGCACCCATTTATAAAGGTGGTGATATTTGCTAGACATGTTGCTTTTAAGAGATGTTAAAAAATAATCACCTTTCCAGATCTACACATTATAATGTGAAGGATATAATCAAAGGGGAAGCAGCTTCAAAAGGAAAAGGAATCAAACCCCACTCTGTCACTTTTGACTCTTGCTGACACTCCCCTCTCTAAATTACTGGTTTCAGACTCATTGTACTCTCTCTGAGGGAGTTTAAAAGTAGAAACCAAGAAACCCTCAAAAGAAACCCTTCTGAAAGTACCCAGAAATGGTAGCAATGACTTTTAAGCAGGACTCCACGTCTGAGATTCTACCCGTCTCCACAAATCTAACGCTCTTGTGTGCTATGAAAAGCCCTCCCTGATCCTGCTACAAAACTGGCTTGGAGTGGAGATAGACCTCGCTCGGGAGAGGCAAGGTCACTGCGCTGATGGCCAAAAGGGAAGGTGTGTCTATTGGACACAGCTCTGGGATCCACACCAGCTCCTACACTGCCAAGTGAGAGCCCATGGCCATTCTGAATGGGAAAGAGGAACCCTCCACTGGGACCAGTGGGAAGAACTGGGACCTCATGCAGAATGCAGGGATGCTTGTCTAGGGGCATTTCTAACTGAAGGACTTCATGGCAGCTCTTGTGACAGCAAGTGGCAGGGCCTCTGCCTGGAGTTTCATCTGTGAGAGAACAGCAGCACACTAGAAGCAGCAGCTCATGGTAGCAATACAAAGGTTCATCTCTTCTTGAGCTGAAGGAGGGCCTGTACCACCCCGTCCCAAGCCACAAGTGTATTCACTCTTTTGTGCGTAAGAATGGAGACATCCATGTAGGCAACAAGGCTGCTCTGTTCCTGCTTCCACCCACCCAGAGGAACAAGCGTCCACCCGCTCGCTTGTGAACACTGCCACAGAAATCACTAACAAATGTTACATTAATTAACATAATTCTTGTGAAAGGTGCTGAATGGAGCACTCCACGGAGAGGAGATGGCATTGTACGCACACCGTACCCCCATGGCCTCAGTGGGAATGTGCTTTAATGCCAGTCTGGAGGAACAAGACCATTCAAGCAATACAGTCTCAGAAGGGCCTTCATAGGAATTAACGGTAGTGCTAGCTCTAAAAACCACAGATAAAGCCCATAGCAGCTTGTTCTAGTCTGGGGTAGATAATCCAAATAGAAGGGCTCATCCTCTTCTCCCATCCCTGACCGTCCCCGCTGCCTGCTAGCTTAGGAGTTTGTCAAAGCCACTTGCAGAAAGAGTTTCTAAGACAAAACACAATTCCAAAGGCTCATTAGGAGGTTTAACCTGTGTTCACTGGGCCAGACCGGGAACACTTTGGAAGACACATGCCAATCTCAACAACCAGAGGAACTAACAGGTACAAAAGCCTGCCAGGCTACGTGGGGAGCTGCCAGCCAGGCTCCTCCTGCCAGGTGAGGGGCAGCCCTCTCTGAACCTGCGGCAGAGCGCAGGGCAGAAGAGAAGAGCTGCCACCGCAGCCTGGGGCTCCTCTGACCCCAACACAAAGATCTGTATCGACTGTGAGCCCACGGACTACAGCCAAGAAGTGACAGATACGTGGTCCCAACCACAAGCTGAACGAGGATTGTAAAGAGTGAAAAGCTCCAAGTCAGGCGAGTGGGGAACCTACGAGTAAGAGATGGGGCCCCCGGCACATGCACAAGATTCACCCGTTTGCGCATGTCCCACGGCCCTGCTCTCCTTCAGTGTCCCAGCAAGCCAGTGTGTGGAGGAGAAAAGGGAACAGCTTTCTTCTCAACGTGTAGTTTAAAGGGAGGCCATGAGGGCTGATCAAAGGTGGAGAATATCTACCCTACCACCTGCCAAACATGTAAGGGCTAATTAAGGCTTGAAAAGCACTGCAAAGCACCAAGCAGGGACTAAGTATAACTGTGGTAACAATCACAACTGCTGCTGCATCTGTGAACTTCCTTTTAGCTACCCATTATCTGCAAATCAAACCCACCAATTTAGGCAGAAACAGGCCGATCAAACACACCAGCGTCAGGTACAGAACAGAAACTGCACGTTTGATCATTAGTAGAGCAATAAGAGTTTACATCTGACTTGCTGAAGCTTTCATGAGCCACCAAATCCACATGTGAAATTCAACTGATGTGAACACTTTGCATCTGCTCACGTTTACAACCCAGGCTTGCCTGGGAATAGCAAGGGATGGCCACATGCTGTATCGGGCTAGAACATTGATCCAGGCATTGCTCACACAGCATAGTTGAGCTCCCCCATTAGAAAGGGCCCAGAGGACAGGACTACATTTTTTACGAAGATGATCTACTGAGCAAAAGACAAAGTCTTCACACCAAAGAACTGCCTTTTATCAGGAGACCATGACATTATCCTGGGTTTAGTTCTCCTTCAGCCTCTGTGGGAGCTATACAGAAGAGAAGACAGTCATGTCAGAGAAAGCCACAACTTTTCATACGGCTTCTTGCAGCCAAGGTCAAAACCTTCAGCTTGAAAGAACCTCTGCCTCCACCCTCCGCACCCTGCAGGCAGACAATAGCAAGCTGAAATGCACAACACTGGGTAGATTTCTCTTAACAGCAACTACATGACTGAGGAGTGAGCAGGGACTGAAGGAAAGGACAAAAATTAGGAAAGGAAAGGGAAGAGGGACAGAACCAGACTATGAAGAAAGAAAAATGAAAAACAAAGAGACTGCAGAGCACTTGCAAGAGCATCCAGGATATTTTCAATGCGTTCCCTTGGCACCAGAAAATAGATTGTGGTTTTTGCTGTGCTCAGAAAATGGTTTGTCTTCCCCTGCTCTGCTCCTGCTCTATCAGTTCGAACTGCTAAAGTGTTGCCCATAACCAAGGAAATCTATCAGCCTTCTGGGCCGTGGAGCGTGATCCTCATGCCATCTTTTCAGCCTATCCAGCTGCCATTGAAACAAAGCCCCATCACGCTCCTTCCAGTGGGAACAAGGCCTGGGGTCTGTCAGCTGCTCTAATAAGGTGTCAGTGACTCACTGACAAGAGAAGAGACAATAGTTAGGCAACAGAGTGACTCACTGGTAACAAAGCATGATTCATTTACCTTCATCCTACCTCAGAGGGTTTATATTAAGTAGGATGCAGAACAGCAGGCCCAAAGAGAAGGGACAGCCAGTACAGCAGCTTGCATTTCAGGACCTCTCTCCAGAATCTCAGAAAACACCCTTGCATGCTCTCTATACCAGCCCACACAGGTGAACCAAGCCCTCGCTCTTCCTTCTGGCTTTTCCAGCTCCATTCCTACAAAGTCCAACCAGCTCTCCTACCTCATGGGTATCACTTTTTGGGATCAAAGAGCAGCCCTTCGTCAAAATCAGTTTTGTGTTGGTTTGGGGGGTTGGGTTTTTTTGCTTTGTTTTGTTGTTTTGGGTTCTTTTTGTGGGAAGTTACTCAGGCTCTAGGAAGGAATGTTGGCCAAAATGAAACACCTCCTTGGGGTGAGGTATTTACAGGCTGGGGATCTACCTGTTCAAGTCCTTTTGCTACCAGACTTAGCACACAGACCTGCACCTGCAACTCCCAATGGCTAAACAAGTGGCCTAACCCCAGGACATATTCAGCCTCCATAGCTTAGCAAATAGTTGATTTTCTAGACAAAGTGGAGCAGCTGTGATGGGAGGGACAGAGAGAGTCGCCTTCCCTCACTCCCCTCTTCCCAAAATAGCCAACTTGGAGTATCACAGGCCAGATACAAGACTTGAAGGGCTCCCAGCTGCAAGTCTGTCCCTTGAGAGTCTTTAAAAAAGCTGTAAAAGTGATGCTTCAGCAAATGAGTAGCTAAGAGTGGGGTCTTTAATAGCCCTCTTCCTCAGGAAGGAGAAATGCCTTTTACTAATGGCTTTGCCTAACTCCCACAGCCACTCTGTATCTGGGGAGCCACTAAGCACGATGGCTTGCAGGTGTGTGATCTAAAGTGCGGCTGCCCTGCTGCAAAGCCAAAATGGCACATACATCACACGCAATGAGGCAGTCTCCCTGTCTCAACTCTCACCAGCTTTGCTATCTAGGTGCAAGGAATAAGGATGAATTTAGTGTGTGCCTAGATGCACTGCCTTTGCAGCGCTGGAAATGGTGCAAGGATTCCCAAGCAGCAGGAGACGGAAGTATCTTCACCACTTTTCCACACTATCTCCCTGATGTCAGGGTTTAGCTCAAATAAAATTCTTCCTTGTGCCATGTCACCTGCATTTAGAGATCCACGTACCACTGCTGTTGTTATTACGCTGCTGTTATGAATTGTCTGTCACAGAGATGGATGGAAGCCCAAACTAACCTCACCAACACACCTATTCATCAGGCAGTGCCAAAGCACTAGACCAAGCAAAGAGGTTAAGGAATATCGTCTCTAATGTCATGGAGACGGAGACCCAGGGGGCCTGGTTCTGCCGTTTGGCAAACAATCCTTTATGAAGTTTCTCAGTGAACAGAAACCAAATCCTTCATTTTCAACAACGCCATTTAAAAAATCTGTACAGTAATGCATTGTGCCAATGCTTAAAATGAACAGCACAAGTCATTAGGAAGCCATCATACTTAATCTTGCATATAGCAGGACTGTTTAAATGCTACAGAACAGAGAGTTTCAAATAGCTTTTTGCTAACTTTAATAACCAAGTTTACAATTGAAAGGCAAGAGCGAAAGGGGGAGGAATTTAGATCAGTGCAATGTAAACCTAGATCAAAAATGAAAGGTCTTGACTCCCACTGTTCTTATGTCAAATCATATTTGTCAAAACAAAAATTAGTGCTGAAATCTTGTTTGGAATAAAAATTAGGATGCAGTTTCTATGAAACATGATGAACTTGTTAACTGTTGAGGCACAAAAGACTCCAGTTGTTACTGGTTATTTATCTTCACCTCTTGGGGTGCAGGCGATGCAGGGCAAAACAAGAACTGAAAACACTGAGCTTCCTTCTTCTGGTTATGCTGGTACTGAAGGCTTCAAAAGATTGAACGGGCTTTGATTAAAATCAGTGCCTTGTTAAAACAGAAGTTTGAAAACCGACCATCTCTGAGTGCTGCTTTTCTTGTTCTTTTTGGTTCTTTTTCTCATTGATAGTGCTTGGAGACCAGACTGAACTTTTGACATTTATCCAGAGATTTGTGCGAGAAGCCTGGGAGCTGGCTGAGACCGTGTCACCAGACAGCTTCTGGGTGGTGGCATACTGTCGAATTCTGGGGGAAATCTACACAGAGACTTTTTACACAGCTGAGGATTATCTTGGCAACAAAGTAAACTGTGAAAATCACTGCACAGTTTCTTGAAAAATCTGCTTTGCACCAAAGATTTGCCAGTCCTCTCTGCGGAGTGCTCTGGGTCAGGCAGAACAAGTGGGTGGGAGCCTGGAACTCCTGAGACAGGATCTGGGTTTAGGCCAGAGCTCCCTGCCCGCTCTGGGCCTTAGTTTCTTCTGCCAGCAAAAAAGCAGGAGGCATTTTCCTCCAAGTTTAAGAAGAGTTTAAATAAAGATAATGTGCTGGTTAGAGAAATAAAAAGATTTAAAAATCCATATTCAGGGAAAGTGCTGCAGCATGCTGACCGAAGTTTCAGCCTGTTCTACTCAGTACCAGTTACAGCAAGACAAGAAACAAGAGTCAATAGACAGCAAGGCACACGCCACCTCTGACACTAAGCAAACAGCCCCCTGTGTACTGGCCTGTTCCCTCATCAGCTGCAGCCTCGTCATCTCTGTCCATCACGTTAGTTTATCCACCATCATCTGACCTGGCGTTTCTGTCTCTGTTCATCCTAAGCACCTTGCACTAGCCATTCATCTTCCCTCTGGAATGGCATTGCTGGCCACGCAAAAACACTCCCACCAGTTTATTTTTTAACTTTGCCTTTCATAATTGTCCTCTAGCAGGGAAACTTTGCACTAGGTATCAGTACTGGAAGATACACTCTGGTTCCAGAAGATACTCTCAAGTAGAAAGACAATCTGCTCACATTACAAGTAGGATCAAGCCAGTTGTCAGTGATCTCTAGGACAGGGCTGGTACTATTTGTTCAGCTGACACAAATTAAACAGAAAATCCAAATGAAACTAGGAAACAGGTTACAGGCCTTTTCAGGAAGAAAGAAAATTTCTCAGTTAAATCTTCACAATTGTCTCATTACAACCCGGTCCTTCAGCTGCCTATGAACGGTACCTACATACTGCAGATGAAGCCTGCAAAGCCAACACCACCAGACCTGAGTTACAGCCTTGCCACTGTGTCTTATTTATTGAGGTTTTTGTCTGTGAACCTGATAGCTGTAACACAGAATAACTTTACTCCCTTTATTTAAGGTAAACTAAACAAATTACATCTGAGCAACAAGGCAGCAGCAGAGAGAGATAAAGGGGACAAAAAAGTAGTCCAAGAATTAGAAAAGATCTATTTCTTTTTTTATCAGCACATTCTCCTGCAGACTAAAAAAAAAAAAAAAAAGTCCATTAGCTTTTGAGCAACCTCATTTTTCTTTGCTTTCCAAATAAACCACTGCACCTACACTTCAGGGACTTCATCAGAAAACACTTCATATCCAAGGTTATTTTCCTGTCTTCTTCATATTAATCTTCCTCACTCTCCTCTCCAGATATTGGTCAAAAGGTCACACCCCAAATACTCTCCACCCCACGCATGCTCCCCTGATGTACAGAGCTGGGGGTGACTACGCAGAAGAGCAGAACCCACCTTACAGAGCCCTTGGCCTCCAGCGGCTCACAGGCAGTTGCCACGGGCAGCTCTGTCCTCTGCTCCCCTGCCAACCTCAGCTGTGAGCAGCCGTTGATGGAGGTCTTGGGGCAACACGCTAGGCACTGCCGTGGCCCCCAGCTCACTGACTGCACTAGTTCTGGTTAGCTTCAGATTCTGCCTCTCCCTGGTGTTTGTCCTTACCTGCAGCAGGGGCAACAGACATGGCGGGGGACTGTGCCAAGCCCCCACAGATCCCAACAAACCAGCCTCCATCACCCCGAGACACAAACCACCCTTGATTTCAGTTTGTGCCACGCCTGATCTCTTCCACTTCATGATTCCTGATAGATTTAGCTCTGGTAGCTGAGAGAATGATGACCCTGCTTTGTAGGCTACCAACTGGCTACTAAAGTCTTCAGTTATCAATTACCTGATCCTGGAGAAGCTAATTTTCTTGCAGTTCTGGAAGAAATACTTAGTGGATCCATCAGAAACCCATGCATTTTACTAGACAAAGGGCATCACTCAAGACAACGCTGAGGTTACTGCCACTCTATAATCTTCATACCTAAATCAACTCAAAACCTAGTCCTATACACTGCAGGGTGGATAATGTCACACTTGCCCCAACTAAGGAAAGGTCAAAGTGCTGATCATTCCCTGAAGATGCTTAGAAACAGGAGAGCAACTAATCCTGGAGCACATGGCCTGGAAGAAGCAGAGCCTATGGTACATCAGACTGTGCAAAGGGACTAAAAGGTAACACCACCTTGAAAGAGCCATCTGCCAAACAGGGATGACCCACCTCCCACCTAAAGGCAAGGAATTTTGAAGACTGGCATTAGGGAGATATCCCAAACATCTGGCCCACAAGATAGCTCAGTCTGTTTTTCATTGTCAACAGGAGCGATCTTCTGAGTTCACGGGAAGTGATAATGAATCACAGTTCCACCTGCACTACACAACGGGTGTTAGCATATGTGCTGCACAGTTTCTAGGTAAATCTGGCATCACAGAGAAGCATCTTGAAGTGTTGGCTTTTAGGCTCCTATGATCAAATTTAATACAGAATGTGTTCCAGCTGGGGAAGAAATAGCTTTTTTGGATTACAAACCACTCATGTTTTTCAAATATCAATTTCCCCTGAAGAATTAAGTCTATCATTCAAACTGAACTAGCAGTGGCAGCTCTCCCCTGAACAAGTGATGGGTGAGAGAGAGAAAAAGAGAGCTCATGCTCATTTAGGAATGTGGCAAAGTAGACTGTGTCTGGAGGAGATCAGGCTGGTAGGAACAGGTTAGCAATATTCTTATTATGCACTGGAAAAAAAAGAAAAGAAAGGTGTTAAGCATAAAAATGAATTGCTTGTCACAGCAACAGCCCTTCAAATAGTTACTTCCTTCAGTGGAAGGGGAGAGAAGATACATGATAAGCACCTATTGCCAACTGATTCTTAAGTATTTAATACTTGGCAGCAGCTCCCCAGTTTAATCCTCTTTTCCCCAGTTTCTCCAACCATCTTTCATCATTTAGCGATCCTCCAACAACAGGCACTGTCCCGTCACTGCATGACTCCAAATCTCCTGGAGCTCAAATAAAACTGTTTCTATTTGAAAGTGTCATAGAGGAGGAAGCGGTTTGACTGAGCCTCAGGAACACAATCCTTGATACAGGAGAGATACTGCAAATCCACTCTCCATGTGTACCCAATCCGTTTCCCATGACACACAGATTCTATTGCAGGCAGGCTATGTTGGCTATGGAGAGCTCAGCAGAAAATTGAAAGCAATAATCATTCAAATGCTCCTTTGGGAAAGAGGTATTCTCCTTTGTTTGGGCAACAGGGCTCAGATGTCAGTGAAGCAGAGGTAATTACTTCTGGCAAAGACAGATAATTTGACAAGCAAGGAGTAATTCTGGGAGGAACAGTTCAAGAAGGTTAAGCAGAAGACAACAGCAGCAATACTGGTGGGGCAAAATACTGCTGGTCCCTCCTCTTCTGGATGTTTGAAATTCATTTTAGACTGGTTAAAGGTAATCTGATTATATACTATGTATTGCTCCTTCACATACCTCCTTGAGGACTTGCATCATTTAATGCGAGGGGTCTCAACAGGCCTATTAAAACAAACACACACGTCCTACCTGCAACTATTATCCATGGACTCCGAGAGACATAGGTAGCAGTTAATGAGCAGAGACTGTTAATTCATCTTAGAATTCAAAGGAGAGACGCTTCATTATAATAATCAGGAAGAAGGTGCCCTTCTATCTTCCAAACACACTTCCCAAAACGTGGCTGTGGCAGATGTGTTATGACAGCACAGGAGAGAGATGCAGCTTGTAACTCTAGATTTTTCCCTCAGCAGATAAGAGACGCTCTGGAGGGGCTTTGCAGAACAGACAGTGCATTCTAGTTTGGGTTATAAAACTGCTCATCCCTGACGTGGTTTTATCTATAGTCCAGACAAGCAAACATCACCTCCCATAGCGTGTTCACAGAAATGATCTGGTCCTTAACACAAGCCCAGGTGAGAGAGCAGAACTCAGAGATACAGGAAGGAAACTGCCCTTTGCCTCAAAATAAAGTTAATAGGATCAATTATGCTGTTCAGTATGCAACAGAATGGGAGGTGCTGGGCCTACACACCTGCTATCAATCCAGATACTGCTAAGCACTCAAGTTACTGCTTATGAGCTGAGCTAAGATCCCTAATAATTACCAGGGAAAGAATCTAAATACATTTTATTTGTAAATGCAATGGGTCAGGAGAACGCAAATGGTCTATTACCATGTCTCAGCTGATGAGCAGAAACACATTAAGCCATGGTAACTCCATCACTTGGAACCATCTGTCCATATTCTTCCTTTTCTCTCCCATATTGTTAAAGTTACACCAACAAGACCCTGGCTGAAAGACTCCAAATGCTCTCCAGTATGTTGCTTGACAGGATTAGATATCAAAATAATCTTAGCAAATTGGGAAAATAGTCTGAAATAACCAGGATGCAATTCAATAAGGACACACAACGTATTTCACCCTGAGGGAAGAACAACGAACCGCGATGCATAAGGAATAAATGGTTAGACAGCACTCTGAAGAAAATGATACCAAGGCTACAGCAGATCACAAATTCAGCTCAAATCAACAATGTTGTAATGTTGCAAAAAGGAGCAAACCCCACCCCAGAAGGGGTAAATAGTGTGTGTCACATCGAAGACATGACAGGGCTCTTGCACTCCACTCTGCACTGGCAAAGCCTCAGCCAGGACACAGAGCCCACTTCAAGAAACAATTGGCTCATCTGGAGACTGCAGAGGGGAGCAATGGCACTGAGGAGAAGGCCATAGAATGTGACCTACAATTAAAGCTGGAAAGGTCTGGGGTTGCTCAGCCTTGAGGGAAGAAGACTGAAGGGAACTTGGCAACATTTTGCAAAGACACAGAGAGATGCTTCAAAGAATAAGATGGTAAACCATTCTCCACATCCACAGGGAGGGGCCAAGAAGTCACAGCTTAGCCTTCCACAGGAGAGCGAGGTCAGACACCAGTACAAGCTTTAAAACTGTAAAGCACTGAAGCAGAATGCCTGCGATGACTTTCCAACATGGAGTAGCTTAGGGATGGCTTAAGAAGGGAAGGACTAAATGACCTCTCACTGTTCCTTTTTTACTCTGTGATTACTCACTAAGATGAATGAGAATTGCAGGTCTCCAAAAAGCCTCATGAAGATGCCCCTTGGAGATGCACCAAAGTGATTCTGAGGGAAGGAAGTGCTACATAAAATGCTTTCTGATGGCTTGATTCCCTGCAAACCCCCAAAGCTACCTTAGTGACAGAGTACATCACAGTTACAATTTTGGATGTATACAGAAGTCAGGAAATTAAAAATGCTGGTTCCCACAGCAACCAGGATGCAGCCTGCCAAGAGAGAAGGAATGTTCTAGCCTAGTCAAAAGGTGTTAATTTTAATGCCTGAGGGCGACTTCCACTTCCAGATGCCAGAAGAAGGCCCCAGTGAGGTCAATGAAAGCCCTCTGCTCTCATGTATGGGAAAAACTTGATCCTCAGTTCCTTTGTTCCTGAATTATCTGCTCTTGCTTGCAGAACACAGCAGATTTGAGTTTGGAAATTAAGATAAGAGACAGACAAATCAAGGCTGCTGCAAAGACCTTCACTGGGAATGCTGTGATCTTGGACCACACTACACTTTAGTATTCACATAATTTGTGCTTTCCCATCCTCCAGCTCTGTGAATAAATGATATCCCTATGTAATCATGTATTCAGATAACAGCACTGTAGCGACAAATAGGCGTAACTTAGGTGTTCTTAATTGCATGTTTGTAGCAGAGCAAGGATATTATGGGTATATTGAAATTGGTATGGAAACAACCTCTGCCTTTAGAACTTTCTCTTGAAACACCATCTTCCTGCACTGAGTTTTTTCTCCTTTTTTCTTTTGGGAGCTGCATATAAAGTATGTTAGGGTGCAGTAGATTTTTTGAGAATAAAACATCAGAAGAAGGATGAACAATTTTAGTAAGTCCAAAAAAATCCTCCCCCTTTTTCATGCTGATGCCTCAAGCAAAGGCTAAGGGATCTTCTTGAACTTCCAAAAAATTGTCTCTAGAGACAAGAACAATCCTGAGAGGCTAAAAGAGAGTATTTTTTAAAAGTATAAAGGTCTTCAAATGACAAATGCCTACCACAATATTCTGAACACATAGATCCAACCTTGAAACTGGTGACAAATCTGAAAGTTGACGTCCTATAGGATGATGTTAAACCTACTGATTAAGTGAGATAAGAGACTTCTCTCATCCCAATAGGCAGCAGAGATGAAAAAAACATATCAGAAACAAGTACCTGGAGAAATTACAGAAAAGGAAATTCTGTAGCTGGAGCCATTTGAAATGCAATCTCCTGAAGGTGAATAGAAAAATGTCAAAATCTAACACTAATCCAGATGAATATCCAATGAGATACATAATGAAGGTGGCAAGAAACTTCAGCAGTAGCACAAAAAGAGATACGATAAAGCAGTTAAGTTCTAAATGTGAACTCTTAACACAGCAAAGCCAGTTCTGAACCTGCCTATTCTCTTCAGAATTTTCAAGACTGGAAAAGGAGTGAATTAAAAACAAAGAAGATAAGTGGGTTTTTTTGCTACACAGTTTATAGCTACCCATCTCCTCTGAATAAACAAGGAAAAGCTAAATACAGAGGGCTAAAGACAAGAAAACCAGAAGTCTCAAGATATTTCCAACACAAAAAAGGCATAGCTAAAAGTACATTTTTAAAATATTCTTATCTTGCTTGGCTTTTTTACGTAGTTTCTGGTAGTGCATGTCTGCAGGTGGGTTTGCGTCTGCAGCAGAAATTACGTAAAGCATCTGATTGCAAATGGTGGCTAGAAGACAAATGGCCCTCAGCATTTCTGGAAGATATATTCTGACCAAAGCAGAGGCATGTGTGTAGTCAGGAGCTTCAAGTCTGGTATTCAACTCTCCATATTCTGTGTTATTATCAAGCCGACACAGAAGGGTGCCATTAAGATCCTTGGAGTGGATGCTGGATGTTAGTTCAAGCCAGTTGGAAGTGCCAAACCTCCAACTCAGCTTTTGCTGTGGAGTTGCCACAACGCCTCCGTAATCCAGAGAAGAATCGGTGAGCAGTCCAACTACACCCACTCTCAGTTGGCTGCCTTTTAATCACACGCTCAATATCTCTGAAGATTAGACAATTATTTCCGCATAATTAGTGTCCGGAATGAGGCACAAACAACATCCATAACGGGGTGATTTAAAAAAAAAAAAATTTTAAAAATTAAAAAAAAGAAGAAAAACGCTTAAAGACAAGCTCACTGTATTTTGAAATACAGCCTCCAGAGTCTGAAAAAAGGAAAAAAAATAGTTACAGCCTGGATTGTTCCCCTGTCTACATGGTAACGAGGCTGCTCATGCATGGCTTGCTTCCTCCACACCACTGTATGCTCTACTCCTCAGCATCTTGAAAAGAGGTCCCAAAGAACCCTCTCTAGCCACAACACCTCAACACAATTTTCTTTCTTCTTCTGCTTTCATTTGCTACTTTAATGGCTGTTTTTCTTATTTTTTTTTTCGTCTCCTCCATTTTGCTGTGCAAAGCAGTTCTGACAAATCCCAAGACACTCTCCTACTTTTAGGCCTCATTAAACTCAAAATTGTTCAGGGTCAATGGAAAGTTCATGAAACTCATGAGGAAGCCTGGGATGATTAATGGTTTTACACCGAGATAATGCAAAGTTTGCCTGGTTTCCTGCTAAAGACAGGCCCAGACCAAACCCTTGCTGTCCAATCTTTGCAGCTGTCCTCATATCTAAAGGGCTGAACACAGAGAGACACCAGAACGCGCATCTGTGCTTTGCATCTTAGGCCAAGGCTGTTCACTGAATTTTCCGAGTTTGTTTTTTGTTTTCCAAGATGTAAATCTCAGCTGACAGGAGATGAATCTATTAGGTTCAAATAAAATTTTTTCAAGAATTGCTGCCACAATGGAGCTGATCAGGTCTAGCTCAGCCCCAGAATAAGGGCTTTGATAGCAAAGGTGTTTGAAGAAGGCCCTAGGCCACTATATGAGACATTAATAGTTTTTTTCTGTTTAAACTTTTTAAATAGTATTTCAAGCTGACAAGTTACTACCTGTCAGCTGAGCCACTGTAATAAGCTTAAATCTCTCTGTGTGAAGTTTAGGGTTCAGTGGAGCCCTGATGTTTGAGCTAATGTTTGAAACGGCACATTTAAAGGAAGCCACCATTCTCAGCATGACCCAAGGTGAGAGCAGAGTGGGAACAGATCTCCTGCAGTATTAATGACAACCTTGGTGTCTGGAAGGAGTGATCTTTGGCAGGTGGAAAGCAGGGGGAAAAAACCCCATAACAAGGATAAATGTCAGCTCCAACATGAATCATGCAACCAATCTCCGACGAGTTTGATATTTGGAGGATATCCTGATTCACTGCTTCCTGCTGACAGGAAATAAGTTTGTTGCTACAGATTTCAGTGACAGCAAAAGCCAACGTCAACTCAAAATGCCCTTCCTGAAAATAATATTCAACTGGGTAACAATATATATAAAAAAAAAAGATGATGATGCCAGGGAGCAACAGTGTTCCAGCAACATCTTCATTACAAAATATTTTTCTCTTTAAAGAGCCCATGGAGCCAACCATCTAATGTCATGTGCAAATAGGCAGCAGGAATAATTCAGCATACAAATTCAGAAAGCAATTATTATTATTATTATTTTAATCACATAGAAGGACACTCCAGGGTTTTGTAATTCTGTGATCACAGGGAAAGAGACTCACAGGCAGAAGAGAAAAGCTGCACCAAGTGATTGCACAATTGGAAGTTACCATTTGTCTTCTGGTAGTTAGAATGTTGCTAAATTAATATTTTCATCCAATTACCTTTCCCATGTTAAATATTCATACATCAACTCCTGTTGCTTCTAATTGAGGTGGGCACATTTCCTGCCTGCTTCATGGTTTCCTAGTTAAATCACTGATGAAGGAAGCAGCTATTTGGAAAATGTTTGGCTCAACAGGCAAGACTGGATGGTTGAAGGGACTAACGCTGGGACGTGGAGCCTTTTGTGTCCAACTGGGCCCAGCACCTGAGATGGCGGTCAAAGAGCACTCTAGCTGCTGTTGAAAGTTCCTGTGAAAGGAGCTTGGTGTGTAAGTCCAGTGGAGAGATGTTACTTGAATCTCCATCCAGATCAGACACTGGGCAGGTCACAGTGTCACAGGGCAGTCAGAAAGTCCGGTAGGATTACACTGCATTTGCCAGGGAGAAAAAACCTGAAGGTTTCTGAATTTCAGGACAATCAACTTGGTACTTTCTAGAGGCCTCTCTGTATCTATTCATGTGGTCACTACTTTTCTTCCCCAGCCACTTCAAACCCTTTTTTTATCCTGGAGAGCCAAAATAGCACTATTTCCAGGCAACCGAGACCAATGACCTCCTGTCTTCAAAACAAACAGTCAGGACAGTTCAGGCCAAAGTCTGAGCTGAGTACACAAACACAGCCTGAGCAGCCACTGATCTTCCAAGAACTGTTATCCAGCCTGTGCAGATAGCCCTGTGTACTCTGTCACCAAGCCATCAAATGTGGAACAACATGGAGGGCCCTACATGAGGATGAAGTCTAAATGCCTTACATCTTTTAGATCCAGCTACTGTCAGATCTTTGCCATCCAGTTCTGGTGACCTGGCTGTGTCCTAGATGTGACAGTTGTCACACGGATTCACATCAGATAAAGCTACAGAGCCTCACAAAGATGCACAAACTCAGCATATGCTGAGAGAAGCAATGGCTGTGACAAGGCAATTCATAATTTCAGGCGTGATTTCAAGTGGGGAGAGAGGAAAAAAGGGGGGAAACCTAGTTAAGGATTGCTATTTTTATACTAAAATTAATATACTAATGTGCAGTTAGGTGGTGAAAAATGACTGTCTAACAGCACAGCAAGGTTCCATATTTACTTGCTGTCACTGATTTTAGAGCAAATTGGCTCAGGTTATAAGTCAAAGAAGGATTCTTCTGCTGCCAGCACTGCACACTTCAAGAGATATCTGAAAATCAGGCTTCTTACCTTATCATTGTTAAAAGACTGTGCAATCAAAACGTAACTGACAATTCAGCTGATGCATGAGCAGAAATAGATGCCAGCTCACTCTCCCATAGCTAGAGAAACTCTGTAAAGCTAACAGGATTTTAAAAACATTTTGTCAGAAAAATAAGTGGCTATGACAGACCCAGGGAGCGGGCAGAATAATAATTCAGCTGTCTAATGCTGGATATCACAGTGACAGGTGCATTTCAAGTGCTGCGCCACATAATACGGTTGCCCTCTCCAGCAGCTTCACTCCAAGGAATTGCTTTGCAATTCATCAAATGCTTTGCAAACATCAATTAATTTAATGCTCACAACACCAAAGACAGGAATGCTGAGATGCTGGGGTAAGAAGGGTTAAAATAACTAGATCAGCACTGGGAACAGAATACATACCTGCGGATCTCTAGCCTTCACCCTTAGCCACAAGCCCAGCTGTGCCATTTTTCTTAAATAGTTCTCCTAAACAAGCATGTGTTGGGCCCGATTCTAACAGTGGCCAGATACTCTGCAGGTCTTCCTTGAATTAGCTTAAGTGCAGAGAGAAATTTTGCAGGTAATTCTGAAAACCCCGCAGCTGTGGAGTCACTCACACTGGAACCTTGTGGTGTAGGTTTTATTCTAAGAGAGATCATTCTTCCACCCTAGTAGTGTGCTTTGCCCATTTCCACGGCATACTTTCCAGGGAAATCATCACACATCTGAAACGGCTGCAAGTCTAAAACATGTTTACCCCACTGGAGGGCATGGGACGGGATGTTTAGCATGGCACATCTTATCACAAGCATCACAGATGAATAAATAATGCTTATGAAAGAAGCACAGCTAGTGGGTTTAAGGAAAGGGCTTTCAAGTTGCAACGATTATAAATGACAGCATTCAGAAGACTTCTGTACAAGTAAGCTATGTCCAGAACATGGGAGAATCTTGATGAAATTGATGCCCTAGGAATAGGATCTGGAGAGCATCAATCACAAGTAGGAACGTAAGACCAAGTCACCACATCAAAGTCCAAGTGAGTGGGAATGCTGCCTTCCAGTGTGTGTAGCAGCCTAGCACTTACTTGGGTAGTGTGCAAGTCTGATCTCTGGGTATGAAGAAGTATGGAAACTGTACAGATACAAGAGTTTTTCTGCCTCTGATTTTCCTGACATCGGGGCAGACGTTGGGGAGGGATGCTAGCTCATGGCTGTTAAAAGAAGCAGAATGCTATGTAGGAGCAGAAGGTGAATGTTTATTTTGTATTTTTACTTTGATTAGAGAGAATATTTGATAAAGAGCAGCTCCCCCGCTTCCCCCAGGGTGAGGCTGCTAAACTGAAGGCTGGACTGCAAGTGAGCATCACATCCACAACAGGAAAATGTATCACCCTTCAAGAACTCGATTGCTTCTCATGCACACAAACATACTTGAAAATAGCCCCAAAGAGGTTCCTTCCCTCCCACATGGCAGCAGCTGCAGAGAAATCTCAGCTTAATATTGACACCTCCAGCCTGGAGAGTACCTGATTTGCCTCCATTACATCTGTAGTTTGGAATAAAAAGATGCATGATGTGACAGGAGGGGGAATGGGCAACAATGAAGAAGGCGAACAGCGTCCTGTCCTAATTTCTAAAAGTCTCTGAAGACAAGAGGGATAGAGGGCTGCAGCAACAGATTGCCTAATGCTTCCGTTCTTTACCAGCCACAGTTAAAAGGAGGAAAAGGCTATTAAGAGGCTGAAATGTACCACGTAGCTTCTTTTCTGCAATTGTCTGCAAATTCTCGTGCTCCAAAGCATTTTCCTTGAGAGTGCTCACAGGCACGCTACAAACAAGCATAAGTACTGCCAATTGTTTTAGCATGAAAAACGCATTTAAAAGCTTTCAATATTTTTGTCTGTTCATAGCCACGCTCCTTGAAGAATTTTGACAAGCCTGCCAGAACGGAAAAGTTGCAAAATGCTTAACTTAGTGCTGAAGTTAATGAAAATTCTCAATTAAGAAACCTGGGTATTCTCGGGGCATTGAAAGAGGAAGGCAAAGGACGGACAAACCCAAATCGCTGCTCCTGACAAAGTGAGACCGGGCAAGAGCAGTAGCTGGTCATACACAGCCTGTGCTAGTACAAGGCACACTTCCAAAACTGCTTCACCAGACACCCCAGCAATCGTTAACGCGGCTTCCATGCAACTTACAGTATTGCACAACCAGATATTGAGTTAACTCTCCTGGTACTTCTGCAGGAACTAAAGAGACAAGTGCCTCATCTGGGGCAATAAAAGGACTTGACAGTGGCACCACAAGCGGAACACCAAAGTTTCTTCCCGTGCTGTGGCTACACTAAAAGCCAGCCCTTCCTCTGCCATCTCCATCAGGGCCACCTGCCCTTGCAGTCCAGAAGCCAAACAGGGCTGCTGCTCTTCAAGGTTTTGGCCATCCTAAAAGACACATGCTGCTACTTCCACCTTCAAACCTTCACTTTCACACACATCCCACGGCTCCCCAAAGCTAATGAGGCCTGTATAGGAGGCTGTACTCAGTCTCCACACAAAGCTGTAGATCTCCACATGTACGGTCTGAAAGATCACACTCATGTCATGTACCTGATGTAGAGAAGGACTGGGACACCTAGAGAGTGCAAAAACAGAAATGGGAGTGTTTCTTCAAACTGCATTAGTCCAATCCCTTTCCCCTGAGGAAATAAAGCTCACAGATAATTTGCCTACTAAAGAACTCTATTCCACCCTAATCTGGGCGAGGGACTCTGGGAGATAATCTCTGCAAAACAGACTCCTGTGGAAAGAAGCCGAGAGACCTCTGCACAGCAAGTATTCCTCAAGGATGGGTGGGAAAGGGCTTGCTAAAGCAGATTCTGCTGGCCTTCTCACCATGGCACAACCTGTGCAGGCAAGGCCAAGCTAGGGCAGAGTGAGCAGAGCAGGGAAATGCTTTGAGTGCAAATGAGGAAAAAGACAATTTATATCCCAAAAAGTCAGCAAGTATCCCACCAGAACGAGCAGGGGAATAGCACTGAAATTATATAAGTGGCTTACATGAAATAAGGTAATCTGCTAAAGAGTGAAATTATACAAGCCAGTAAGCATATAGTACAAAGAGCCTTTAATATTGATTCACTCACTCAATATTTCATGGAATTCACATCTTGCTCAACAGTGGAGCAACGAGAGAGAAAATGCTCAGTTTGGTCAAGTCCTGACGTCTACAAGCTTAGACAAATAGCAGCATTGTCAGGTTTGGACTGACTTCATGTTTTAATAAAGACACTGGTTGGTTTTAGCACTGTTCTCACACACGTTTGGTGCTCTATCTGTACACAGAGGTGATACAGGCTGAGCATTGAGAGATGCCTGTAGGAATGAGATTCCCAGCGATGGGATATGGGTAGGTAACCCCTAGGAGCTGTGTTGAAAGTCTTGCTTCATAAGAATGGAAAGCGGAAAGAGATCAAAGCTGTTACAGATACCTCACTGCATTGCAGAGAAAGGAACTGACGTGGACATGTGACCTTAAAAAAATTCAACGAAATTGCACTCAAATTGATTCAGAACTCACCAAACATGTTACCGATGTGGCCGTTCTTAGTCAGTGGTCGCAGTTCATTTTTTCCGAGTGCATATTGTTTGTAGTTATCCCAAGCAAATTTCATCATCTGTAAAAAAAAAAAAATTGAATCAAAGCACTTAACAGAACTGAAAGGTTTCTGAACTTCAGCTCTGGGAACAAATGGGAGTTTCCCATTCACTGCTAAACCCAGCAATGGCCCATTAATTACAGAATCTTAATTCACACTGAACACTTATGAATGGGGCTGCATTCAGCAGTTCGCTGAAGTCCCAAACTCATCGCTCCTGGTGCAGAACTTGGGACTGGCACATTTCAGAAGTACTGCAGTATCCAACACACTGAGAGCCCTCTTTTACCCTGGGCTGTGCAAACCAAGTGGGAATTTTAGAAAGATGTCTCCATCTCTGAATTTCTGACCTTTTTTGTGGAGTATCAGTATTTCAGAATGGTAATTAAAATGGGCTAAAAATGTAAGGCCAAAGCTGATACATCCCTAAGTATAGGGATGTTACCTTCTAAGTTTTCGCATTTCTTTATGACAGTGACAATGAAACTCGATCAAACTGCAAATCCACCCACCATCTGCCCACCTTGCAGCAGTTACACATACAACTTTGGCAAAGCAGCACCACGGAGGTAGACAATGCACTTAATACTGTGGTGAGCAAAGGAAGAAATTGGTCTTTGTTTAAGGACTGCACAGAAGTTTTGTTTCTATTAATTAACAGAATACATTCACAAAGGAGAAAGAGGAAATCCATGACATTTTGATATCTTCCTATCAAAACTCAAAAGTGCTTTCTTAAGAGAGTCCTGCAGATGGGCTGGGTGATCTCTGAGAAACCCCTTCCAACTCAAACAATTCCTTTTGGGACATTTGAACTGTCCTACCCAAGCTCAGCACATTAACCTTTACCTGAGGACTGCAAGGCAGCGTGTTTGGGCAAGTTCCAACACACACACACACACACACCAGCACAGCTTTTTCTGTCCTCCTGCCCCTTTGGCTCCAGCTGGTAGGAAAAATTAAACCTACAAGTATCCTCTCTTCAGCTAGGAGAGACTAGGACTTGTCAGCTTCTAAGGAGTGCCTTAAATAAAGCTCCCTTTTATAATCCACACAGCTTGGCTCTGAGCAGTTTCAGCCCCAGCATCGCAGTGGCCTGTACATTCTTTGATTCAATCCCTGGAAAAAAGTCAGATAACAAAGGGGAAGAAGGTAGCTTCAGAGAATCGACAATATTCTCCACCGCCGCTCAACAAAGATAAGAGTCTTCTAAAATGCTTCACTCAAACAAGACATTTGAGAGAAGATGACAGTTTAAAAACAAATCATTCCTCCACAGAGTGCCCCTGTCTGCAACAGCATTTACTGCTCTATGTCAGGATCAGAATATGCAGGTTACTTTGGTCTGAAATGCCTACTGTCATTTCTGTTCTTACTTTTGTCCTTCCCTCCAGCTGTGTGTTTCACAAACCCAACATTGCAAGCCTCGGGCAGTATCCTCCTTAATTAGCGCACATACACAAAAAGGCACATCACCAGATTTCTCCCCCGCCTTTTTAAACATCAAGCTTCCAAAGTAAAGTTTCACGGAGCTGGTCATATGGATAAGGATAAACATTTGCTAAACTCATTGATAACATTCAGACTCCAACACCACTAGGAGAAGGAATGTTGGACAAACAAATAAAGTCAACTTGGGTTTTAAAAACTCAGTGTGGGATGAATTAGTCACTGGAGTGCTCTGCTCTGAGGAAACTAAATAATGACCGGGGGGGGAACCAAACCAAAAAACACCACGAAATTCACTCAAACATGCCTCAATCATTAGACTTAGAATGTTCATTTTATTTTCACTAGATCTCTGGGTTTTTTTCAGTGATAGCATTATTCTAAATGGGAAGTTCTCATTCTTCATTAACGTAACAGGGCAAATCTTTGAGGAACTCTGGACTCTCTCTGATGGTACCAAGCGAATGCTTTTATGTCTCAGAGCTTGATCCTGAAGTTTACTGCAGGAAAGATAGTGTTTCCATAAACACAGCTTTCCCACAGTGAGCGACAGGGCTCGTGCACCAGAAAGGAAACAGCTAGGCAATCTATTCGGTTCATTTCTCTTCTAAATCAGAGCTGAGGAAGGAGGACCCACCCTTCTGGCACACAGAGAGCCTGGACATGGAGAGGATGTGGAAATGACTCTATTTTGTTGCATAAAACTCCTAACGTTGTAATTCTGAATCAGCCTCATTTTAAGCTGAGTATGAAATTTAAAGTTATTTCCTTCCCTTGACTTTTTTAATCCCTCCATTCCAGAAGGTCCGAATTTTCTTCTTCAAAGCATGCACGAAACTTTGGCGTCTTTGCCACAGTGGTGCAGATTGCTCTGTGGGATCAAGAGTTTGCTGTCACCTCCATCACAGGCAAGAAAACTACCCCAGCTTTCCCTTCAACAGTCGCTTATATCCTACAAGGGAAATCTCCTCCTCTCCTGTCTTCTCACACAAGGAGGGACTGCATGAGGCCTGCTGACAGACTCCCCAAAGTGACTCACTTCACACAGGACTCCCAAGTGCTATTTGAATAAATACATTTATTCTTAATTTGCCTATTCAATCATTTAAGCTGCATTTGTCATGGTGTTGCAAAAAGTTCCACTACAAAATGATTTCTTGGGCTGTGCTGGCTGCAGTGTCTTAAACTCTCCTTCTCTGTTCTGTCCTGAGCTGATAATCAGGCAGACAGAGGATGGATGAGATTGGATATGCTGCCTCGTCATACTAAAGGGTTGTCAGTTTTCCTTTACATGAACAGACTTTTGCTCACTGCTTTTAAACCCTGTATATTTGGGAGGCAAGATGCATATTGTGATACCCTTTCATTTTCCAAGATCAAGCTTTCCTCTCTCTAACGATGGGTCCAAAAGCAGCAACTGGAAAAGTTTAAAAGCCAAAAGCATCTGCGCCATTCTGCCCATTCTGGCTTTCTGCAGCTGTCTTTCCAATCCAAATTTAGCAGTTCAACTTCCAAACCACTAAAGAGATTCATCAAGTTTCTAAAAGCAGGGACTCCACATTTATATACTGTATGGAGGACAGAGATGGAGCTTTCAGAAGCTTTCTCTGACAGAGGTTCCAAACACCGGGCTGAAACAGAAGGGGACGTAGCTGAGAGGTGCAAAATGGAAATTTGCATAATGAGGTGTTTAAGTCCACTTTCTGATGAGACGCCAAGGTTAGAAGTGAATATTTTATGCCATTCTAGTCATGACAGATCACAATACGTCAGCATTAATATTATGCCATTTTAGATTTGAAAAATGGCACCAGAACCACAAAAATTATGGAAATAGATCCATAATTTTAGATTTTGTTCTTACCAGTATGCCATCTGCGATCTAACAGACAATTATCTATTTGGCCCTGAAATTCTAATCACCGTGGCTTTCAGCTGATTTATAGCAGACTTCCAAATTTAGAATCGAATTTGTCAGATTGCTCTTTCTTTTCTATAATCTGTAAGTCACTTTCTACTTTCGAGAGTTTCAGCTACCCAGCTAGGCGATTATACATTAAAATCAACTACAAGTAACTAAACTGAATTCTGAAAACCCGCACTATCACTTTCATCATTTAGGCCATTACCTTTTCTTGTGCTTTGCTCCATCCAAACCCAAAAAAGATCTTGCTCTCAAGCCCATGTGTATTTCATACGGGCAGCAGCCTGCAGCCACGCAGAGCCAGGCGCTGAGTGCAGAGTACTGCACCGAGCTGTTTGCTGGTTCAGGGTCTTCAACTACATCTTTGCAGGTTCACGACACTGCAGTATTTAGATTGCACAAAAACAATGCAGAACAAGGCTAGGTTAAAACTGCTTTCAGTGCATTTTTTTATTTAATGTATGGAAATATTTTTATTTAGAAGTCAGCTTTATAAATACGCTCCTTTAAAATACTGGGCCAAACACTAAGTGCTTGTGTCCCTTCAAATACTGCAGCAGGAAATCATACAAGTATTCAGTGTTTTCACTGATACCCCAAACTTCTCCATCTGCTAAACCTAACAAGCGCACCACAACAGCACCTACACCACTACCACAGCTTTGCCCATTCTCTCATTTCCATTTGCTCTTGATATGTCTTAACTCAACAAGAATTCTTACATTTTCTGGCATCAAATATGCCAAATCACACAATAAAAATCACCACTCCAGACTCAGTAAATAAAAGCATCAACAAAGTTGATAACACTCCCTCTCCACAGACACTATATGACATACTACAGGAGGGCACCACTGCTCCTCGGTCTGGCAGTGCTTTTATGATGCCACCCAGGCTGTAACATGGGAGATATTGAGCAGTTGGGATTTACAATCTCTGCCCATGTGTACTACAGTCTTGATTTTTAGAGTGCCACCACTTTACTGATTTTCAGGGAACCTGAGGTTATGGAAAATCAGACTCCAGTGGAAAGGCAGTTGGGAAGAATTCAGAACAAAAAGGCATTTAGCGAGTTCTGTGATCCAGATAATGAAGAAACAGGGCTCAGGATAAAAATTTGACCAAGGAAGTGTTTTCACTCTGAAGAGATGATGTTCTTTAATATATGTAATAACTAAACCACTGAAAATCCCTGGGTTTATGTACTTGCAAAAAGCACAGAGATGAGAGAAAAAAAAAAAAGGAAAAAAAATCCCCCACACTATCACTTGCCCTCCTTTTGTTACCAGGGAAGATTTCAAAATGCAGAGCATTCCCAAACAGCTATTTGATTAGTTTTATCCATCTAGGCTGGGATAATTAGTAAATGCTTAAAAGATGAAATCTAAATATACCAACCAATCAGCCCCTTTCAGGAACTTCCAAGGAACATTACACAAAACCATTATCTTCACAAGATAACCACTTTTATGTCTCTTTAGCCTCCTTTCTTCAACTCCCCTTCAAATATTTAACTATTAAACTATCTAAGAAATGTCCTGTTTAGTTTTGGTTTTTTTTTTTTTTAAAAAAGGGGGGGTGGTGGGTGTAATTGTAAATATTTCTTTCCCTATTGTATTTCTTACTTGGTTTTTCCCACCTCAAATTACCAGACAGGTTTCTCTTCCTTTCTCTGCAGTTGGAGGAAGATTAGTTGTCAGCTCAGTTTCAAAACTAGGACCTGTTCTTTCCCATCTCTAACCTTCTTGCTACCCCAAAATAGCCCTGTTCTAGTTTGGATTTTTAACCTGCAATATAATGCCATATATTTTCCCCAGCTATGTAAAAAATAATTTGCCAGATGACAAGATGCAGAGAAAAAGAGGAACCAACTGTCAGTCTTGCAGACAGAAGAAAAAGTCTGCCTGAACACATCAGGATAAGCCATTTATATTTGGAATAATGGATGGTATTTTTTTCTAATCAGACTTGCATACACTTGTATAATTCAGAATTGACTGCAGGAAAGGTAATGAAACAGTACCATGTTTATTATCTGTTGCTGTTTTTAATATTATGACATGGAGATATAAATATCCATACAAACACCATGGCAGAATGTTATAAAAAGGCTAGAATTTATTTGAAAATCTTTATATTAAAGCTGAGCAACTTCTCAGGCTATTTCTTTGGGACACTGCCCTTAGAAATGTTTTTACGTAATAGCAAAATAATAACAAAAAAGCTGTGTGTTAACTCCAGTTGATTGAAGGGTTCCATTTAGGCAGATGCTAATATCCACAGGCTTTTACTTCATGGGTTTAAAAGCCTGTAACTCCAGAACAGATAGTGCTTCAGCACATGAAAGACGTTACCAAGCAACCCACAGAAATGGACACCAACATTGATAATCCATTCTAAAGTAATTACATTTTATAATTAAAGATTACAGTAAATCCAATAGATCCCAACAGGAACTTGAGCAATTTAGAAACATGCTAGCTAACCTGCCTGTTTTATAGCATCCATGTCAGCTTCTGTCTTTGAATAAAACATTAAGTGAATTGCAGAGATTTTCATTTAATAGGCCTTCAAACAACTGATAAGCATTACAGAGTCTCACCTTGGTAAGTGTTAATCTAACGTCACCTCATTTCTCTAACTTTAAATAAAGTATCATTCTTCTTTTAACTGATGGTAAAGGGGTGACTGCCACTAAAACCCGAGTCTGTTACTACCAAATGAAAGCCCTGGCAAAATCAAGTGAACACAATCTCTTCGACTCCAACTGCTTTCTGTTCCTGACCCTCCTCATACACCAGCTGGGCACTTTCCACTACTGTGTGCCTCAGCTTATCCATCTACAACACAGACCTCATCCTTTTCTTCTAAGAGCACTAGGCATAATAAAGAGAAACAACCAAAGTGTATTAAACAGTGTGGGACTGAGTTCACTTGGTGAATTTGTGCTCAATAGTCTTTCACCCAGTGATCTTGCAGACCCAGAATCATTTTGCACGAGATGGCAGTGACAGATTCAGGGTCAAAACTCAATGCCTGTCTACACGCACCTGGCGTCAGCGATGACTTAATATGGCAGCGTGAAGTGCATGTATCTGGGCAAGGTCCCCGACTCAGGAGAGTATAAATTATTCTGCTGCAGCTGCATCAACACAGTAACATACCTCTTAGTCAAAGAGGTGATCTGTGTGAGTGAACACTGGGATTACACGCACAACCGTAACAGGGCAGGAGGCTGATCAGCCTCCCAGATAACACAAGACTGATTCTTGTCGCAAACCCACTTCCTCAAAAGCAAATTTCTGCAAATACACCCTTTGGAAGGACACCCAAAGCTCAGGAAAGCCTCAGCTCTTTGCCAGCTGCCTTTGCCACTGTTCTACTCAATTATTCTTAAACACAGGATAAAAGCTCGTGTTTCCATACCCAAAGCACCAGCCCAAGTACACAACTCCTCCCATGTGCTCTGGCTCTTTATAACGGACTCTAAAACAAAATTTCAAACCTTGTCAGCCTACTGACTGTAAATACATCAGCTGATTGTTTCGTGTTAGATGGTAGATAGATACTGTGAATTACTTGCTACACGCCACTTTATCTAGAAGTAAATATAACAGAGTAATTCAAGCAATGGGTGATGGGGGCTTTGCTTCAGATTTTTCTGGCAAAGTCTTGGCAGCTTGTTTTCAAATTTGCATGGGTGTGTTTTTATTACATCAGTTACTATCACAGCTCACTCTCTCTTGCTCAATAGCCAAAGACAGAGCAGACCATTGCTCAGAAAACTGATCTCCATCACTGGAAGCAATGGAGGAATTCTTTATGAAGTTAGAAGAATCACACAGCCACAAGGCACCTTCCAGCAAGTTGCAATAAAAAAAAAGTTTCAACTTCTGCTTGGTGTTCCCAGACAGACAGTACAGCTGAATAAAGGAGAGCTATTCAGCTCAGGTATGCTGAGGTAAGCACTCTCTCCCCACCACAATCAGGAAAAAAGCAGGACTAGAAGCCTGATTTGCACTGGGGGAACAGGAAAAAACCCAGCACAGACTAGTCCAAGGTCGTTAGTGTTAGTGACAAGGACAGAAATAGAATTCAAGAGTCTTCCTGACTCACAGCCCCTGCTAGGAAAGCTGAATGGGAGAAAGAACAGCTCAAAACACAGTTAAACTAACTCCTAATTAAACTCCTAATGCAACTAGATTTAACCACGTCAAGAGGAGTAAAAAAAAAAAAAAAAATATCCTTCGATAGGACTATCTCAGGCATTAAGACCCAGCTGGATCCAGCTGCATCTAAATCAGGAAACATGTCAGCAAGAGCAGTTGATTTTGCAGTTAGTTTCTTAATGAGATGCTAGACTGTAAGAGGACGACAATGGTTTTGAGAACAAATTTGCAAGTCTAGACCAAAGCACAGGGTGATTTAGTAGAGAGATGAGAAAAGCTGTAGTCTCATCTCCTTTGCTTCCCAGAATCAAAGCTTGCGGAAAATTCTAATAGAAATAAAAGGTATTTGTGTTCTTGGCCACCCTAATGCTGTCAGCTTCATATTTCCTCCGAGCCCCTATAACTGATCAAACATATGATATTCCAGAGCACAACCGAAGCTGACACAGTACAACAAGGCCAGCAATAAAAACGATAAAGGTTCTTCTTGTCCTAAGCTTGTTACCTCTAACTGCTATTCAAGCACTTGCTGTCATGAGGTTTAGAGAACTTGCACAAAAAGGCAATCCATGATGTCTAGTTTGCACCTGGCAGTCTTAGCCAGAGGAACTGACCCCATTAAATCTGAGGGATGATTTCTTCCATAGATGGATATTCAAAAGGTAATTTGGCATGCTGCAAAAAAATTGGGGTCAGTGTCAAAGAGCAAATCTAACTATAGCTGGTGTGATGCATATGAAAGTGAAGATGTTGTGCCAGCAAACATACAGAAAGCAAATAGCGAGATACAGGAAAGACTAAAAATCAAAGAGAGGACACTTCAAGAAAGATGAGCTTAAAACCATAGGAATAATTATGATCTCCCTTGTTATTACCACAGAATGAAGGCAGAAGTAGCTCTTTGAGCAACATCTGTAAGTATGAGGAAATCAGAAAAGAAATTTAAGGTCCTTATAAAACATTGGAGCTTTTTTTGATACTGTGCAGAATTTGAACTTAGCTCTGGTTTACTGCTTCCATGCATTCAGATTTCCCACCCAAAACAGACTTCTTAAATGGAAATTTAAGTTGTGAGTATATATCTGTAGCACTTAAAAGTGCTTTCAAAGTAGAAGATATCAGAACATGTTCAAGTAACAATGGAAGATAGGAAATCAATCTCTTTTTGTAAAATACTGGAATACTAGATAATAATATTCTATTACTAGAATATTAGATACTTTAAAGTATTAAAATATACCTATGAACTACATCACACTGTGCTATACTTTACCATGATGCTAGTTTCAGGAATTATTGTATGTGCTGCACTTTGGAAGTGAAAAGGTACCGTATATCCAAATACATATATACAGACTTTCACGCGCCAAGAGGCATATCAAGCAAATATTTTCCCCAACACTACTGCGATGTCACAAATCATTACCTTTACATTCTAATGTAATGGTTCACTTCACAAGATTACTTTTGCTAACAAAGTTGCACATTAGGAGATGTCTGTCAAACACGCAACAACTCTTTCTACAGCTACTGCCAGGGGTTGCATGCACAAAGGATGGCAGGCAGACCCAGAAAGCAAGCAATACACTTTGTGTGACACTATTGTTTGGATTTTTCAAGTCCTTTTAACTCTAGGTTGGACAGTGTGGTAATGGCTTTTCTTAGTGACTACTATGTCATTCCAGCATGCTTTGAGGAAAGAAAGTGGAAAAAAATTACTTAGCTAGCAATTGTGCTTCTTCAAATGTCACCTCAGAGTCCCCCTCCTGAGTTTTGTGCCTGCAGCATAAATCATGCAGGAAATTCCCCTAGCTCTTAAGATTTTGGGCACTGTGACATACCTATAGGCTGCCTTGAGGGCTCTTACATTTCAACTACATCCCTTCAAGCATGTACAGCACACGGTCTTTGTAAATCCCTAATTACACACAGACTACAAATTCTCCTTAGAAGTGACCAACATTCCAGGTGAATCATGTACAACGATCAGTTAAACATCCAGGCCAGAATCCATCAGGTCCTCACCATAATATCCCCACGTTAAAAGGGAAGGTGGATGGAAACACAAACACTAAGCAAGATTGTTTTTCCAGACCTGCATTATGACAAGGTAAGTCATTTTCTCTTTCCTTAAAGATACCATCTGCACAAGATTCTCATTTCTGGAGAGCCAGAGCCCAAGGGGATGCTCTAAAAGAAGCTGTAGCGATAACTAACCAAAAATGGGCAGACTGCGGGGGACGGGGGGAGAAAAAGAAGAGTGTGGGGACATTTTTCTTTTCTTTTTCAAGGAAAATAATGAAAAGAAAAAAAATGTCTCTAGAACCTGTTAGGCCTACCTGTTTGACAGCCTGTGGGACAGACGTCAAACAGATCAATTATGAAAAGAAACAAAACAGGGAAGATACGAGGCTTTGTACTCCTGAGCTTTGGATGTGGGACCATGGCAGGAATACTCTGTGGGTATGGAAGTGAAAGACTAAACAGGGATCAGAGTCTCTGTGCGTAAATCTGCCACGGAGCCATCCTGAGGCAAATAAATAAAGGCTTCCTTGCCCAGAGCAGAAATATCCTGACAGTCATCATGAAGCACGGTTATGGAAATTATGATGCACCAGAAGGCCGGGCTTCTGTGTAAGGCTCTGAATCCAGCAGCCCAAGTTGGACAGCTGAAGAGCTCTAGTTCAGCCAAAGAAACATTTCCAGAGCATTTTCAGATATAAAAGGTAAAGACCACCCTCACAATCAGCCACATCCTCTTTCAGGAAGAAGAGGTTTCTCAGCCTGGGACACAGCGAGATGCTTTGGAACATGAGTGACTCAGAGCTGCTAAGTCAGTGTAGGGAGCCAGGTGGATAAACTAAACTGATTCACACCACAGCTCGAGGTACAATCTTGGCTAATGACAACCTAAACAGATTGAACAGGCCTCTGCTAGGCCCTTCAATCTGGAAAAGGGAATCACAGCTCTGAACAGGACCCACACTGTAAGATATGAAAGGAGTCCTTTCACATTGGAAGAAAAACTTAGCACGGTCACAGGTTCACTCAGCAGCTCAATATACATGTCTCACTCTTTCCATTTCAGGACCATGCGTCTGATCTGCCTCCTTCCTCCCAGCACCGGCAAAGCGTGAATTGCTTTTGACACATGGATGGCTCAAGGGCCCAAAAAGCAGTCATAGGCAGATGGGAAAGGGGAAAAGAGAAAGGAAGAAAAAATGTAAATACAGGCCAAGAGTTACCCTGCATTGCTCCTGTTTTGCACTGTGAGAACAGACTTAGGGAGCAGAAGAAACATCTGTTTGGAAACTGTCTTTGTCTCAGTCCAAATGCTGGAATAGGAGAAAAGAGGGAAGTCGAGAACTGCCAGCACACCTCGTGCTTTATCTCACACTTGGACGGCTTAACAGGAGAGATCTGGGAGGATGAGTTTAGTTTAATGATTTCTTGCTGGTTCACCTGCTCCCCATCTGTCTTTGTAGTCCTTGCTCGGAGGGACAGATTGGAGTGTTGCTGTCCTCTCCCTCCTCTCCCCTTTCAAGAGTTACTTGTGATTTGAACTTCTGAAGAGAGGAACAGAGCAATTCTCAAGCATTAAGTAGTCAGCAGAGATTAGTCCAATAATTTATCAAAGGTAATAGCTAATAACAGACACAAGAAACTTGCTCACAGCCTTCCTAGAGCCTGATGTCTGAGCTGTCACCTTACAAAAGTGCTACAAGAAATTCTTGGACCACAGTAGCGAATTTATTAGCCAGAGGCTGATAAGCTGTTCCAAGAGTCCCACAGTCAACAATAAATCATACAAATCAGGTTGCAAATACTGGATCTTTAATAAAAACGAAGTTGGTGGAGTGGATGTTAGAACAATGTTAGAATTCAGCTGGCAGGATGAAGGGGACTCACTTTCATTTAGCCTGACCTCCCATCATGAGAGGGACCAGAGCTTGGCCCTGGCATCACTCCAGCACTGCACTAGACAGTCATCAAATGACAATGATTAATGAACTGCTGAAAGGATAAAGCAAGAAATGGCAAGTTAGGGGATCTGGGCAATAAACTAAAGAAAAGAACCATAAAGATTCATTAAAATTAGAGACAGAAGGCACCTCCTAGGTCACAGGCTCCATGTCCCTGCCAATGTAGAAGTGGCTCCCACAGTACTGCTCTGGCCGTGCCTCCTTTCAAGACCTAAGGAACATGGTTCCACTTTGTTCCACTTACCAAATTTCACCCTAATATTCAACTCAAAATTTTATTTAAGCCTTTGAAACCCAGAAATGAAAGAACCAGAAGAGAAGACAGCTGTCTACTGCTTTATCCTACACCAGCCAAGGAGTTGCCTTTCAAAAATCAATCTTCTGAATTATTCTACTGTGCAGCCACTGATGAGAGTGGGCAGATCCACACCCAGCAGCTACAATGGTCTGGTTGTTGGAGGGCTCACTAACACGCCAAACAAATGTCTGATAGACAAGATAATCAAATACAACTATGGTGTTTCAGGACTGAGGAATCCTAACATGGTCTCAGTACTGGAGGAAGGCCTTCAAGAAAGCCAAAACAGCACCAGAAATCAGCCAAGGATTTGTTTGGGTTCATCTAGCACAATGCTGAGCTACCAACATAAATATGTGTCCTTCCTAGATAACTCCAGAGAAAAACGGAGGCTCAGATGGAAGAAGAGCCAGAAACATCCCATTTCCACTGGAAGTATTTTATTTGTGAGCTGGGCTGGCTAACCCGGACAGCAGGAGGGTTTCAGGATGGATGAAATGTGATTACATTATAATTATCTTCTGTTACTTTGCAAAGTACACGGTTATGCACTTTCTTTACTGCCCAGGGAAATCATGTTAACACAATTAGAGCAAGAACCCTGTTTTAAACACGGTTTGCTCGGACGTTACTAACATGGCTCCAATTCTCAGTACAGACAGTCTTCAGAGCCATCTTGCTCTATAAATCAGTGGGAGTTCTGTCACTGACCTCCTCTGAAGCAAGTACCAGCTCTTACAGAAGAGACATTCCCTAGGATGTACTGAACATATAGCTTCACTGTATATCATCGTCCTGTGCAAGTGCTGTTGGCACGATGAGATGCTGTAGAATTTCTAAATCTCTTGCATTTATTATTCTTTACAGCCTTACTCTTAGGATATCGTTCTACCCACTAATGAACTAAGAGAGAGAGAAATATAACAACAGCTCTATGGCCATGCAATAGAAGCATTGGAGGCCAGATTAGAACTAACGAGTTCCTGGCTCCCACTCAATCACAACCATCAGAACAATTAGCTCAAATGAGCCCAAGAACTGTTTTCTGCTCCGCTGTCGTCTGCCTGTCCTCCCCGGTAACTTCTGAGCTGGAAAACTTCAATCGGGTTTGACAGAGGGTAAAGGTCACAAAGAAACTAAAGTTCAGTGCAAATTACCAGCAGACTGGCGGAGAGACCCACAGAGTGCCCCACTAAAGGCAGGAGAGCAGCACAAACTCCTGCTCCGTTCAGCCACAGCCTGCTGAGCAGCGGGCAGCTACGGGGACCAAGCGCCCGGAGCTGGATCATTGCCTCTGGCCTACACAGCCAAGGGGGGACACTGGGAAGAGGAACAGACACCACTGGGCAGGGGTGGGTGACACAGAAGAAACTACAAGCACAAGGATGGGGAAAGTCGCAAACTGCATGAGGGGGATCTAAGGACGTACAGGGGTTTCGGCACACAGGACTCCTATTCCTAGAAAGCCAGGCTCCATTACCTTTCTGCTAAGGGAAGAAGTAAGTCTTAAGAACACACTTTCCCTTTTCAAACACCGTCGAGATCTCTCCTTTGATTCTAGTATGCAGCAGATACACACACAAGGGACTCTGCGTCTTTGCTGGCAAGATAAGTAGATGCAAAAGGGAAGCACTAAAGTCACTTCAGTTTAGTGCAGCCTCTAGCCATTACTTATGCTCCAGTGTCCTCCCAGGGAATGCTGAAGTGCCTGAGAGGAAACAGTTTTGCCGCATATTAGCTTGCTGGATCAGGGATAAAAAAAATTGTGCCCATTTTACAGATGTGCATACTGGATCCATACAGTGACACGATGAATCTGCTGTCAGGAACAGAACCCAGGACCAAGTGTTCTGTTCTAATTAACAGTAGGTGCTCTGCCCCCTTTAGTAAGAGTACAAATGAGTAACATCCCTGTCCCATAAATAGAGGATGTTTATTATGCAGTCCTTCAGTGTTCCCACTGTGCTCTCTTTCCTACAATGGTTTGGGTCCATCATGCACAATACACTCGCATTATGCATGGATCACTGACACCACTGCCCATGACAGCTTCTCTGGAGCCCTTCCAAAATACTGTGTCATATGATGAACTGAAGCGCCAAGGGGATACGCAGTAAAGACAGCAATCATGGGAGTGTGTTCGCTCCTCATGCCAAATCCATTCACGGCGTTCAGTGAAAGGTACTTTTTTGGGGAATGTAAATTTGGTCTCTTTCCTAAGTTTAAAAATTAGAATGCTCCAAGCACAAGATTTCCTCTTCCCACCAATGAAGTGAATACTCTTTCCTGCTTTCTCCTTTTGACAGCTTCATGTCAGTTTTATATTCAGAACTAAATGACAGACTGATCTAAGATACATTCTCCCTTCCCCCTCTCAGTCTCCCATCTAAAATCTGAATTGTTTTAAATACTGAAAAACATATTCAAAACCATCAAAACAAAATGATAAACAATCTAAACAATAGACTAATAGAGTAAACCAAACATGATTGATTAATATCATCTGGTAAAGTCTCGCATATGGATCCAAAAGAAAGAACACTAGACAAAAATCTTTCTCCCATTAAGGGGCAGATTTAATCGTTGATTAAAAAGTTAATCGGAAGTCTATAAATATTTTGGCTGGAAAGATGGAATCTTAATCGAGGTGACTGCTTTTTAGTAAATATTTGCACAACAAAATATACACAGTTCCCAGATTGATGGCAGAATGGGGGGGTGAGGGTGGGGGGTGGCGGGAGCTTGGCCCACCACTGGTACCATGCAGTGAGGCACAGTAGGCCACCTGACCTAGCGCAGCCCCCCAGCTATGAGACCCCCCACTCAGACCACAGCCACATTCAGTCCTGCTCCCTGAAGGTATGCGAATGTGGTTACAGCAGGATGTCACCGACGGGCCGTAGCCAGGCTCCAGCCCTGCTGCCCTAATCCCCTTGTCTTTATATTTGAGAACTTTCAAAGAGCTTATGTGTATTTACTGAATTCAGCAAGGTGTAGGTCCTTCTGCACAACACGCTTGTGTGTGTCCTGGAAACTCATTTCACCATGTCCAGCACTTGCATTCGGTCATTACCTGTACTCTGCCTGGAGAGGTCCACGCTCAACAATTTTGCTCTTGTGCAAATAGTGCATTGTCTTTAAGTAGCAGTTTATAAACTAGTCTCGCACCAAATTTAGTTGTGGAACAAGTGCTTTCAGTGCTAGATTTTGTAGATAAGAACAAACGTCTTCAAATTGCACAGTACTCCCAAATTCCAAAATGTCCTCAGCTCGAGTAACATCCGTAATAGTGTGCACTAAGGTATCACTGGCATCTCTAAGGCAAGCAGCACTGTAGCACCGATCACAGCATGTGAAGTATTTTCTATACTCATGCATTATGCCAACAGAACAAATATATTTTTAGTCAATTAACTGTATACCCTACAGCTGAAAGAGGCTGAGACAGGTTAGGTCTAAATTTTGTTTGCATGAATCCACCGGAGGCTAGTGAAGCAAAAAACATACTGTATGCACCATTTGTGGGATTTACAGTATAGTACCCTTTTTCACAGGTTCAGTAAATAAATGCATGAGAAGGAGCATGGAGCAAAGGAAAATTCCAGCAAGCCTGGAGCCAGCCAGTGCTCCAAACTGCAGAGAAATTCTCTCATTGCAAAGGTATTTCTATCCCAGAGAAAGAACTATGATCTGATCACAGTATACCTGACTGGTTTGAGATCATCATTCTATTCTATTATAATAAGTATTTTACTGGGAACGGTTTTCTTTATCCCCAGCGTCCAAAATAAGTCTGTTGGAAGTCACTGGATTTACATTTGACCAGCACAAAGGATTAGACGTTCTCCACAGGCCTCAGTGAAAAATGTGTGCATGGGGAGGTGCACTTCCATCTAGAACCGTGCGTGGTACTACTCACGTACTGAAGCCACTGATGGATTACATTATTTGCTTGGAGTACTGTTCATCCCCAGATTACAGAAAGAAAAGGCATTTTCTCCAAATGGAAGAATAGAAGTTGCGCAGTGTAGGGAAAGGGAGATGTCTGAAATCTGTTTACTGCTGGCTTCAGAAATGAGATAGCTCAGGGACGACCGATAATGTGATTCACAGCATTGTACCAACAGGCCAATTGTAACTCAAACCGAGATCTGTTTTGAGCCCTGCTTTCAATAAACCGGTGATCACAATCCAGTTCCCGGTGCTCGTGCACCCATGTAAAATCCCCTGAGAATACCCACGGCTTGCCTCCACGAAGGTGCGCAAGATGGAACGAGCGTCTGACCAGACACTTCTCCCACCAGGGGTCAGGGCTGCGGCACAAATTCAGAAGGAGAACAAGCAGCACTTCCCCAGCTCTGCCCCAACAACCCACGCTCTTTCATTGCAGAAGGGATCACGGGTCAGGACTGTCAAAACCGCACAAAGGGAACTCAGCAACCAACACCAAGTAACTTTCCACAAAAGCTGAGCTCCTGAAAACATTTCTGTTTCTTGCCAATTATCTTTTAGTGACAAACTGTCAAGATATTTGTGTTTAAAAGACTGATCTACCTTAAAAGGTACCTGCTAATCTGCAGAGTGATGCAGGATAACTGTGTACACAGACTCTGATGGCCTTCTTCCCCCTGGGGTCTGATTTTCAAAAGCAAATACATCTTTAGAGCTGTGTTAAAAGAGGACAGCAGACAGCAAGGTGAGGCAAATGAAGGTGGAGACAGGAAGAAAAGCCAGGATGAAGAGAACTGCACTGTAAAACAAATAGGCTTCAGTATTACTAATCCGGAGGAAATTAATGCATGTGTCAAACCCAAGGGTACGATCCCAGCAGCGGACTAAAAGCCTGCCTGAATTTGACATATTCCCTTGTTTGAAAGGGACAAAGGACACTGTTAGGTTAAGGTATTAGGTATTCTCAGACATCAGGCAAGAAAACTTGCCTTTTGTACCTAAAGAGAAAAAGAAAAACCAGTAAATGTCTTTTACTGTTCACATTTTTCTCACATCTCATGACTGGAAGTAAGCTAGCTAGTTTAATTTCATTGATGGACACTTTCTGGCCTAGCTGGTTGCAGTGGTTGTCCTCAAGCACTGGATAGCATTAGCAGGGTTGGTGTAAAAATACTTCAGAGAAATGCTGTTCTCTCTCCCCACCGCTTCCCTACCTATGAGACCCAGGAAGTCAACACTGCAACAGTACAGCAAGAAGCAGTCTGTTTTCCTTCATTCATCACCAGCAAAACTGTCAGCTCAGCTCCAACAGCAAAATCTTTATTACTGGTTATGATGCAAAAGGCAGAAACCACATGGTCTGATTTTCCCAGATCCGAGGCTGAGTTTGCAGTAGCGGCAGTTGGAGGGGAAATCATTTTGACTTTTCACTGAGCCAATTTGATCTGGAAATTGTTGAGAGCAAATAAATACGTAATCCCACTGTGGCATTTCTGCAGTCACTTTCCGACTACAACCACTTCTCTTTTTTTTTTTTGGAATATCAGTGATTAGTATTTGGCACATGTAAAAAATTAGCTATTCCCTGAAGCCATGCATGACTGATCAGTTACAGAACTAATACGTTTTTCAGAGGTCAGTTTAAAAGTTGAATAATCCCAGGCCCTTTTAAATTTCCCAACTGGCAGCACGGGGAGATTGTTATTTGGTTTTATTGCAGTTTTCCTCAAAAGGTCAGAGTGCCCACAGTACTCAGCTGCCCACAGTAACATACAGCAGTATATCCTAGGCAATTCTCCAGGTGACCAATGACCTTTTGCAGTAAGCAGTCTGTGCAATACAGGTGCTCTCTTTTTTCCTTCTCAGGAAAACAACTGCTTATTGACTCCGGACTTGTCTTTAACAAGGTAAGTGGAACCTAAGAAGTCTGCCACTCTGCTAAGTTACCCACCAGTGCAAAGCAGCATACCTGCATGCACACGTCAGCCCAGCTCACTGCAGCACTTACTTCTTTTAACAGACTTCTCCGTGCCATTTCAATTTGCTAATCCACCTCTTTTCCTTTCTGCACTACTAGGAAACACGGCATTCAAAGCACACAAGTGCGTGAGGCAGATATACGCCTGGCCAGACTCCTTAATCTGCAAACAGCTCCGGTGCCCCTAGTGCTGCTCAGAGCTTTCCCAAACAGCAGTAAAGTGGGAGACACCACAGTGGTGGGTTTCACACTCTGGACAACACTATCTTTTTAAGCAGAAAAAGTCTAGCAGGACTACATTAGTCGACACTTTCCACACATAACAGCCAAGAAACTAATGACACACCCTCTTCTTTGGCTGAAGCATCAAGCAGCTTAGAGGTTGGGTGGGAAAAAGCAGACGCCTGCTCGGACTCCTGCTCAGATTGAAGGGTCCTATGAGAAAATAGAAAGTTCCAAGTCTCTAGGTTGGGCATCAGCCCTACTCTTTGATCATGCACCAGTTCTTTCTCCTGGCTTTCATCTAGGCTCTGGCAGACAGATGGGGGAAAAAAAATATCAACAAATCCCATCCATATCCATCCTCCCTGTTACTTGGTTGCTGACCTCGAAGAATGGCCTAAGGGAGGGGGGGGTGTGGAACCCAAAACTTTAAGTAGCAGGACAGTTTAGAACACATTTTAGCAAATTACAAGGCTTAAAGCTCTGGAAGAAGGAGAGAAAAGCTACCTGCTGCTACTGCACACAACACCTTGAAACAGCCAGAAAACCCACTACCTGCCTCTGTTGGCATCTCTCACATCATGTGAAGAATATTTGCTAACCCAAATGCTGTATCATGACTTGACTTATTTCTTCCTTGCAATTTTTTTGTTACCCATCTGTTTCTTTTTATACAGCATTTGTCTTCTAACCTCTCTTGGTTAGTTTTCTTCATGTCTTTTTGATTCGCAAGAAAAGGACACACCTTATCTCTTCCACAAGCTGTACCACCACCCCTTGTTTTGCACATTCAGTCTCATATCTCAGCACCATATTTGTTTCTCTCTCTCTTTCTGAATAAATAGAAGTGCAGGCACTTTTAAGGAATAAGGGCTCTGTTTGAAGAGTAATTAGCTGTCAGCATAAAACTAGTATTTATGGATTCTCATCCTTGAAAAATCTAACTCTGCTACCCGGCACTGATTATGGCTGTTATAAACAGATGGGGCTGAATCCATACAACTTGCAATAATCCTGTATTTAAAAAATAATTAACTACAAATAAAGGACTGAATTCCACTAGCTTTCATAAATTTGATTTCCAATTTGATTTGTTTGTACAGAGTGGAAGCTGGGTTATTCACGGGTATGTCATGCTATCCTAGCATACCTTGAAAGTGGGAGCCTGCAGCATATTCAAGCACACACTCTGCAACTCCAAGCAAACGACAGGGCCGGGTACAGGAATATTCTGAATACCCTGAAGCTGAGATGCAGAACGGAAGGATGGCTCAATCACGCCTGGGATCATAAAGAAACCCAGCACCCCTGGGTGTGTTGTGTCTGGTTGCCTGGCAGAAGTTGGAATTTTACCAGTGGTGCAGCCTTTGTTTTAATGACTGACAGAGTTATCAGGAGGGGAGCTTTAAAAAACTGTTTTTAAAACCCAGGTTACAGCAGATGAAAGCCCTTGGTGTGTTACTCTGATTTCCTTCTCTGTTCAACCTGGGGCAGCATCTTTGCTGAATGCCTACACCTCTGCGAGAGAACAAATCCAGGAAATTTATACTCTGCTTAATTAAATCCGTGCATTTTACTTATTGGCACCTCTTACTAGACCAAAACTCACTCCAAGTTGGTTATCCATCATAGCAAAAGATACGACAAACACAATCAAATACTACACAGAATCTATAGCTCTTGGTTAACTAGGTCACAGATTGCTCTGCAACATTTGCGAGGCTGCCAGGCTTTTATGCACGAACTGTAGGCACCAGACCACATTCTCCCCTCCGTTACACCCCTGTAACCCCACTGAGGAGGTTACCCAGGCTCAGTGGGGTCTAAGCGAGGGCAGCCTTCAGGTTGCTGTTAGTGGGTAACAAGTCCCGAGCCAGCTCCACAGGGAGTAAGCGACAAAATGATTTACAGGCACAGCCAGCCTCACACCTCCTCCCCGACTGCTGTGAGGGCACATCCCGTCCGTCCGTCCATCCCCATGGACCAACGCAAGTTTTGTCATCCACCAGCTTTTGTGTAAAGCAGCCAGGTTTATGCCTATACTCCGGGGAGGGAGCCTCTTGCACAACCACAGACACCTCCCGCCAAGCAAGTTTTTTTTTTTTCCTAATAACCAAGCTGAAATTTCCCTTTGCCTAATTTTCAGCTCTCTAATTTCTAGTCACACCCTATCACGCTGCCCTAACATTTCCTCTCCAGTGAGAGGAGGTGTGTGCAGATGCCGACAGGCACGTGCGCCCGCCGACACTTCGCAGGCGCAGGGCCATGCTGCAGGACACCCCCCCGGAAAGAGACACCCCCCCCCGATTCCTGTCACCTTCCTTGGGAAAAGGAGGGAGAAAGGGGCACGAGGGGCCTGTGTGGGAAATGGGGGCAAGGCTGGGGAAGCGAGGGGTGTGTGAGGAGAGTGGGGGCAATGAGGAGAGGATGAGGCTGTGAGGGGAGGGCGAGGGCTGACTGAGGGGAGGTGAGGGCTGACTGAGGGGGGGACATGGCCGTGAGGGGAGGGCAAGGGCTGACTGAGGGGGGGACATGGCCGGGAGGGGAGGTGAGGGCTCACTGAGGGGGGGACATGGCCGGGAGGGGAGGGCGAGGGCTGACTGAGGGGGGGGACATGGCCGTGAGGGGAGGTGAGGACTGACTGAAGGGAGGTGAGGGCTGACTGAGGGGGGGACACGGCCGTGACGGGAGGGTGCGGGCGGCGTGGGGGCTCCTCACCTCTTTAATCTTCATCCTGCGGGCGCGGGTCTCGGGGTCCTCGCCGGGCCGCCTGCCCCGCACAGGGTGGTGGAGGCTCCGGCGGAGCCGCTCGTAGTCGAAGCGGAACGGAGCTCGCGTCTCCCGGGCGGAGGGAGCCCCGGTGGCGGGCTGGGCTCGCCGCTCGCCGCCCTGCACCTGCTGCCGGGAGCCCGGCGCGGTGTGGGCCGGCGGTCCGGCCATGCGGGCGGCGGTGCGGAGCTTTTCCCGGAGGCGACGGGGGGCGGCGGGGCTGGCGTGGCGGGGCTCGGCGGCAGCGGGGGGGCTGCGGGGCAGGTCGGTGTCGCGGGTGGAGGAGGAGGAGGCGGAGGAGGCGGAGGAAGAAGAGGAGGAGGAGGCGGAGGCGGTGGCCCGGCGGGGCAGGAAGAGGCGCTTGAAGCGGGAGGAATCGGGCAGGAGGAAGAGGGCCCCGAAGCACAGCGTGAGCAGGCCCGAGAGGAAGAGCAGGAACAGGAACTTCTGCGGCAGCCGCAGCCCCAGCGCCGCCGGCCAGCCCGGCATGCCCGGCAGCTTCCGCAGCAGCACCATGGGGCACCGGATCGCTGCCGCCCGGCGGGCTCCGCCGCCGCCACCCCGGGGGGCGCCGCTGGCTTCTGCGGCGAAAGGCTCAGGGGTGCCCCCCCGGTACCACCGGCTGGAGCGGGCGCCCTCACCGGGGACCGCCGGCGAGTGACACGTGGATGGCTCCGGACCGGGCTACGCCGCGGGGCCCCGCCGCTGCCCGGGGTCCTTGCCCGAGAGGCTCGCAGGGCGCGGAGCGGCGGTTCAGAGTCTCCCCTTCCAGCATGAAGGCGGCGGCGAGCGCATCCCGCCGGAGCCGGGCGGCGGAGCGGCAGGGCTGGGCTGCTCCCGGCGTCAGTCCCCCGTGCAAGCTCCCCGCCGGACGGCTGCTGTCGGGCTGGCTCAGGGAGCGGTGCCGAGGAGGTGCGATCCCTTCTCTCTAGGCGGTGGGTTCATGCTGCAGCATTTCTGCGAGGGGAGGGAGATAAGAGCGCGTTCATTCAACACCAAGAAGGATGCAGCCGGCGTTATAAGCCTTTGTCCCGGAGGGTCTGCCGCCTCCCCAGCCGTTCCCCCCCCCCCCACCACCGCTCCAGCCACAATAGTTCGTTTTCCCTCTCTCCGGACTTGCCATCAACTCTCTAGTCTGCGAGCAGCTCCCAGCTCTGCACCATCCCCTACAGCTGCGGGCTGCCGGGCTCCTCTGGCGGGGCAGCCCTGGGGCCAAGAGGAGGATCCGCGCCCTGACGAGGGGCGAGGAAAACCCCGGCAGGGGCAGAGTGCCCAGGGACAGAGAGCAGACAGACAGGGACGAGGCTGCTCCTCTCCTCACCAGGCTGCCAGGAGCTGCCTTCGCCCGCAGAGGGCCGGAGACGATGGGGCTGCAAACAAGCCATGCGGAAAGCTCGGCTCGGGCTAAGTTTCTTGAGGCAAAAAATCTACGGATTTTGTTTTTGCTCAATAGATCCCGGCAAATCCCCCCTTGCTCCCAAATCTCTGCCTCGCCGTTAAGAGTTATTCATTCCCCCCCCGCCTCCAGTCCCCTCCTTATGTGCGGTGGAAGAGACAGAGCTCAACTTTCAGACCATGAAAGAAAGCAGGACCGCTTTCAAAAAGCAGGACACGTTTTAAAGACCTGCCTACAAGCCCCAAATCACCCTTACTCCTACGGGTAGGAACGGCGCTGCCCCCCAAACACGCCGTCAAACCTGCTTGGCAGACGCTTTCCTACCCCCAGCCCTGTTTACTCACCCCTCTGACAAATCCAAGCCACTCTGGGTCCTACAGTGAGCAAAATCTTCTCAGTCCTGCCCGCGCATCTCAAGAGCGAGGACCCCTCGCTGCTGTCAGCGCTCACAAGTGCCCGTTAAATTAGGAGGAGGAAGAGGCTGGCTGCCTGCCGGGCTCTCCAGGGCGCAGCTCCTCTCCCCTGCCCATCCAAGCATCCAGGAGGGAACTACCTAACTGCATCAAGCTACTTAGAGGCCTCTGATTTTCACCTCCTCCCCGCCCCGCCTTCCCCCCCGCCGAAGGGGACCCGCCGGGCTGCGCTGCCCGGTGCCCGCACACGCAGCCCGCCTGCACCGCCCGCCTCCACCGCCGCTCACTGCGACAGCGCCGGCAGCCCCGCCCCTCGCCCCGCCCCTCCTCCTACCAACGGTCGCTCGGAGGAGGAGGCGGGGGCGTCCCGAGCCAATCAGCAGACCAGGTCCTGCCCGCCGTGACGCTCTCCCTCAGGGCCGCTCTCCGCCCTCGCTCTCTATTGGCTGGCTGGCGGAGCCTCGCCTCGTCCGTTGGCTCTTCCAAACGCCAGGAAAGCCGGGAGACCCGCCCGCTTGTTTACCACAGTTGCCCGGCTCGAGCCGGGGGAGCGCTTCGCCCCGCCCCTTTCCTCCAGCCAGCCTTCCATTGGCTGCGAGGAATGCCCCATCCCCGCCGCGATTGGCGGAGGGGGGGCCCAGCTGCTTTAAATAGGGGCTGGGGGCGCAGGGCGGGCTCAGATTGCTGTGAGGGCTCGGCAGGTGTGTGCCAGTGGCAGGGTCGCCTTTCGCTCAGCTCACCCGTTGTGAGGGCTCTGGAGGGGCGGATTTACCCGCGCAGCCTTCATAGCCTGCCGCCCGGGGTCTGGCGTGTGCCAGAGGGTCAAAGCCCCCAAAAGGGACTTTGTACCCTGGGGGTGACGTGGCCCCGAGGGCCTGGCAGGCACTGCCTCACTGCTTGGCATGAAGAGAGGCGCAGGGGTCTCAGAGAGGGGCCAGAGATGGCTTGGAACCACCTTTCTGCGCACAAAAGTGTCCTTTCTGTTTTTTATGAGCCCACAGTCAACAGCCATGAAGCACATGTGAATCTCAAATACTTAAATCCTCATCACACACCTTAACCTTCAACGTACCATACAAGCACTAACCAAATCTGACAGTGACCCTGTGAGATAATACCATACCGGAGGTGAAGATGGTGAACCAAAGTGTTTCTGCTCGTAGATGTTAGAAAAAAACACAACAATCTTTCGCAGAATTAGCAATGAAAGAGAAAAAAGGGCACCACCCAAAACTGAAGGCATCCGAAACCGCTCAGAGACAGAGCTGGATGGGTGGAGGAGGTCACCAGAGGTGATTTTTGGGCGCTGTGAGGATGAGAGAGAGGGGCTGCAGCAGGAGGATGCTTACAGGAAAGGGTAAACTGCAGCCACCGAAGTATTGATGTGACTAAACTTGGAAGAGCTAAAAGAGAACATTTTGTAGGCTGGAAAGGAGCTGGAGCTGCGAGGAAAGAAATCATCTGCTGTTTGCGTCTTCCTGCGCTCAGTGTGCTCCTTCTTCGTCAATAACTAACACCACAGGAAAGAAATACCTGATCTGATTGCTGGGTCTAGCGGAAGCATGTTGCAGGGCTCCACATTTTGAACTGTTCAGCTAAGAATCAGTTATGTTGTTATTTTCCTATGAAAAGTGCTTTAAGTGATATAAAGCAGGCGGCAGAGCAGCTTTAGGAGCAGGATTCAGGAGCTGCTATGGACCCAGCTACGCCCAAGGCTGGTGATCATCCTGCCTTACCCTCCTTACACCTCCACAGCTGCTGCAGGTTTTCATCTAGTCAAAATAAAACTAAAAAGCAAGCCTTGTGCTTTCAGCTGTCTGGTGGCTGCCCAGTGGTCCTTGAACGCAACCACCCTCGGAGGCAAATTTGCATCTTGATTATTTGGTTTTGAAATGTGTCCTTTGAACCATCCCCTGTGGTTTGCAGGCAGGACCAGTTCAGCCTGAGCAAGTGAGAGATGCGGGCACCATCTCTCAGCCATCGCGTACGGTTTCCTCCGGAGCAGCTGCCCGAGGAGCGCTCTGCCCAGCTGCTCTCCCGTCCCTGCCCTGTAGCTGCACCATGAGGGAGAGGGGAATAGATTTGGCTGCTCCGTTTTGGCAGGTCGCACAGGAGCCTCGCTGAGCACGGCAGATGCTCCGCAGGCTCCTTGGAGCCCAGGGGAGCTGCTTGCAAAGGATGATTTGGTTTTGCTTCTTTGCACGCCTTCGCAGGGCAGCTCAGGAGAAGGGGGAGAAACCTGAAAGCCAGCTGCCGGTTCCATTATTTTGAGCATTGATGCAGTTGGGAGGGCTCTTACTGCTGCCCTGCTTTGTGCATTTATCAGTGGTCCCCCAGGGACCAGCACCAGCAAAAGACCATCGCTCCGTGGGCTTCCATCATCCCTTCTTCCAACACCTAACACCCTGCCTCGGCCTCAGACTGAATGGAAATAATCCTTTACTCTCCTCCGATCTCCTCTTCCTTGGGGAGACCTCAAGCAGCAGGCTGCATTTTGTCTCAGCCTCATAAAAAAAATAAACCAACCAAACAAAACCCCACCAAACCAAAAACCTCGGCTGTTGCGGTGATGGCCCCTTGATCTTCTTATGGATGGCTCCAGGACCGAAAAGGTTAGATAGCTCTGCTTTCTAAGAGGATTTGGGGGCATCAAGGAGGATAATAAAATCGACAGCTGAGAACAAACCAGAAGGATAATAAAATAGACAGTTCTGAACAAACCGAAAGGCTATGCCTAGCTCTTCATTTTATACAGCAGTGATAGAAAAGTTGAAGGCTTATCTTTTAATTAGGTTAAATTAAGAAATCTTTTTGTTTTGCTTTGTGTTTAGCATAACATTGTCTTGAAGGTAAATGCTTAGAAATTAAAGGTTTTCTAAATTAGGTTAAATTAAGATATCATTCTTCTTAAAGAAGACAAAGCATTGTCTTCAAGGCAAATGTTTAATTACATTTTTAAAACTATTATTTATCCTGTGTAATAATAAGACAGAGAGCCCAGTCTCTGCATACAACTGCAGTTCCAGACATAAGCCAAATAAATTGAAAAATTGGTGTTGAAGGAGTTAGAAGGCAGAGCGTAATTACTGGAAAGATGGGGGTCCTGCTGCACTATGATTCTTGTTTTTAGCAGGTGTGGTGGGTTGACCCTGGCTGGACACCGGGTGCCCACCAAAGCTGCTCTGTCACTCCCCTCCTCAGCTGGACAGGGGAGAGAAAATAGAACGAAAGGCTCGTGGGTTGAGATAAGGACAGGGAGATCACTCAGCAATTACTGTCACGGGCAAAACAGACTCAACTTGGGGGAAAAAATTAATTTAATTTATTACCAGTCAAATCAGAGTAGGATAATGAGAAATAAAACCGAATTTTAAAACCACCTTCCCCCCACCCCTCCCTTCTTCCCGGGCTTAACTTTACTCCCGAATTCTGTACCTCCTCCCCGCCAGCGGTGCAGGGGGACAGGGAATGGGGGTTTGGGTCAGTTCATCACACGTTGCCTCTGCCGCTCCTTCCTCCTCGGGGGGAGGACTCCTCACACTCTTCCCCTGCTCCAGCATGGGGTCCCTCCCATGGGAGACAGTCCTCCACAAACTTCTCCAATGTGAGTCCTTCCCACGGGCTGCAGTTCTACACGAACTGCTCCAGCGTGGGTCCCTTCCCCGGGGTGCAGTCCTTCAGGAACAGACTGCTCCAGCCTGGGTCCCCCGCGGGGTCACAAGCCCTGCCAGCAAACCTGCTCCAGCCTGGGCTCCTCTCTCCACGGGGCCACAGGTCCTGCCAGGAGCCTGCTCCAGCGCGGGCTTCCCACGGGGTCGCAGCCTCCTTCGGGCATCCCCCTGCTCCGGCGTGGGGTCCTCCATGGGCTGCAGGTGGATATCTGCTCCATCGTGGACCTCCATGGGCTGCAGGGGGACAGCCTGCCTCACCACAGTCTTCACCACGGGCTGCAGGGGAATCTCTCTGCTCCGGCGCCTGGAGCACCTCCTCCCCCTCCTTCTTCACTGACCTTGGTGTCTGCAGAGTTGTTTCCCTCACATATTCTCACTCCTCTCTCCGGCTGCAATTGCTATTGCCCAGGTTAGGTTTTTACCCCCTTCTTAAATCTGTTATCCCAGAGGTGCTACCACCGTTGCTGATGGGCTCGGCCTTGGCCAGCAGCAGGTCCATCTTGGAGCCGGCTGGCATTGGCTCCATTGGACATAGGGGAGGCTTCTAGCAGCTTCTCACAGAAGCCACCCCTGTAGCCTCCCTACTACTAAAATCTTGCCATGCAAACCCAATACAGCAGGACTGGAAGAAATAATTGTGAGAAAATTACTTTTTTTATGGCCATAAGAAAAATAGAATTTAATATCTGCCTTTCTGTGAGGAAGAAAACTACGGAGTGATAGATAATACTCAAGGCAAAAGAGTTTGGCAAGATAATTATGCTCAAGCCTCCAGCCTATCTTTTAAAGTAGGCTTGATTTTTTTTCCCCTCTCACTGTAGAAAATGCTCCCATTCTGGCTGCAAGAGTGGCTGGGATGTCTCTCTTGTGCTGGAATAGCACTCCAGTTCTTAGCCAGAAAGCCCTCTCCGACCCTCAGAACCACTCAAACCTGTGATTTTTAGGCATCACAGCAATGAAAGGATAGAGCAGATAGATGGAAGAAAGTCTCTGTATTACTGGCAGACAGTTTCAGAGTTAACATAGTTAGTTTTGCAAAAGAAAAAAAAGAAAAAAAGAAAACCAACCCAACAACCCAGCCTTGTTTCATTGAAGTGGAAAGGGATAGTACATTTAAATGCATCCTTAAAACAGGGCAGCCTCAGCATGTAAACCAGACACCCAAACTTTGTTGATAGCTACTACAAAGTATAGATAGTGACAACAAAACCTGGTGAAATTGCCAGCTTTAAAAAGGAAGGAATCCTTTACCTCTAGAGGAACAAGCACGGCAGCTGACAGAACAAGATGCCATCTTTCGGCGCGTAGTTAAAAGATTTCTGACACTTTACCATGGCGTGGAGCCTAATTTGTTGCTCAGCTTTCTGAAGCCTGATCTTACGAGCTGCCGAGTCCCCCGCTGGGACCGAAGGGCTCCCGCTGCGTGGGATGGCTGCTGCCTCTTCCCACCCCAGGCTCTTACTCACGCGTGGCCCAGCGGGGAACGTTTCGGGGAGGACAAAGCTTCTGAGGCATCTTCCCCCTCCGTGCAGCCCCAACGCTGCTTTTCCTCACCTGCAAGCAGCGAGGTCTAATGTCTATTGAAAGGCTTAGATGTGTGTAGGCTGTCAGGCCCACTGCAGCTTACCATCATTTTATCTGGTCGTGATCAGATAAGGGGAAATCCATACATTTAAACTGGCTGATACGTTATGCAAACAACAGCCCTAAACTTTTCGCGAAGCAGGGCTCGTCTATACGCTGTGAGAATGAGCAAAACAATCCCTGATGGCCTGTAATGACTCAGGACAGAAGAAATCTGTCTGATATTGATTATTTTAAGGTTTTAGAAATACAAGCAGAGGGCACAAGGCTCCTGAGAAGCCTAGATAATTAGGAACTTCGTTATCTGCTACGTGAAAGTGGATTGCAGTTTCACAGTGCATGCAGTAGCTTGCTTTTAACCTAGAAGAGTGTGCTGTTGGCTTGTGTTACTTAAGGAACAAAGAGTGAAAAGCATGATTGCTTGTTAGATTAGACCATGTGCTGATGGATTACTGGGGTTGTTTTGGTAGGAGGTATTCTAATAAAACACCTGAAAGGCTAAATTGTAATAATAATGTGACCATGGCAACGTCACCTAGACAGGGTGGATATATAGCCCAGATGACTTCAGCCAACAGAGTAAGTTCCCTCCAGCCACAGTCTGGAGTACCAACCTACACATGGTGTGAGAAACCTAATGTATAATGTAGGTGATAAAGGTGTAGAAAGACATGTTTAAGGCATGGCTTTTTGGAGCAGCCTTCCTCCTCCTCCTCCGAATGATCCCATCAGCATCTATTGACCATCTTGTGCTGCCAAGGAGGAGGTTTGCAGGCTCTAAGTTACAAGAACAGATAAACTAGTAGTGGATTTTGCCCTGATTTCATTTAGTTTGCGCTGTGCAGGCATACAATTTTCATATGAAAATTTTCATGTGCTAAACCTGTAAAGCAAGGGGCTACTAAGTCCCCTCGTCTCTTTACCAGTCAAGAGTGAATGGCTGAAGCAGAAGGCAGCTACCTCACCCTGCCTATGAAGCTATTGAAATGCTTGTAGCAGCTACAGCCAAATTCAAAACCAGCAGAAAATAGCATATCTAGCCCCTAAACCTCTGAATTGAGACGCATCGTCATGCACTGATCTGCAGGTTTGACTGCTTTTCTTTTAACTCCACATTCATACATACAAGATATTAATTATCTGAATTAAGACTCACGTTCAGGGATGCATGGAAGCCTTGCTGAGAATTCAAACAGCAGTTCTCTGCTAGCAGGAGAGACAGACATTTGCACAATAGAAAACCCACCACCACCTCAGCCAGACTTACGTTTTTTAAGAAAAAGGGAAAAAGCCATCGACATCTGAGAGAACAATCCGTTCTATGTCTCTTAAACCAGAATTGGATAGGAATGAGCTTTCACAAGAGGAGGAATCTTGCTTAATTATGGTAAAGGTCTACATCTCAACAATCTTACCTCTTCTGTGCCAGGGAAAATATAAAACAATATGAAAAATAGTGTCAAAGCAGAAACATAGCATAAGGTGCATGGAGGAAGGAGCAGAAACAGTTCTAGGTTATTACTTTCTTGTAACACCAGGTGACTAATATAGCAGGCTGCACAAGCTTTTTCTCGTTAAAATCGGCATCATTGGAAGGACTGTATTCCATTTTCCCCTACTTAAGTAAGATAAGGGCCACAAGAATGCAATGAATTTGCTGTTGTGAATGTGGAGCAACTTCCTATTTTAGATGGCTTCAGAAATAAGATCCCAAGTGGAAAACATCTAAGAATAATTTACAGAAAAAGAGTTGACTTGTCAGAAAATGCAGTTCAGGCTAACCAGAACTGCAGACAAATCGGTGATGAACTTGGTGAGTAGTTTTGTCTAAAAAAAAAAGTGAAACAAAAACAGTTTTTGACAACCAGAACCATTAAGAAAACCCAACAATCTTAAAGCAAACTTACTTTTTTGACCCAAACCAAATATTTATCTGGAGTCAATCCAAAAAGCAGTTTGTATAAGATACGGTGGTCCCAATGGCATCCTGGGGAATGAATTACCCTCTGTCTATAGCAGTTTTTTATCTCAAGTTGTTTGGAGCAGGAAGATCTCCCCCTCCTTTTCAGGTAAAATCGAGCTATTCAAAGTTTCCTAACAAGTCTGCAGTCATCTGAACTATTTGGAAAGAAACCAGGAGGTGACCGTCTCATCTTGACGTTGGTGGGGACCGAGCACAGCTCAAAAATGTGCCAGGGGACCCTATTTGACAAAACACAGGAATTTTCCAGCCACAGGAGGAGCCAACCAGAATGATGCCTTTGGAAATTGCCAGGCTTCTTAGTAGTCACTAAAGACTGGTTTAGTCGTTAAAGGAAAATAATCTCCCAAAGGGTGAATTGCCATTTATCTGACAACCATCTGTGTAGTCCATTGTCAGTCCTGAATCCGGAGACACCCTCGTACGTCTGCAGCAGTCTCTGCTTTCCCCCAGATGTGATAATCTCCGCTCTCCTTGAAGGGTTGGGCTAGGCTTGCTCTGAGAACGTTGAAACAAATGCATATTTCACAAAAATCTTCTTTCATCATATAAATACATCCTCCTGCTGCTGCTTTTTAAGAGTGGATTTCAAGGCGAGCCAGGAAATAATGACCAACATCTTCAAACGCTGGGAAGATTAATCATCATGTGGGAGCATGGGAGGAAAAGCCTTTCTGTTCATCCTATTCATTGTCCGCAGACTAGAAGAAAAAAAAAAAAAAATTCTTTTGGTCCTGCTCTGTGTTTTGGCCAAAGATGAAACACAGTCGTACATTTTCATTACCTGCTTCAGAGCTCTTATGGTTTATGTCAGCCCCACGAGCAACGATCTGCTTTGGACCCGCTGCCTGAACTGTCACTTCTGTTAATAATTATGCCCTGGGGTTAGCGATTTCAGCAGGGCTTCGGCAGTGTTCAGCTCTGGTGCTGAGTCTGAAGAGGATCATGCCCAAAGGGAATCATTTTAGATGAGGATTAGTATGTGAATTCTTCTGGGCTAATAGATAAGTGCTCCAATAATTTAGGACAGTGATCTCCAACTTGTGGTTAGCAGACCCTTAGGGTTAATACACTGCTCTGTAGCAATCTTAAAAAAACCCAAAAACAGAAAAGCCCCAAGTTCATATAAACCGTATGGAAATCTACACAGAGGACATTTGTTTTTAGGAGACCACAAGTCAAAGACTAAAACCCACCAGTTTATGGAGGTTGCAAAGAAACTTATCAAAATAGCTGTTACAGGACAAGCAGCCTTGGTTTTTGCAGCAAGAGATAACAGTGTAAGAAACCTTTGGGTCAGATTATTAACGAGAGTTATTAGACTTAATGGCAAGTGATAACTCCATGAGCCGTGGAGGTCCTCTGGCCATTTGTCTACAGATAGGATAAAGTTACTGTCCGACATTGCTGTCTTTAGATTGGATTCTCTCTGACACTGTTTAGGAAATCCTTGAGAAACTCATTGGATCAAACCTGCAACCCCTCTCGATCGTTTTCCTGTGCTACTAAAGTGATGTAGAGAGACCCTGAATCTGCTGCAGAGACACTCCCCTGCACATGGTAAATGAGAAGCCTGCGCCATTACAGAACAAGCACCTTCCTAACACAAACAGATCCATCTTGCAGAGGAAAAATATTTTCCTACTTCCCTCGGTGCCAAACTCATTTCCCTTAAACTTTAATGCTTTTGAACTAGGCCATTATGAGCCAGGCCAAGAGAAATAAAGACACCTTAGAGCATTTGAATGGGATAACGTAAATATTTCCATTATAGGGAATAAGAAGCACTTCCAAAGAGTTAAAAGTCATTTAAACTATGTGCTGCAATGAAAATCCCAGCTTATAGCGCTATAGATTGGCCATCCTCAGGTGACCACTAAGGCTCAGTTAAAATCATTTGTCAACTGTACAGTAACTTACACTGGAGGGTAAAGTAGGTCAGTAGATGCCCTTTGGGCAATTGTATTAAGATTAATACACAGGTTCCAGAGTGTTTTATTGGCACTACTCAGATGTTACCAGCCTCTTTCTGTAGTGATCTGAAGCTGCCAGGTTATTGATTGGGATAAATGCCTTACGTGTTTTGCATGGATCCGGGTCCCTGGCAGGTGAAGTCCCTCCCCAGGGACTTTCAAGGTAAGCAGAATTTAAACCTCTTTCAGAGAGGTCAATAGTGTGTAGGAAAAAAAGAAAAGAAAAGGTAAGGTTAATGGGGCAGATGTTCCAGCAGCTAAATATATTTCCATTCCCAGTGGAGAGGAGTAAAAGTTGTTGAAGCGCTTTGCTGTGCATTGCTTTGCCAAATTATAGAATTACCCTTTTCCCTATCCAGACATTAACCAATACAGAAAAATAGAGGCACTGTGGAGTTCACGTTTCCAGAGTGGGAGTTCCTGTGTCAGACCATTAGTATCCAGACAAGAAATAGGAGTTAAGATTTTAAATGATCATGGGAAGTCATAAACTAAAGCCATAAAAGAAGAAGAATCTGCACTTTGCAGACATGCTGGTGTCACAGTTCTATTTTGCAGGTTATTTTTTTTCCCCCCTGAAAGGCAGGATTGTCGCTCTTCTTTAAAAATCAGCTTTCCCCCTGAGTGCCAACATCCCTCTGTAAGGCCAAATCCACCTCAGATGGCTGCCTTCTTTCTGCTGTACGCTGCGCCATGCTTCCTGGTAAACACTGAAACACAGAGAGGGCTCAGCGTAGCTCAGAATAACTTGTAAGTCACCTTCAGGGTGAAGTTCATCTGTCCCAACCTGAGAAACAGGTCACTCCTAACATCGCTCAGATGAATCACTGCCTACACTATATTTATATGGGAGCCTGGGGAGGTCTACGCCAAACTGTTGACATTTTGTCAGCGTAAGTCTGGCGAATAGAGATGTCCCACCTAACTCGTGGCATATGCAAGCAAAACACATCTTCTGACACAGACACAGCTTGTAGATGCCTCATCATCCCGGCATTGGCACTGGAGGGGCAGTTGCACTCCACTGACAGAGGAGCTCCCTTTTCCAGTATCAGCCGCTTCCTGACTATGGGGCTTTACTGGTGGAAGCGCGCCCGCAAAGCCTCTGCCAGAGGAAGGACGCTGCTGCGTACTGGTGAGAGAGAGTGGGGTTTGATCCTCCAGGTTGGTACTGAATGCAGAAATGTCCTCCTCAGTTGCCTTGCAATTTTTCCTGGGTCAGTACAAAATAAAACAATTTTATGGTGCTGAAGCTCTATGAAACAGGAAAATGCTTTTCCTTACCTGATGTCTCCGGGTGGTACCAGCCCAGACTCACCGTCCTGGCTTTCTCCATCTGTTATCTAAGAGATCTCATGGAATGACAAATCTACTTGGACCCATGGATCCAATTACATTTCAGGAGACGTTTGTCTTTCCTTTTCCTACCTTAAGCTTGCAACGTAGGGCAATGCCTAATCCATGCAAAAGAATAAGAAAAATCTTCCTTGGATCCTCGTCCAGGCTAAACAGATCCTCTGCAAGGACCCTAACAAACCTTGTATAGGTTGCTGCTTTCTCCCTCTCCCAATACGTATGTCTGCGTGAGCAAGTGTGGTCACACTGCAGCTGGCAGTAGTGCACAAAAGAGGGGGAAGAAAGCATTTGTATTTCTGTGCCTCAAGCTGTTGTATATTAGCACGCATTTTTAAATACAGATCTCCTATGGGCTGCACCAGCCACGCACGCTGCATACAGATTAAAAAGGCTCTGACCAGGTGGCCAGGCTGTAAAATTGAAAATGAGAACTGGAGAAAATAACAAATACGGGGTTATAAAAGTACCTGCCAGGTATCAGAAGCGCGAGGGAGAGGGGAAATCAAGTAGTTATTGGGGAAGGGAGAGGTAAGGAAATTAATGTTTCAGGGCAATGTCCTCCATCCCGGCTTCAGACAGAAAACAAACCCCAAAGATTTCTTGGTCAAGACGTGAAACGCATGACCTGTGGGGACACAGTGTCCTCTAGCCTGGCTGATGGGTTTCTGATGGGGAGCAGCAATACCAACAGTCTTCATGCTGCTGATATTCTCCCAGGTTTTGTGGCTCTCTGAAGCCAGAGACACTCAGGACAGGCTGAGCTTCCTTGGAGCGCAAGCCCACGGACTGTAAATGCTGCATGGAATATGGAGTTAATCAGCATAGCCAGTGCTGAGGCCACGTACTTTCAAGTACCTTTGTAGGAGTTAGCTAGCACTGTAGGGAGGTTGTAATTGCTCATTTTCTAGCTGGTTGGTAGGGGAAAAGCAATGTCACCTACGCTGATCTTGGAAGGTTGTTGCTTTGTGTCTGCTTCAATTTGTCAGGTGGTTTTTCCAGCCATCGCTCTGACACAAGCCACCGAGTCCATGATGGCCCTCAAGGGCAGCCCGTGGGCTGCGCGGCGCGGAGGAGGGCAGACGTACACGTGCACCCCGTGCACTGGGACTCCTCGCCTGCGGGATGGACGGAGCGGCAGCATCCAGTAGCATCTCAAATCAGGGCTGGGAAGAAGCCTGCAGAAACCAGGGAAGCCTGCGCGTACTTGCCAAAGGCAAATTCAGCTCAGCCTTTAATGCTTTGTTAATGGCCTGCTTCCAAAGCTTTTCCCCCAACTGGCTCAGGGCTCTTTCCACTTCAGCCTAGAAAATCCTCCCAGCGTTGGCATCAGAAGCTCTGAGAGATAAAAGAGGCGGAACTTCAGCCCTCAAATAGCCATTGCTGAGGGCCGTCCTGGAGACAAGAGGAAAAATCCAGGGACAGATGATCAAATGGTTGATTGCAGAACACCACTTGACATGGAAGGGGCTCTCCTCTTGAGCTGGTTGTCCACCTTCTTGCTCTTTGAAAGGACTTTCGCACCTGGTGGATCAGACCGTTGAGGAGAGGGAATAGAGTATTGTATCAGGGCTGGAAAGGTCTTTCAGATATAGGAAATCCTTGTCTTTTTTTTTTTTTTTTTAAGTTTGAAAACTGTGTGTGGTTTTAAAGAGATCTGGTAACTCAGATGGAAGTTTGGAGTTCAGCACAGATGTTACTAAGTGACATCTTTAAACCATGTGTTTCTGTATAAAATCAGACTAGATGCCGATAATGGTTTCCCCTGGCTTTACAATCTATTGCACTTACTCTCACCACACAGCCAGAAACCACCTTTCCAGATCCTGCATTATGTTATCACTTCAGCACCTTCCTGAAATGGCCTTAGTCGGTCCCAAATCAGATAAAGCCCGAGCTCATCAGGGTAGCCAGCATTTAAAGGAGGCTTCATCACTCCCTGCTTCGAACTTTGCAGCCGCAGCAAGAGGCACGAGGCAGGTTAGGATCAGGCTCACCTTGCTGCAGGCTCAACGTTTCCCAGATTCTGGCCACAAATCTCATCTCCCAGCTCCATCACTCCCGGCTCAGCGTGTGGTTCATACCGAGGGTTTGAGAGCGAGTTAATCACTCGGAAGAGACTGATTCAATAACATTTAACTAAAGCTGGCAGGAGCAGCGTAAGGGGAGAAGGGTTGACAATACAAGGGCAGGACCATACCTACACTCCGTCCAAGTAAAATGAGGAGATCAGCTTGCAGCCATCAGACCTGATCTGCTGATCATGGACCAGAGAGGGGATGACAAGTGGGATCATATTGTCAGCCGAGATGCAGAGGTGGCGCGGGGACATACGAAGGACCTCCAGGGTTGAAGGGTCTGTTCCCTGCTCTCAGAGAAGTCACGTCACAGACTCTCCTCCGTTATCACAAAGAGACCAGCCGCTCCACAGGCATCCCATAAATCACAGCTTGTTGCAAAACGCATGGGTGGGTGCCCTCAAAAGCTCTGCGGTGCTCTGGGCCAGCCCAGAGCCGACATCACGCGGCCATGGCAGTCGCAGGCATCAGGCAGCAGCATCCAGAGCTCCCCACGGGCTTTCGGTTAGCCAGATGAAACCCAAATGTCTCATCTCCTGAATTTTGCTCTGGGGAAGCAATACTTTTAAACTTGTTTGCAGCTGTCTCTCTCATCTGCGGCTGCTGCGTCAGGTAGGAAATAAAGAGATGTAATTTTATGCTCAGCAGTATTGCACCTCCTTATGCAATCTGGTTAACGAGCTGAGGGAACACTTGCAACTGAAAAGATCTGCTCCAGCCTGTGCTGGCTCTGCCTTACCCCGGCCTTGAGAGACGGTGCTCGCATTTTGAGGACATAAAAAGCAGAACTGGGAAGGCACATAGCATCAAGGGCAGGGGGAAGCACCTATGAAATACAACCAGCGCGCTAGCCAAGTTTCTGCTGTCATAGTTGTAACATGACTTGTATGCTTGTACCTGTCTGAAGTCCTTAAATAACTTCACCAGAAGCTTTTCCCATTCTCCCATCACATCCCACAGACTTGAGTCACGTCAGCTCGATATATAAATGGGAGACCACGAAGGAGCAAGTAACCCAGCCACTGACAGTCTTCCCCCAGAATTTAGTCTTGACTCATACAACACCAGCCATCCGCTGGATCACAATGTTTTAACCAACATGAAAAAACGAGGTCCACCCTCCTGTCACCCTTAAAAGCAAAGGTCTTGCCCTCCCAGCGCCGACTGTTTTCAGACACATACAACCACATTCTGCTGATTAGCTCTGACCCACTGCCCAGCCCCAAAACACTTACGGATGCATCAAAGCCTCAAACATAAACGCAGAGGATTAAATCTGGCCCAATTTAAGAAGCAAATCCCAAGTGGAGCAGCACAGACCCATCTCCCTGCCCACAAACATACCACTGGATGACAAATACTCCCAAGTACCTGGGGCTGTGGCTTCTGGGATTTATTTAATTACTCTGAGAGGCGAGAAGGTGGGTTCAGAGAAGCTGTGAGTCAAAGAGCTCCACCTACGGATTAGGGAAACCTTCCTGCTAGACCTGATGCCGTACAGCTGGGAGGGAGGTGAGGCCGGGAATGACGGCTTTAACTTGCTGCCTGGTACCAAAGGTCAGTGCCCAGCGCCCAGTATTTCTGTATGATCTTGCGTGCTCAACACAAAGTAAGTATTTCTGACTCCGGCTGGACCCGTGGCTTTAATAAAGCTACGCGAGGGTGAACTGGATTGTCTTCTGGCTCATGCATCAACCACAAAATTATAGGTTCCTGTTATAGACTCTTTATTAAAAAGTGATTTCACAGGAGCCATAAAGAGGGTGATTTTCAAATGTGAGCCGGATCTGCAGGTCCGACAGATTTTTTGCATCATTCTCGGTCCTCTTTAACCACCCACCTTCTTTCACTTAAGACTTTTTTTTAACTCGCATATGAAACCAAGTTGATCTGAAAGTCACTGACAGCCGACACACCCGGTTCCTGTAACAGCGCTTGCCTGCCATCGCCCCGATGACAAGCGTATTCAAAACCTGCAGGCTCTCTCCTTGGAGGCCCCTCTTTTTCCACGGATGCGGAGCTTCCCCAACCCTTCCTTACAAACAAATCAAACCAGCCAAAGAGCTCCGACACGTTTTCCTGGTTTTTAACGTTTTTGCTTTGGGCTGACCTCGGTGAACAACCACCACTTGTCTGCACATCAGCTCTTATTCTACAAAGGTTAAGTGATAAGTAGTATTTCATATTTTGAAAGACTGCCTCGTTCCACTGTAATTTGCACGTTCTGCTCTGCAAATATATCCTCCTTGAATTGCAGCCACCTCTGGGGGAAAATGCAGGAAATGATGACCCAGGAACGTACCACACGGCAGTGAGAAACAAAGGACATAAAAAGCAAATCTCTGCTATTACTGAACATGATAAGATCTCAGATACATACAGGCTTGGTTTAAGATCTTGTTACTATGTACAAGTACATTTATTAAGCCTTTGTTCTTAACCTGGGCTTTCCAAGAGAGCCTGTAAACATGGTTTACTACCATAATTTCAGTTATAACATAATAATACATGAGCTTAGAGGAAGGCTATCAGCTGCTGCTTTTTTATATATAAAATCTTTCTGGCTGAGCAATTTTGACCTACTATTGATCCAGATGACGCATATGATTCCTATAATTGAGATCGGAGAAAAAAAAAAAGTCTTTCCATTTCTTCCAGCATGTTTGTTTCTTACATTTGACAGCTCGGTGTGTGTATCGGTAGGGCTTTTTTCATTATTAAGGTGAAGGAATTTTTCAAGAGTGGAAAGCTATAACTGCTTTGGACCAAAAGTCACCGAGGAGGCTCAGATGTAGGGATGGCGGCTGAAAAATGTCTGGGTATTTTCCCACCGATCGCCTTTTAAATGTCAAGCAGCTGCTGAAGTTGTTTTCTGGGGGTGACAACTAGGAATTTTGAAAGAAGAAAATACAAATAAGACTGACTCCAGCTTGTAATCTAACAAGCAGGTTCCCGATGCTGCAGGCTCAGCGGTCTTCCCCTTCCCCTTCTCCTCCTGCTTTCCCCTGATTCAGGATAGAATTTACATCAGCTGAACTCGACGGAAATTCTCCGGTTTCACACGGGATAACCAGGAGGCACCGGCTCGGATGAGAAAGACTCGTAGGAAGTAAGGATTGCAAGAGCAAGCCTGAAACCCTCCCTCTCTGGTTAATGAAGCATGCTGGCAGTTATTCGGTTTAGATCTTTCCGTAGGCAGCATATTGATGGAGAAAGTGCTGTGTATACAGTTGTTTATTTGCAAAAAAGGTAAAAAAAAAAAAATTCTATTAAAATCTTGCACCTCTGGGACTGTCTTTGAAAGGCATGTGATGTGACTCTAGGAGAGAAGTGATCAGCCTGTAATAATTTAGATGTTCCTGTTGCTATGGATACTTTCTTTTTTTTAAGTGAAGCATACCATTATAATTTAAATTTCCAGTAACAAAAAAAGGTAGCATATTAAAAGTAATAAAAAATGCCAGAGACATAACTGTTTTATTCTTTACTGTCAGTTTTACTTGTGCTGTGACAGTATATAGAAGCGATAAAATTGCCACGTCTGAGGAGATTTAGTACTTTTACACATTTTATTACATTAATTAGACCTGGGGCTTATACGTACGGGTGTGTGATACGGGCAATAGCCAAGTGACAGGCCTGGTGCTGGGATGTCACATTAAAATTCATGCTGCCGAGCAGGGGAAGGGAGGAGGGTTGTAGCTAAAACAAGACCTGACAAGCAGCAAGTTTGGGGGCTGTTAAGGCAAGATTTGGGCAGGGAGATGGAAACACAAAGGTACAAGCCAAATAACTCCCTGCAAAGTATCATCATCAAGGCTTTTAAGCAAAAACTTTGCCTGGAGTGGTGTTACCATCCATGGGATTATTAACAGCCAAGACAGAAACTGCTGCTGTGGTTTGCAGCGAGAGTGTCGGGAAAACCCTTGCATGGAGGCTGGAGTTTTTGCTGGGAAAGAAATTGCTGATGGCGATGGCTGGAAATGTGAAAAAAAAAAAAACCCTTGGAGGCAGAAAGTGAGTGATCTGGAGCAGAGTTTGCAGAGCGGCTGGTTTGAAAGGAGGGGAAGAAGAATCCCCTGGGCATCACCCCATCTGCCCAGAGAGACCATGGCTCAGTGATGCCCTGGGTGCGTGTTTGCTTCTGCTTGGCTGAAACGGAAACTGCAATGGCAAAAGTTCGGGGTAAATGAGGTGCCTGGGCAATAAATTGAAAGCCAAGGAAGGCAGCAGGGGTTTTGGTATCTAAATACTGGGTTTCTCCCATCATGGTTCAAAAGACATGTGTCAGGGAGGAGAAGGCAGCAGCATTACCCTCTCGTACCGCAGCCTGAAGTGGAAGGCTGTTTTATTTCAGAGTTGTTCCTACCCCGTTACCTCAGCCAGGACAGGAGTCTTGGCCTGAGTCTGCGGGCTTTAAAGCCAAGCTTTTAAAAATCCATATTTTTCCCCCCCTCGCTTATCTTTCCCAAGCTGCAAGTAGCAGCTGGGTGAGCGATAAATCACAGGAGTCAGCGGGGATTTTAGAGCCAAAACTTGACGGGGTTGATGTTTCACAACCTGCCTCTCCTGATATTTTCTTTTGCAGGGAGAGGAGCGACCCCGCGGCCCTGACATGGGAGCAGTGATGCTGGTGATAATTACGCCTGGTTCCTGAAGGAAAAGTGAAGAGGAGGGCTGGAAGGTGGCACGGTCCCTGCCTGTGAGCACAGCCGGCACCGCTTTCCCTGGCGCTCCCACGCTGGGTTTGCTGGCACAACCCGGCTCCTGTGACTCCCGATGGCTTCCAAAGAGCTCCCCCCACCACCACCACGCCGCAGGGAATAAGTAACTCAATTGCAAAGACACATTTCTGCTCACAGCCGAGGCCAACAGCTTTCCGGCAGGTTCATGCCCCGGGAGATGCTCGGCGCTGCCAAAGGTGAGCGGTGCCAGCCGGGTGCTGGGTGGGATGGAGAGCCCCGGGCTCCGGCTCCCTGCTCCGAGGCGCCGGGCTGTGGGCCAGCACCGGCTGATGGCGTCACGTGGCCCCGATAGCAAGAGTGCTAATCCACTTTCTGGGCAGAGCAGAGGGTCCCTTCGGCTCTGCTGGCCTGGAGAGCCGCCTCGCTGGGAGCAAGAAGCAATCGCTGCTGCTGAAGATCAGAGCCCAGCGGAGAAGGGACTAAGTGTGCGTCCAGCGTGAGAGGCCGGTGGCAGTAAATTAACCACCACTTGCTCACTAATTACCTTCTACCTGCACATTCACTGCGCAACTGCCTCTGATCTTCCCGCGCTTCCTACATCTGCTTTCTGGCTCCAGCTCTCTGGCCCCGTTTCCACTCCCATCTCAGAAGACTTCCTCTTCCTGCAGCTTTTAATGACTTGACATCCCTTCTTTTTGTAAAGCCAATATTTCGTCTCTGAGCCAAGAACCAGCTGGAGATGTTTGCTTTTAGCAAGGAAGAAAAATAACAACCAAACCCCAGCAACCCGCAACACTCTTTCCCCTTATCCTTCCCCTGGGCATTAGAGGAGAGGTGCTAAATAAATGAAGTAATGCAATATTAAGACTCCCTCTGTCATAAGCAGTATCCACTCACTCCTGATAAATTGCTCGCAGTCAGATGCCGGCTTGCTGCTAAAAGGACTTTCAAGCCGAGGGCTGGCAGCAGAGGCCCCGCTCGCTCGCTTCTCGTTTGAGCCAGGTAATTTCATCAGTTTCTGGCCCTGCGGCCGCTGGTGTGGGCTCCCGGGTCCCCTCCGTGCTGCGGATGGGGAAAGCTTCTGGCTTCTCCAAAGCCCACGTTGCATCTTGCTCGGCTCCAGGTGTCCGACGGGGCTTGTGCTGCCTCCGCAGAAGGAGCCGCTCCGGGAGATTTTACTTTGCGACAGAGCAGGGGCACAGCACGGGCACCGTCAACCCCAAGTTACCACCAACTTGATGGATGGAGGCCCCAGGTTTCAGGGAAAGCTGGACCGGGCAGTCAGCAGGATTTCCTCTGAAGGGGGTCATAAAAAAGTTAACTTTTTGACAAGTTTATGGATTTTTGGCACTGAACTTACAGCTTTTTCAGAAGGAGATACTTTCACGCACAGAAGGGATTTGGCAGAGTAACCCCGCACCCCTCGTTGTTCGTGTGGACCGAGGGCGGCCACGTTGGCTGGCGGCTCCGCAGCTCCCTGCGATGGAAACTTTGACAAAAGCCATTTGCTAACGCTGCATCACTGCTCTGGCCTCCCGCTGCAGTATCATCTCCTGCCATTAAGTGCTGCAAACCCTGGAACAAGTTCAAATGCAGAGGCAGAGACACACTTGCAAAATATCCCTTCAGCGCCGTTTGCTGACCCGTGGTGAGCTCCTCTTGAGCAAGCCCCTGCCCCGGGTCCCAGCAAGGCTGGCGGCGAGGCTTTCAGCAAAACATCGCCTTTGCCTGGCATTTTTCCTGGTTCAGCTCCCCTTGGCTTTGACAGGGACGAATCCCGTCGGGATCTGGCAGTTTGCTGTTGCCGCTGCAGACAGCCGTCACGCAACGCTGACATGTTAGAGCGGAGGAGAGCAGTGCTCAACCAACACCCCCCTCCGTTCCCCCCCAGTCCCCGCTCCATCCCGAGCCAAAATGCATTTGTGCTTCTCCACGAGGACAGTTATTTCTTCTTGCTTCAGAGCACAGAAAGCCTTGCAGAGCAGCCCACAGCTCCCGGCACCCTGGGGCTAGGCTATAAAAAATATAATACAGCATTCAGGTGTTCAGATGAAATGTTGCTCTCTTTATTTGTACTTTAAAAAAGAATGATCTGGGTAACGACAGCCCTACAGCTCTCGCTCAAGCTTGGCAAGAATTTGCAAACTCTCTCGCTGCTCCAAGGAGAAAAGAGGGAAATTCAGAGCTCAATACCTGCTGCACTGCACGCCATCGTCCTTAACGGCTCAGCGCTTCCCTGAGCCAGCCAGTTTGTAACCTCAGAGCTGGATTTGGCCTCGACTCACGTAACACAACTGCCCATCACTCCAGAGCACTCATTGAACAGAGAGGAAACGGCAACACTTGATAAACTTAACGTCTACATCTAAACCCAGCCTGTAACTTGGCAGCAACAAGCTGGGTTTGTTGGTGCAGTTTTCGGGGATGCATTAAATGAGTTTAACAAGTTACAGCACCAGCAGTTCAAGAAATCAGCTCCGAACCACATGGCTTGCACTGGCTGCAAGTTTTGTTTCTTTAGCAGGTGATTTCGAGAGGGAGATTGAAGACAGGCTCTGAGTTAGCTTCCTCGCCCACGCTGGCTACCGTCTGTAGGATGGATGGAGTCGTTACATCCTATATACACCCCCTGCCAGTGCAGGGTGACAGACCAGCATTTCACAGCACAACCACAGCCTGCACCACCATCTCTGCTGCTGCGGCTGCTCGAAGGGAGGAAAACAGGCAGCGAAGTCGCTCCACGTCCCCTCGGAGAAACACGGGTTTGGAGCAGAGCCACAGGCTCCCCCAGCTCGTGGTAGATGCTGCAGCCCCCCGAGCAGGCAGCTGCCTTTTTGTGGCATAGCCGCGTCTCACCAGGGTGAGCCCCTTCCTCCCTCCCTCCCTCCCTCCCAAGCACGCAGCCATCGCAGGTGAAGGAAATGGATGCTGAAAGTTTCTTAACTGGCACTTAAAAAAAGGTCACATCAAAACTTAAAGATCAATTTGTTCCTCGGTATCGCCATCAGTTATGCATAACGGTGCAGACTGCCGGTACTCAGCACTCATAATCTGGGACATCTCCTCACACTGGAACAGGCGATTTAAACAGAAAAATGAACTTCTGTTGAATTTTTTTTGTTAGTCTAACACCATGGTAAGAGAGGCATCTCTGCAAAGCCCCTTTGCTCTGCCCACAGGCCAGCTCCGATACCCCAAAGGGAGCGTGGTGGTACACACAGGTTACATCTTTTTGTCAGCATCCCTAAATGAATTTCTCCGTGTGCTTCCCAGACGAGCGTTAGCAGCGTGATTAGCCGGTAGCTGCGGGAGCCCGGTCGCTCCAAGCTCACAGCCAGCGAAGGCAGGAATTGCAGGGGGAGGCTGAGCACACAGGGCTGTGCCGGACTCTCCAGGCTGTTTTTATTTAAAAGGCAGCTGTACAAATTAAACTCCCCCCAAGGGAGAAGCACTTTGCACAGCAACTCAGAAACTCTCTCAATTAAGAGATTTTGTTTTTTGATGTTACCAGCGCCACATTTATCTGCAGACGAGCCCTAAGCACCAACCTCCCTCTTCTTACTCGTTGTCACACCCTTACCTGGAGGCCTGTCCAGCGACACGGGGGCTCAGGCAGGGACAGATTTCCTAAGCCGGCTGCAACGGTCACCTCCCGGCCCGGCGCAGGAGGGAAGGAGGCTGTTGTGCATCCCTTTGTGCATCCTGCGTGGCCGCATCCAGTCCCGTAAGCGTTTCCCGGAGGCAGCACCGTGGACTAGTATCTAACTGCAGCCATCTTCCCACCCGGATGGCCCTGGAAACAGCCTTCCGACAGACAGAAACCTCCCGTGGATGCTTCCGATCGCTTACTGCTATGCATGAAGGGAGACGGAGAATTCAACCAGTTAGTTAGAAACACAAAGGCTTCTACACATTAGAAGGACCATGGTAAAAATAGTCACCCAGCACAGACGCTCCAAAAAATGGTAGAACTTTTATTTTCCTCAGTACAGATATTCTTTACAGCATAAGTTTTTCTTAAAAAACTATATACATACACATATAGTATTGTGCATTTCAGTATATGCTCCTAGAGTCTCTAGAAAAGGAGAAAGATCAGTGTACAGAGAAATCCTCACGGTCCATTCCTACAGCCCAAGCTCTTTCCTAGGAAGATCACCACTCCTCGGGGGCGGGACAAGGCGCTCGCTGCAACCACTTCTGCGCAGTTTTGGCATCGCTTACACAATAGGTTCATGTCCCTACCATGTGCCTCTGTAGCACGGACAAACTGAATAATTCCTTCAATTGCGAGAAACTGATGCTATACATAAGATCAAGTCAGTCATGGGCACAGTAGTTTCAAGATGTAAAATTGCTTTAAACACAATTTTGCAGGATAAATAGAGCACACATTTTATTAAGAGACATGATGAGTCAGCTTCACAAGTCCTCAACACCTTATCACAATAATACTTAGGGAAAAAAAAAAATCAAATCTAAGTTAGAGTCACTCAGCTGTTTCCTAATAAATTCTTACAGCTGACAAAGAGGTTTTTCTTTTTTTTTTTTTTTCCTGCAAGCAGTTTTAAGAGAGTTATAAAGAGCTATCTGGGGAATGAATTAGTGTTTCAAAACCAAGTTACAAATCTATAAAACAGATTAGTATACTTCACATAAGGCCACAAACACTGCAAACTGTCAGTGCGACTATTTAGGATCATTAAACTTAATCTTTTAATTAGCATAAGCTTTATACCTCCATTACTTATTTTCAATTCCAGGAGCAGATGAAGACAGCTTCCCAAGCCTCACAGGAGATGCGGCTGTTGGGGGGGAAGAGGATCGGAGTCCTGCTGGAAGGGGCACCTCTTGCTAATTGAACATCCAGGTATTGGTCTTGCCTAATCCAATTCCATTTGAGTCTATTGAGTGAGCAACAACCAAATGGTTTTGAGACACTAAAAAGCCATGCACGGCCAAATCCACTTAGCAGAGCTAAGAACACAGATCTATTGTGCTACTGGGTTCACCCAACCTGCAACTTTCAACACGCTTTAGCAAAACAAATTGTTACTCCCTGGTGGTTTTGCTTTTCAAGCCAACAGTGCAACGGAGCCTCAGTATTTCAAGTCGCATCAGAAATGGCGCACGCGAGTAGTCAGTTTTGAAACAGACCTGCAGCATTGTGGGGTTGGGGTTTATTTTTGGGGTAAATAGCTTCTGAAGAGAAGTTACAGGCACTGCTTACCTTGACAATTCGGACCATTGCTTTCAGTTCAAGTTTTAAAGTGCAAAACTTCATAGAGTCTTTGGGTAAAAAAGTGTCAATTCCCACACGAAGCTGGCAAAGAAACAGCCAGAACCCATAGGGGTGATTGACAACTGTGAGAGTATCACAGACATTCACAACAAAAGCAAGATCTCTGCTACCTCTTTGATTTTAACACTGTTAGCAGCTGCTGCAAATCTCCTCCCCTCCGCCCAGGCAGGTGACGTGTTGTTCAAGAAACAGTGGATTAGTAACAGTTGTGCTTGCAATTGTATTTGCATCTGCAGACCTTTGTCTAGAAAAGTATATACAGAGAGACTTTGGTGTTGCATAGTCTTTTTTCAGAGAGGAACAGGCACTGCTGAAGGTTCTTCCATGGTATATTGCCACATAATACTGTAGATGCTCTACACACCTTCCAATAATATATGTAAACTGTAACGGCTATGAATAAATATGTTCAAGAGCATCTCGTGGTTTAGATAAAAGCAAGGTACAAAAATCTGCATTAGATTTCTAAAGCTTTGGTCTAAACTGTGCTGTAACATCATCTGACTTGGTGAAGAGCCCTCAGAAGAGTCCCCTGCGTACAGCACCTGGAACAGCATGATTCAGTCCATAGACTTTTAGTGGTTATTCTCTTGCCAGCTCTTAGATGCGTTTGACCTCAAAACATGAACAGATCATCTTTCTCGCCTGTGTTGGAATCTATTTTGTTCCAGTCTACAGGTGAGAGCGTTTCTGCACTCTGGATGTCTTGAACTGTCAGTCCCGTGTCAAGGACGTGAGGGTTTGTTCTCGACTGAGCCAGTCTAAGAGGGGAGAAAAACAGAAAGTAAGAACACAAATCCGTGCAGTTTATAGCCTGGATGCTTGATGCATCTGTAATGCCGAACGCTAGCTGCAGTTCCACGTTTCAAAATCCTCCAATGGAATGAAATAATTCAGTAAGGGGAGAGCTGGCACGTAACATTTGCAGCTCTCCCAAGTTTGTTGCACCTTTGCTGCTGGTTTATCCTAACATTTCCCCTACAGGCATCTAGGGAATTTGCAGTCTGGACATCCCGTATATTAATGGTCCGGCAGAACGGTGCCGTTTTCCTCCCCCGAGCTATTGCTGGCGGGTGCATCGTTAGCTGGGATCTTATCTCAGCGTAAAGGCTCTGCTGACCAAAGGAGCAGCCTCATTGCAATGACTCAGTTTTCATGCTGGTGTGTCTGGACACGCAGCGTGTGCTGTAGCTCGCTGCCTGCCGCACTCCCCGGCCCAAACATTTAACTCTTTGCATTAAGACACAGCAGGACCCAGACGATGTTTAATAGCCCACAGGATCAGCTTTAAGAGGTTTTCATCTCAGCACATCCCAGATGTTTCGCAAAACCTAACAAGCCCCAGTTTGTTGTTGTGTTATTAAATACCTCCGTGAAAATGTAACACTGCAGCATCAATTCTCCCAGGGCCAAAGGTTAACTCAAATATTTGGCGTTTCGTCCAGGGGAGGCATAGTGTCGAATAAGCCTCAGACTAAACTAGCCACACGCACGTTTTTTTAATAAAGAAAAATGTCCAGCGATGATTTTGCGGCAGGAACGCTTTCAGAAGCATCCGCCTCGGTGGATGAGCAGTCCAAATACTGAGTCACCAGAAGGCCAAGGGTGATGTGACAGCTCGGCATCCAGCAGTGCAAAACAAAAGACCGCAACCAACAACATCTGCTTAATTAAGTAGGGCAAGGAACAGAGGTGAGGAAAATAGCTGACATTAAGACATAAATTCAAGCAGCCCCTTTATCAAACATGACTTGGGACAGGGCTACCGTGGAAGTGGAAGCTGTAAATCATTCCTGAGAGCCAAACAAGACACGAAGGTCTGTTTCCTTAGGGCTGAGCGTGCAGGTTTTGCACTGCTGCAAACCCCGGCGGAGGCGAGCGGCTCTCGGGGAGGCGATGGCGTTGGGCTCAGCCCTGCTGCTGCCCGACTCCCTCTTTCAGCACCTCCCGGCCGGAGGAGGAGGAGGAGGCCTGGCACCTCTCTGCTGCCTGTAGCATCTGCACCCAAGGCAGATCTTAGCCCAAATTGGGGCCTCTGCAGCTCACGCGGCCCAAACGGCGGCTGGGTGGCTTCATGTATTGATCTGGAGGATGGGACCCACGTAAACTAAAGCATCCCCATCACCCCGCAGGGGCCTGCCTGCACAAGGACAGACAGGAAAACTCACCTGAAAGAAAAGGGATTTGTTTAACATTGCTGGATTGCTCGGCACGCACGTGCAGGGAAGCTCTTAATTTGGATTGGAAGGTGAACTAAGCCACATGAAGCTACGGCCACAAACTCTGAACGCGCTCAGCAGCGTGAATTCAAAACTGGTGCATCAGAGTCGCCCTGATGCCACCACGCTGCAACAAGGACCGGTGGAGCAGGGAGGCTGCCCTCAGCAGTTGCTGTTGGTTTGGGGACAGATGGGAACGAAGTCCCAGGGCTAGTCCAAACCTCACGGAGGGGAGAGGAAGGGTAAAGTCCCTCGTGCCAGAAGCTGGGACCAGCATCGCTGCAGCTAGCACGAGGGCTGGAAACAGGCAGCCTCAAACCGCCCCGGCAAGCGGGAGCGGACATGCCAACTGCTTGGGGAATTAAATTCCCTATCACATACAGCCTCTCTCCATCCTTAAAAGGTTGTCAAAATATTTGGCTTATCAGCCAGCCTCAAAGCCTATCTTTCAATTAACAGCTGAGGCACTGATGGGGCAGCTGCCTAGGTCAGATCACGGCGGCTGATTAGATTAGAAGCATTATTAAAAGCCAGTCACCAGTCAAGTCTCCCGCGCTGGTCCCCAAGTGGCGTGAACTTGTAAAGGGAGTTATTAGAATTACCTTGAAAATGCCTCGTCGAGACCATCATCCATTTCCTTTGTTAAAGAGATAAAAAGAGAGAGAAGTAGTTGCTAAGAGAACGCACAAAAGCGTATTTAGAGATCCAGCTCTGTATTTGCACACGGCAGACAAAAAAATGTATATAGTTTGATTTATGAGTGCCTAAAGCAACGCTCCTCTCGGCCATCTGCCTCCTTGGGCAGGTTTCCTCTCACTCTCTGCACAAGCCCCAGGGTAAGAGGCAGAACTCCGGGTGGTCCAGGCTTCCTCAGAGCAGATCCCAGGGCTCGGGTCGGGGATGCCGTGCTCCCCTCGCAGCCCAGGGACGGGGCAGGGGCTTGGCCCTTTCCCACCATCTCCACACCAGGCTAATTCTGCCTCGCTGCCTGCACGGGCTGGATCTGGCCCATCAGCTGGCCCACATCCCCCTCTGGGGTTAACCACAGCCCTCGGCTCTTCCAGCTCCCGGCACGCGACTGGCATGTGCTGCGGGTTTCTGCTAAGATGAGGGACCCCGACAGAACTCGGCAAGATGCTCCAGGCATCCCTCGGGGCTCGTCTGGATCAGGAACCTGGAAAGCAACTCTGCACCAGCACAGGGGGGACCTGCGCTGCTTGAAAGCAGCTCTGGGATCCTTCATCTCTGCTCTGCTCTTAAGGTTTCCCAAGGAAAGCATTTGAGTTGCCTGGGGGAGAAAGGTTTCCGATGCAGGAAGATGGGCTCTGTGCGAGGGCTTTGCTATGGACAGACTTGACTATTCCCAAAATTGTGTGGTGTGCTTACAGACTTAATGTAATACGTAAAGTAAGAAAACGCTGCAAGAAGGGAGGGATCGGAGACTGCTGATAAGCTTCCGCGATTTGATATGACTTAGAGTTGATCTTCAGGTTTAACCTGAAAAGCCTCAGGCTCAGCCCTGGCATACTCAAGAAGAAGGCTCCAGGCAAAGGCCTTTATCATTCAATTCTCCAAAATTCAGCAGACGGCGTGTTTCCAGAGAGGGCACGTGGCAGGGACGAGGTCCCACGTCAAGTGGGGCTTCAAAGATCAGCCCGAGCCTGGCTGGTGATGGAGCACTTGGGCACGGAGGAGGCTCCCCAACGGATGCACACCCAGGCACGTGGGCTGGGTTGTTATTTTTCTATTAGTGGTCCATGAAACAATTAAGCCAGATGACTGAGGACATTTTAGAGAAGCCATCCATGCTCATACAAGCCAGATACAGCCGCAAACAAGAACAAGGGAAAAATAAGAGTAATAATGAACATAAATACAACCTGGTTTTAGTGAACAGTAAACAAAAGCCATCAACATAATGATTTTTTCCCCTGAACAGAGCAGTTAGGTGGTCTCTCAATTAAGTGACAAACCACTGAGAAATGCTGCTCAAGAATAAGTAATATTCAATTATCTGACAGCGGCGTTTCTCAGAGTGCCTCGCAATTGCGTTCATTTATTTACAGAGCCTAAAAAGGGCAGTAGGTACTCGAACACTAATCGATCATTTTGAGTAGGACACCGAAACTCAGCTCGCTCGGCATCTCTGAAACCCTGCCTGAACGGCTCAGCTGCCCCAGAGCTCCCGGGGAGGGTTTTTATCCAAGAAAAAGCCCCGTGATGGGACCTGGAGCACACGAAATGGAGGTGGCATCACAACCCCCCGGCTCGGCAGATGCCGCGGTGCCCCGGGCACACACTTACCCACACCACGTTGTTATTTACAGATGAGCTGGGCCCAAACATGCTGTTATCTAAGTGTGGGGAGTTTGCGCTGCTGGTCAGGGGCGATTTGGCAGGGTCTTCTAAATCCAGCAAGTTCCCCGTGGCTGCTGCTGCGAACAGAGCAGAGAGGGAATGAGGCAGGGGAGGAGAAAACAGAGATGACACGAAACCAAGCCTTTTTGCAGTAATCACTTCCCCTCAAGAGGGGAATCAAAGGGTTGCATCAAATTCCTTCAGGATGGCCCCAAATTTTAGCATGGAGGAGCTGCATTCACCCCAGCGGGGGCTGTGGTTTCAGCCTGAATAACTCGTGATGCTCACATCAGGCACCTGAGACCCTCTCGACAGGGATGCAGGGGAGGATCAGCCGGCTCATCCCTCCAGCAGCCATCAGGGGAGGCTCCTCGGTACCCGCTTACGTTCGGGATGAGTCAGGATCAGCCCCAGGCAAAGCTGACACATCCCACCCCAGGACATCCCAACCCCAGGGCTTCATAGCCCAGGGTGGGAGATATCCTCAGCTCAGCCCACGGCATCGATTCATCATTATTTTATAGGACCAAGGGCAAATCCTGCATTGGGTGAAGAACAGTTTATAGCTCGGGGGCTGCTGGTACACCGCAGGCTGGCTTGTTTCAGGGAAGCCTCAAATCCTCCCCAGCACCCTGCAGCAAGGGTGGATGCAGAAGCGCCCCAGCTGCGGAGCACCCCCCAGGCAGACGCCGGAGCCCATTCCTACACCCGTGGCAGTCCCGGGCCTCACTTATCCCGATGTGCCACCATTTGTGACAGATTCCTCCAGTCCTGGGCCTTCACATGAAGAAAAGAGACGTGCCAGCCTGGAAGGAAGCCCAATTTAATACTGTTTTCCTCTGTGCCAAATCCTCTTATCTCCGTGGCCAGCATGGAAGAGAGATTAGCCTTTTGTCCCACTTCTCCCTGGCTATGCATCTTGCGTTTCAGAGGTGGCAGAGGACCCACAGCCAGGCACTGAATTATGAGGGGGTTTGCTATTTAATTGTTTTATTTTCACGCACCTCTCCTTCCTTAGGGGAGCCGGAGGCAGAGCGGCACCTGGATGTCCATCTCCTTCAGCCGATGGGATGGCAAGTGTTTTGGGTTCGAGACAAACCCGAAATCAAACTTGGGATGTGGGGGTCCACGCTAAGCTCATAAGGACATTATGGCCAATTTGCCTGGGGCAGAAGTAAACAGATTTGGGGTGGCAGCAGCTGTGTACGAGGGGCCGCACGAGATATTTAAGGGGGAGATGGAAGGACTCGGCAGGCGGCCACCACGTCCCAAGCGCTCTGCCAAGGGCAACATCTCCACTACGACAGAAGTGTTTGCTCCTTGCTGGTCTTCAAAGCCCTCCCAGGAGCCTGCCCCGTTCAGGGAAAACCCCGCAGACCTCAGGCTGTTCCCCCCATCGCCGAGCCCGAAGCAAAGCTCTGCTGTTGGTGACTTACGTGTGTCGGGGTGAGCAGGGGCTTCTGAGCTGGGGCTGCTCGTCCCTTCTCCTTCCAAGATGGACCTTTCCCGCTTCTCCTTCTCTGCAAAAGAAGGAGACCCTGTCACTGCCCGCAGAGCGCTTCCCCGCAAGCTTTTAGGGAGGAGGGACAGGAGGGACAGCTAGGACAAGCCACCAGGTCTCCTCTGCCCACAGCGGCCCAGGCTCTGGGCACGTTTTATAATCTCGTGGAAGGTGAAAGCAAAAATCCCGACAACGGCTAGGCTCTGAGGTACCACAGACTGGCACCAGGTCCTTCACACCCCGCCTGCAAGAAAGGAGCGCAGCCAAAATTTGGCTGGATTTACAAGGCTGTCGAGAGAAACCTGGAAGATGCCTTAAATCACACCAGAGGTTGGACCAACCTTAACAGCAGCCTGGAAATTTGGAGGGCAAGGGGAAAAGGCACTTGAAAGCTGGAAAAAACCCAAAGTCATCCCTTGAACTTTCGGGTGAAGAATGGGAAGAGGGGAAAAACTCACCTTCCTTAGCCGCTTGCCAGAACTCAAATGCGATTTTGAAGGCCTGGGCTACGGTGAGGGTGACTGCTTGTGCCTGGAAAGACAGCGGTGAGGCAGCACGTTAATCGATGGGTCCTCCTGTAGATTTAAATCGTTTGGAGGTTTTGCTTTGCAGATTCATGTTAACCTGGATCCAACCAGTCCTCCGCTCCACACGCTCCCTGCCTGGCTGGGGAGGGGTAATCAAATATTGATGGAAGCAGAGACTTGCTCCGTGTAGGACATGCAGCTCGTTGTAGACACGACTTTAGGTGTAATGGGAAGACAGAGGAGGCAGGGCCGTGGCTGTCACAGCCATCGCGCTGATGGATGGGGAGGGAAGAGCTGCTCCTGACCGCAGGGCATGCACAGTTCTTCCTGCACTCCACATCTAAGCGTGATCTAAACAAGTGCAAGTGCTGCACGGCCCCGGGCTTGTCCTTGCAGCTCCCCGAGGGATGTAACTCCCAGCTCCAGGGCTGGGCTGGGCTGTACCCGCTGCAGGGCATCACCCACCAGAACGACCAACATCTCGAAGGGAATCAGCACCTGGGCCGAGCCCTGGACCACGCCGCTGTCGGCCACACCAGTGCTGGGGAGGGATGCGCAGAGCTGCGGTCCATCCCTCCCTGGCACCGCGCACGACCGCGTGCACAAGGATGCTCTGAGAGCAACAGGGTAAAACGCCACGGATTTGCAGCTCTCTCCAACGGGGAGCCATCTTAGAGGCAGGACAAGAGAGACCCCAGGGTCTTCCCCTGGCTCCCCCGAGCTAAGCTGGGGTCTCGCTGGCTTAGACCAACAGCATGGATTTGTTTTGCAACAGCCAGGGCCACAGCAGGAGCAGGGACACCTTCCCCTTCAGTCCCTCCATTCCTCCCCAAGCCGAGAGCTTGAGCAGCATTAAAAAAACCCACCACCTTCAACAGCCCGAGTTGCTGGAGATGTATAAATAGCGACATAAATGCCAGTTTCATTAGAAGGCAGAGCTCACGAGCAGTTTAAGTGCAAGGAGATAACGAGTAACACCCTGCAAGGCTGCCGCGCTGCAGGAGCCTTTGGGCGCGAGTTTGTTTTACGAAGTTGCAAACTAAAACCCAGATCCGGGTCCGTAACCCGCAGCCCCTGGTAGCTCGGAGGATGGCGACGCGGGGGGAGTGCGAACGGAGCACAGGCGTCCCCCAAAAGCCAGGCGCTCCCGCGCGGGAGGGACAAGGAGAGCCAGCAAACCTATCGCTGCCAATTAAGCCTCGGAAAGCAGGAGAGCTCATTTCAATGTCGGAGCTATTTACATCTTTGATGGAAGTGCAAACGCTTTACGGCAAAACCTTAAATATGGTAATTAAGTATGAAACTTCTCACAGCTGTTTACAATTTAAGCTGTCACATCGGAATCAAGTTTAATAGACCCAGCTACCGTTGAGAATTACCCAGGAACTAAAAATACGGACTAATTATATGCCCGTGACTGGTAGCTGTATGTACATTCAGGGACCCTGCCCTGCGGCAGGGACGGTTCCTGGTCTGGGAGCAGGGCATCACCTTACCAGCATGACGTTCATGCATTTTATAGACAAGGAGAGGGGAAAAAAAAAAAAAAAAAAAAAAAGTATTTCTAGTTTTTGCCACAAAAGGCCTTGGAGAACTTTATTTGGAGGGAGACTCACTGAGCTGATGTACCACTGAGATAATTCTTTTAGCACTGGAGAGATTTAAATTTTAATTTGCAGAGCGAGGCTTATCTTCGCCATGCAAGGATGGGAGCGCGCGCCGCAGAAAGCAGAGACAACTTGTAGCTTCCGTTATTCTCTCCCCGGAAGGAGAAAAAAAAAAAAAAAAAAAAAAAAAGAGTTGGGAGAAGCGCAGAATATTAACAGAGCTGCGGTGGCCACGCTCCGGGCACAGGGATGCTCGTAAGGACCCAGGAATCACCATGCTGGGATGCACTGACTGGGAATGGCTCTCGGGAGGTTTGTTTCCCTGCGGATTCGGGAGATCCCGTTCTCCGCTCGGGCCACACAACAGGCACCAGGGGAAGGATTTCTGGGGGCAGAGGGATCTGACCTGCCCTTCCTCTCCCCTAAAGCCCTTTCCTGCCACTGGTGAGACCCCCAGGGCTCTCCTTGCCCCACTTGCAGCCGGTGCCCAGTGACCCACTTCTCTCCCTCACCAACTCATCAGTGCCGGGTCCCTGCCGCTCCTGATGCACTGAATCAGCAGGAAAAAAAATCCCATGAGCGGGTTCAAAGCAAGAGCCAGAGAGCGTTTTCTATACACAGGTCTCTGCTCCGAGCCCCATCCTCAGCACGCAGCGGGGTCTCCTGCGCTGCTCCAGCAGGGAGGACATGGCACCATCTGCAAAGACGCCGCTAAAAATTGGACAAGGAGCTTCAATGGCAAGAAATGGAAGGAAGCCAGGGCGGCGAGCCCAGAACCGCTGGCTAAACGCCTCCTCGTCAACGAGGCCGCCCCGGGCACCTCGCTGCCAGCCTCCCCGGAGTCCTCCCCGCCTGCCAAAGCCTCTCCGCACGCCGGGCTCAGACCAGCTCCGGAAGCCTGGGGAAGTGGATGCTGAGCAGGGAAGAGTCCCAGCAGCTGGGACCGCAGCATGGCAGGGGAGGTTTCACGTGCCGGTGCAGGGCCAGGTCCTCTCACCGCCAGCCCAGACCTTGGGGCAGAAAGGCTTTTACCTGCCAAGACGACGGGCTGAATCCAGCCCGGAGTTACGCCCGCTCCAGAGCGACGGCCCGGCACTGAGCAGCATTGCCGGGATTAACTGCCTGTGGGCAGGCGGTGACGGCAGCAGGAGGGTGGGTGCTCTCCCGTGGCCGTTCGCTGGGGCAGGGCCCCTCCTCGCTCTAACTAGGGGCAGAGCTGTTATCTCACCGGCGCAGCCCCTCTCTGCTTCCTCCTCCTACAGCCACATCCCCATTTCTTCCTCTGGACTGACCATTTTCCGTTTGGTACAGAGGAAGGCATGGCACTCCAGGTTCTCATTGAGCTGGTTCTGGGCAATGTAGGCAAACACTTTATCGTGGATCTTGTCTGCCGTGCAGTAGGATATCCTGAAAGACAGAATGAAATGTCTTGTCCAGGGCACTGCACGCAAGGGAGAGCAATCAACCCCTCCTCTGGCCTGCCAGCAAGCGCCTACCCCAGGGCTTCCAGCTCCAGGGCCAAGCAGGGAAGGCAGAGGGAGCACAGGAGCGTTACCAGGCTTCAATGCAACTCCTTCCCAAAGCAGAGGAGTCGATGCCACTGGCTTGAGCGTAAGAGAAGCCCAGAGCAACTCCCGCAGCCACGGCGTGAACCACGTGCATCACACGCAGAGGCAGGAGAGAAGAGAAAATGTTTCACCTTGTAGGAAAGGAGAGGTTAGAGGAGGTAAAGACTCTGCAGTGTGCCAGCCTGGGACTACGCCTGACAAATGCTCTGCCTTCAGGAGAGAGACTCGGAAGATTTTCCTTGGAGGATAAGCTTGCAAGGAGAGAGAAGGACTTGTTCTCAGCCTACTATTTAATCTTGAGGCTCAAACCAGGGAAAAGAAATTGATGTAGGGGTGCCCAAGAAAAGCTGTTGGAAAGGCTGAAATTCAGGCTCTGAGATCTGCAGTAGCAGATGCACAGGATGCTCCGAGACCCCTGAGCACATGGGACATGGGGACGGAGGCTCAGCCTCCTCACTGGAGCATCCCCAGGATGGCCGTGTCTCTCTCAGCCCCCAGGCAGGGCAGGGCTGACTCCGAAATGCTGAACAAGGCTCTGGAAGAGCAACAGGCTGACCTGTTTGGGGCGACGAGGCTGTGACCGAGGGCTCAGCTCCCTTCTGCAGAGCAGTGGGTCCCTCAGCATCAGCCAGCGCCATCTCCCACGGGTCCGTCCATGCTAGGAGCTGCAGGACTGAGCGTCTCGTCTGAAGCCAGCGAGTAAAGGCCGGAGGAGCCCCAGGGGTTTAGTGCAAGACAGGAGGTGCTAGCAGCAAGCAAAGCCTCTTCCCTGGGCACGGGACAGATCAAACAGGCGTTAAGGAAAGAGAAAACCCAAGGAAAAAGCGGGACCCATTGGTGAAAGTTCTCCCACGGCCCCACGTTGCCCCTTCAGCTCCCGCTCTCGCTGCCCCCAAGAGTTTGCAGGGAGGGGACTGGAAGGTCCCAGTTCCCAGCAAATGCTGGGACTTAAAAAAAGCCACATTCAAAATTTATTTACACTGCATTAGTTTCTTGTTGCGCGTGAGGATGCCTCTGCTCAATGGCCTTTATTTTGTTTTCCAGAGCTGAGCTGTGCTCCGCATTAAAGAGGCACTTGGAAGTTCACTCCTTTCTCCAACTTTTCCCACAACTGTGTGGCCACTCTTTTAATAATCGTGACAAAGCCGTGGAAGGTCGTCTGCGCAGGTACGTGGCCCTTCCAGCAACCCTCAGCGCTCAGCTCGATATTCGATGGCCGCTATTTTCCAGGGAAAGGATAACTCACGCCCGCCTCTGAAGCGAGCCGATTTTACGACCGAGGCCTCTGGCAGCGGCACGTCCGGTGACGGTGGCTGCGTTTTAGCCGCAGCCACCCCGTCCTGCCCCAGCACATGATCCGGGGCAAGAGCTCAGAGCCAGCATCATCCCGGTGAATAGAAAAGCCGGAGAGAAGACAGCAGAGGTGTTAGAGGAAAGCCCTGGGACCGCCACCGGTGGAGCATGCTTGCAGAGTGGGGAGATGACCGCCCCACGCACACAGACCCCAGCTTTCACCGTGACCCCAGCTCCCACAGGGCCAGCATTTCCGAGGAGCAGCATCAGCCCCCACATCGGCAGCCTACTTAGGATGCGCTGACTTCAGTCAATTGAATTGAGGGGATGCTCGTACATGAGCACTGACCAGGAGGAACAGCTTTACTGATGGCTGTTAAAGCGTCTGAGGAGAATTTAAGGCAGCATCTAAAAACCCTGGCCCCATGGCTCTGCCTGCTTTTACACCAGCACAGCGATCCCGATTTTGGCACGGCCGCTTTACCCAGCTCCGCTCTTTAGCAGCGGGTTTATCTCCTGGAGAAGGCTGGGGCTCAGCACCGGTGGCTGTATGCAACTGCTTAGTTTGAACTGTAGAAAAGCAAGCGGGTTAGTAGTCCGGTTAGAGAGAGTGCCCCAACCCAGTGCTCCCCATCCCACATTTAGCAAAGGGGGACAGAGCAGCAGGTGAAGGACAGAAGCAGAGCGTGGGGGATGTAGAGGGAGAAGGGATGGAGGAGATGGAAAGGGCCAGATCCGAGCTGAGCTCTGTTCCACCAGGCCTGCGCCTGCCTCCAGCCTCTTTGGAAGAAACACTGGCCAAAGCCAGAGGAGCAGATATGGGATAATGCATCCTCGCCGTCCCCACGCTGGTACTGGGTCTCACCAGCTGTCCCAGCCCTACTCTTTCTCAGAGCTATTTAAACGTATGAGAGGTGCAGAGCAGCCAGCGAGGGGAGGGGAGGGCAGCCCCGGCTCCGGTGCTTGGGTCCTCGCCCACTCAGAGATGCTCTGGCCATCCTCCGTATTCGACTCTTGCCGTCGCCCCAGATGCTTTGGCGTTTCTATTGCCAAAACCAGGCGGTAAAGCCACGCGTGGCCATGGAGCGCTTGGCTGCAGATCTGCAGTCCGCACACACACCACCTCCAGGCTCATCACATCTTTCCTCACCCCCGGCTGGTCGCTTGTTGTACCAGATGTAAATTTACCTTAAATTTAGCAACCACCCTCCTTCCCCCACCTTTGCTTTCCATCAAGACGTGATGGCCAGCGAGGGGTCTGCTCAGCCTGGGTGGAGACCGGAGCAGACAAGGAGCCTTGGGGCACACACCCACTGAAGTGCATCCCGTAACCCACCTGTATATGGAGATGTTCTCGATCAGCTCGTTCGTTCCGCTGTCGTTTAACACGATCCCTCTGGGCGAGACTTTCAGAGTCACTTTCTGCAGTTTCTTTCCACTTGCTTTCGCCTTTGGAAGGAAAAGAGAGAGGAGAAAGTTACAGGCTTTTAACACTGATACATCCAAAGGTACATGAGCAGAGCAGAGACTCTAGATACGCACTACCTAATAGGCATATTAATAGCACTCGTTAGTACTAGAGACTGAATTTACTACCAGGTGTGATAAGGCACTTGTCAAAACTTTTCCTTCCCTGAAGCAGTGATTTTCGCTGGCATTACCGAGACAAGAACACATACCCTCCGCCCCACACTGTGCAGAGGTACTTCCAGCCCAGCACCTCCAGCAGAATTTTGCTGCGGCCATCCGCATGAAGCAGCGGCTGCTCTGGCCGAGCCGTGCGAGCGCCTGGTAAAACCCTGGGGAGTTTTGTCTTTAGGGCCAGCTCCGGAGCAGAGGGGGACACCAGCATGAACAAGAGAGCCGTGCTGGGAGCAGGATGGTTCTGCAGGACGTGGGCTCCCAGGCAGCTGGCTTCAAGCCGTGCTGCCAAACCCCACTCGAGTGGCAAAGCATCCCCTGCAGCTTAAAAGGACGCCAGCTTAAAAAGTAACTAGACTTTTAAGCGCCACTTTCTCTTATTTACTAGTCTTGTGCTTTCAGCCTTCAGGTTACATTCAGCTCACTGCCCAGCTTCTCTCAGAGAAAAAAAATATAAAAAACCACAGCTAGCTAGTTACAAACTGCAGACCTGGATCCTCAGCCCGGCTCCCTGGGGATCTCACTTGAGCCGTGTCCAGACCGGCTGGCGGTTGGTCCTGCCCCTCCGAGGCTGGCCTCAGCCCTCAGGCTTTTATTTAAAGGTTCTGTTCTCGGTTGATCAGAGCAGACGTGAAGGGCTCTGCCAGCAGCTCCTGTTTCATGCGAGTGCTCCCCTCCCGTCCAGCTCAGCACATGCCAGGAAAGGATCCGTCATTACCCAGCACCGTTTGCCACCCCATTGAGTTTTACGACAGTTAACTGTACGATTGGGTCTTTGCCTCATTCCGTTTTATAAGGGCTTAAAGAAGCGTTAATTTTACTTGGAGCCCGGTGAGCAGGGGCTCCAGGGAGGCTTGGTGCTAGAGGACGGATGAAAATCAGTCCCTCTTGCATCAGAGGTTACAGCGGGACGGCGGCTGTATTGGCTGGGAATTGGAGCAAGCTGTCCTGCTCCCTTCTCCTCTTAACCCTCCAAATCCCGGGAAGGAAAACCCAGAACTGCATGCTAGCTCTTGATCATGCGCTGGCTGCACTCAAAACGCTGTCCCTGCCTTGCAAGAGGAGAGATGGCCCTGGGGAAGGCTGATTTCACCAGGTCAGAGGCTTCTTCCACACCCAGGGTCACCCAAGCTTATCAACGGGAGCCAGAGCTCAGACATGTAACACCAGCTTTCCGCAGCCTGCCCCATCTGCGGGCCGGGGCTGGCCCCAAGGGCTTCCCAGTGCCACCGTCTGCATTTCTACCTCCACCACCAAGATGCCTGCTCACCCCTGGAAGGGCTAGACCTGCAATCCTGACACCCCGCAGCCTGCAGACGGACTGCACTGCCTCCAGACCTGCGGCTTTTGAAACTCTCCCCAGTGACAGCAGGAGATGGGGCTCAGCTCCAGCACGGACACTCACGGTGGCGACGATCCTTTTGACGGCGGCTGCGGAGAGCTCCTCTCCCTTGGGCTGCTCCACCAGCGTCATGCCCATGTACTTGAGGCTGAAGAGCATCCCCTCCAGCAGTGTCTCGCGGGTATCGGTCCAGTTCTCCGGGAGCTCTAGAGAGACAACAAAGAGGCTCTTGGATTCCCAAACGCACAAGGATACCCCTGTCAAGCCCTGAGGGAGGGTTTAGGTACGAGCAGGGTGTTTGGCTACTGCCTGGACTCCCGTGCCCGAGTGGCTGGGAGCTCGCAGTGCTGGTACGGCTTTCACAAGGTGCTGAGGGAAGGAGATGGGGCAGAGACCCGGCTGTCGGAGGAGGCAACAGCACACTTCAGCCATGCAGCAACTGCAAGGCATTCATGTGGGGGACTTCATCATCAGCCTCCGTAGCTCTCCAAGGCAGCAAAAACAAACCCCCAAAATTTTTTCCACGAGCCACAATAAATGGCAGCAACCCTTTAAGATCCATCAGCTCCTCAGTTTAACTGTGAGTGCCCAGGCCCACACCATAACCAAGGGGATCCTGAACATCAGCCCCTGCCAGGCGCAGGGCAGGGCTCGGTGCCGCCCCACGCACGGCAATAACCTTACCCTGTGCTAACCATCACCTACCCACAGAGGCTAAGAGGGGATTTGCCGCTAGCTAAGCCCACGCAGAGCTGCAGGGATCCAGGTGATGTGCTGCGACTTACTAAATCGGTCACCAACAGCCCTGAGGAGCCCATCGCGTGGGTGAAGCCTCAGCGAGGAGAGGTCTATGCTCTCCCCTGGAAATCACCAAGGAGGCCATCGGCCTTTTCCCTTATGTGCTGGGGGGGTGGTGGGAAGGAGGCTCCTACGTACAGAGGTAAGTTTGGGACCAAACTGAAAGTCAGGTGGGTATTTCTAAGCCTGAAATTGCACCGCAGGAGCTAACTTCCAGACACGGAGCTGGCAACCTAGGATCTGCAGCTCTCGTGTTTAAGGAGGGTCTTGCTTTGAGCAGGAGGCAACAAAGCACAGCCCTCCCAGGGTGCCCCACAGCCCTGGGGAGCGACAGGGCTCCCAGAGAGGAGACTCTGCTCGCCGCAGACAAAACATGTCCCTGAAGGCTTCGCTGCCTTGTATTCAGCCTCCTTCGGCCGCCTCCAAGCAGCGGGGCCGAACTCTGCAGCTTCCTGCAAACCTGCAGCGCCGGGAGGGCAGGGTTGCTGGGATGCAGTGGGGTTACCCCAGGGGCACGTCCATCCCCTGGTGACTCAGCCTCCGTAGGAAGGCGAGATGGGAGATAAGCTGTAAATCCCGGCACCACTCCCAGCACCGGGCGTGGGTGCCGAGCAGTGAACCACCTCGGCCAGCCCAGCACTAGCTAAAGTCGAAGTGATGGAAGCCGGGTGGGAGCAGTCCCACAGGGAGACAAGGGTTTGCAGGAGGGCAGGGGCTCCGCACCCAACACACAGGTCCCAAACTTGGAGAGGGAAAGGAAAAACCAAGGACAAGCGGGATGCTGCATTTACCTCGCGTCCCAGCTAGAAACAGAGGGTGCCAGCGAAAAGCCTAGATTTCTCAAAAGCCAAGGGTGCTGCTACCGTCCTCCCACCCTCAGCAGCTGAAGCCAGGTGAGCACGCTGGGGTGGAGGGTGGTTTGCATGCGATGGACAGGCAGCTGCCTGCCCCACGCTCCCTGCCTCGCTAGCCAGGCACTGGTCCCGTATCCTGTGCAGGGCAGCTCGGGGCCTTACCGAGGACAGGGGACCCTCCGAGCACCCCACACTGCCTGGGACAATGCCAGCCGCAGCGAGGCCCCAAGCACCCATAGCTCGTGCCGGCCTGGGACGGAAACAGGTGGTTTAAGTGCAGCCACTGAAGTGGTTTCAGAAAGGAAGGAGCACCCGAGGCAGCGCAGAGACAGACAGACGCTCCTCCGTGCATCCTGTTCTGCACCGTTCACCACCGCCTCAGCCAGCCTCCCGTTAACGCAAACGATTGCACCCAGGCCCAGGGTGCGTCCGTCCCACGGGGCGATGGCGATGCCCCCCACCCAGCGAAGGGCACGGGGGTGGTTTGCAAGGTCACTCCGCAGCAGGCTCAGGGCGAGGGCTGCCGCATCTCGAGGGGCCTCTCTGGCGGGCACGTCCCGCGAGGCCACGCTGGGGCAGCACCCCACATGTGCCACACAGCCCCCCAAGCTGCCCTCCAGCCAGCTGCCCCCTTCGCGTTCCGCAGCTGTGGGCCCGCAATCCTAGCGAAAAGGTGCAATGATGCCGGGTCAATCTCATCAGATTAATAAAATCAAGAAGTTTGATCTCGCCTGCAGGCAGCAAGGGGTGCAGGCAGGGCAAGGCACCCTCCTGCTGCCCGCTGCGATGCTCAGGGCTCCACGACAGGGCAGGGGTCAGCCGGGCTGGTCCCCCCTTCCCCGGCCGCAGCGGGAGGACGCCTGGCAGGGGCCAAGTGGCCGCTCGCCCAGGGGCCATCGATCGTGTGACGGAGCCAGTAGTGGGACGAGGCCAGAAACCACCCGCCAGGCTCCAGCCTTCGCCCCAGGCTGGGGGACAAGGACAGCACCCCCCCACACACACACCAGGCGACGGGGACAGCCCCCCCATCCTACCCCACTGCTGCACGGGGGAAGGGGTGCAAGGGGAAGGTGGGTGCAATAGGAGGGAGCAAAGTAGGGAGCAAAAAGGAGGGGTGAAAAAAGGGGTGCAAGAGAGCGAAGTAAAGCAAAAAGGGGGTACAGAGGGGCATGGAAAAAAGGGGGAAGGGCAGACGGGGTAAAAGCAGGATTAAAAGGGGGTGCAGGAGGGAGGAAGGGGAAGGTCAAGGAGGGAGAAAAGTGGGTGCAGGGGGGTGAGAAGCGGGATAAAGCCGGGAAGGAAGAAGGCGGGGTGGGGGGGGTGCAGGACAAGGGGGTGCAGGGGAGTAAGGGCGGCCGGGCAGAAGCGCTGTCGGCGCGGGGGGGTAGGGGGAAAGCGGGTCGGCGGGTCTCACTCTTGTGTCGGCCGCCGGCCCAGGAGGGTTTGTGGACGCTGGGGCTCCGGAGCAGAGCCCGACCCGCCGACTTCAGCGCGTCCATCCCGCCGCTCCCGGCCCCGCCGCTCCCGCTCCCGGCCCCGCCGCAAACTTTCCTGCGGCGCCAGCGCTGACCGCGTCCGGGGGCGGGGCCCGCATGCAAATCCCGGCGCCGTGACGTCAGCTCGGCCCCGCCCCGCCCCCCTCGCGGGTCCCCGGAGAGCCTCGTGGGGGGGGATCCCCGAAGGTGCGGGGGTACCCCTCGCTGTCCGTGAGGGCTGCGGGGAGCCCCCGAGGGGGGGGCAGGCTGCCCTAGAGACCTGCGGGAGAGCTGGGGAGCCCTAGAGCGCTGCGGGAACCCCGAGACTCGGCAGAGATCTGGGGGTCCTCGGAAAGCTGCCGGTCCCCCCCCGCCCCCGAGATGCGGGGATCTGCTGCTCCCCATAGAGTTTCCCCACTGGAGACCCCCCCTCCTGCGGGGGGCTGTGTGTATCCCACCTTTCCCACGGGGGGTCCCACACAGGTTCAGGGCAGGAAACCCTTCCCGGGGCTCCATGACAGCATGACCCAAATCACCCCGCTTCAGCATCCTCCGGCGACACCAAAGAAGTTGCGTTTGCCCCGAGAGGTGTTCGATTGCCCCCACCCTGGGATGAGAAAATGGGATATGATGTTTTAATATCGTGTTTGATAAAGGTTAGCCTGAGCACGCGCCGCCCCTCCCTGTCACCGCGGCCGCCAGCGTGCTTTTAACTCAGCCTGAACATAATTGTATGGAAGATTAAGGCCTCAAAGGCTTTCCAAAATTAAAAGGATAATAATGAGGAGGTTAAACCCCATATTTAGGATTTGTAGAATAATGCCTTACAAAGCCTATTATTCACAGAAACATTTGTGTAATTGAAAAATCCCTTTTTAGTTAAATTTTAACATTCCCCTCTCACGTTTATAGCCGGGAGCCAACGCGCAGGAGTCACCAAGCCGAACTGCCGGGCAGCGGGATGGCAGCGGCCCGTTCCCCTCCGCAGGACACGAGCAGGTGGTGGAAGGGTTGAGCAGAATCTCTCTTCCAAAAAGCCCAGTCTAAAATAGGACGGTGCCACTGATGTCTCTCCATTTAGTGCCTGGTTTGGATCTGAGCACGCCGGGGGTGAGCTGGGGACAGTGACCGAAACTTGAAAGAAGAAACTTCCCCTGAGGGCTAACCACATTGGAGTGGCTAAGGGCAGCAGCACGCAAATACCAAAAAACCTGAAAAATCACTGTGTCAGGAACAAATTTAAGCATATACATAGATCCACCTCCGTGCAGCAACTCACTAAAGCGTCTGCACTTACTTTAAGCACATGCTCAGACCTAACTGAAGACCAGGGTTTTAAGCGCAAGCTCAAATGTTTCACTAAATCGTCGATGAAGCTCAGCTCCCACCCAGCAGCCTGCATTTCACTGGAGGGCTTCCCGCTTGCCAATATCTGATGAGTTAAGGCAGACACCTTTGCAATTAATTCATTGATAAACTAGCCTGAGAAAGCCACTCGGCAGGTATCGGACACATCCGTGATTTATTTTCCTATTTCTGTATTTTGCACCACCGCTGGCTAAATATATCACACCACGCTCCGGTTCGCTCGGGCAGCGGCTTCTGCACTTGCGTGCTGCTCTGCTGCTTCCTTCCCATCGTTTCCTCCGCCGCGATTTCACAGGGCAGTTTACTGGCCACAATCCCGAGGGGGAAAGATCCGCAGCGTTCCTGCTGCTGCGGTCCTCCCCTGCTACAGCTGCTCCTGCACTGACCTTTGCAGGTCCTTTCAAGGCGCACGGGGTGTATTCCTGTTCCTTTGTTATTGCAAAGGGTGCGAGACCCAGCTGCAGCGCTGCCTTCCCCAGCTGAGTTTTCCCACTGAATCCCCGTATTGGTGTCGATGTTTGCCCCTCGCTTTGCTGCCTGCGCTGTCTCAGGCGGGTGTGCTACTCGAGAGAGTAGCAGAATGTATTCCTTCAAGTGTCACCGCTCAAGTTGGAGAGTGAAGGACCGTGACACCAGCCTGGGAGAGAGGAGTCATCAAATCAAGGTCTCGAACGTAGCTGTACCATCCAAGCCAGCCTCCCTGAAAGTCATCATTTGAGTTTAAAATATCCCTGTAATGGTAAAAAACTACTAGTGTCATCTCCCCCCAGGAAGGGAGAGCATCAGGCACCTCAAAATCGCAGCTCTGCACCCATCTACCTGCTACCGCGCTGGGCAGCCCAGGCTTTCCTCCCCGCAAGAGAAGCCTACGGGCAGACGGGTCCTGTGGGCCAGGCAAGCAAAGTCAAATCTATTTATTTATGTCTGAGTGCTGAGCATGGCAGAGCAGTGATTTTTTTGGAAACCTTCTTGCTTTCTCGCTAGCTGTGAGCACCGCATGGCTGACCTCCCCAGCCCCACCGTGCTTGGCCGATCACCGCCCATCCATCTCCCCGTTAATTGTCGTCTCTCCTGACGAGCCACCGGCTCTTTCCGCACGTACTCTCTCAAGGTTATTTTCAGCTCTGCAGCGTCACCGAAACACACAAGTTCGCGTCTCCAGTATTGCAGCAGCGGGGCTGCTCCTCTCCACTGTTTCTAACATCCAGCATCCTCTCTTCTATCTAGGAAATACAGAGAAATCTTCGCCACTTTTCCCCCCCGCCACGATATTTGCATCCACTTTTCAGTGAAAGTTCTGCATTTTTTTGTAACGTCAATGTGTTTTCCCAGCTGGTGGGGCCACAGCCAAGCGAGCCATCCCTGATTTCTTTGGAGCAATCTTTACAACGCAGCCCCAGACGTAACTTCAGTGACAGTCATTATGCTTTACTGCGAGGGTGGGTGTTCGTTTGCTCCCTGCTTTGATTAATCAAGTTAGCAAAGCCGTGCCGTCCCCCCCAGCCGGGGACAGTGCATGCTCCCGAGGCATTACTCGTTCACTCTACTGTCTTCATGTTTATAGCAAAGTGCGTTTATAGCAAATTAGCATATCTGGGGCTGGTTAAAAGGTGATCACTAATGGAAATCTGAGCTCCTTCCACTCTGTCAAATCCACCCGAGGTTTGCCTCCTAATAAATTGGCATCTTCACTGAGAAGGCCTGTGTCTAACCGTCTATGTGATAAAAGACCAATTGCTGACATTTGCTGCTGTTTTCCTTTCCTTTGACATTTCATTAAGGAGAAAATAACACCAGCAACTACAAATGTGCTCTCATTGACTTTTGTTGGCCATAATGTTGCGAGTTGCCCTGATTAAGCGAGTAGCTGGCAAGGGGGACGTACCCTGTCTCCAGGAAGACAAAACTCCCCTTAGTCCTCCCACGGCCGTGCAGCGTCTCAGGGCTTTGCAGAAAAGGCTGAGCCGCCCCCCGTTAGCTCCCCTGCTCGGAGAATCACCTTAACTCACCCCACTGCCATGAGGTTGAGCTGTAACCAACCCAGACCTCAGATCATCACTTTAGTCCATCAGTAAAACTTCTAATTTATAGGCGTGCTTAGGACTTAAATTACCACAGTCATTAACACTTCGTTAATGAGTCAATTAACATGCTTTGGGATCTATGGAGAAAGGGCATTATAAATATGCATAATATCAAATATTGTAGAAATAAGTATCTGACTGTACCGGTATTCGGCCAGGAGCCGCTGTTGGTTGCAGCGAGTGTACGTACTCCGCTTGGTCATGGGAGATCGGTCACAGCAGTCGTGGTGTCACCCGTGCAAAGGGCTCTCTGGAGGTTGCAGATGGGACGACCAGCTCCAGCACCACCGCGCACGCCTTCGACGCCAGGATGCCCAGGATCAGCGCCGGTTGGAAAGCAGCACCAGGCTGGAGATGGGAAACAAAGTCTGACATGAAACACTCATTTTAACAGCAGCCAAACAGGTCCTGTTAAACACAGCACGGGGCTGTGTTTCTATCCTGAAGTTTTCGCCACCCAAAAGTAAGGTTTTTAAGCATCCTTAAAAGCCTGGAGCTACATCCAGGCCAGAACCGAGAGCCTCCTCTCTCGGAGTGAGGGATATTCAATCTCCCCCTCCCAGATCCCCGGTCTCAGAGCGGCTTGTGCTGCTCCTCACCCTGCTCCATACAACTGCGCACAAACACAGAGAGCGAAGCCCCAGCTGCTCTCGCCTCCCTTACAGCCCCCCGCAACGCAGAGGGGCAGCAGGGGGGCTCACCCCTGCTGAAGCCAAATTAACACATTCATTACCGTGCCCGCTGCTAGCATGCTCCCCCCAAACACCACGACCTGAATTTTCTATTTTTTGCGACCTCTTTTGTATCGTGCTCTCGAGCTATTCTCACATCTCCATAGCCCGGCTGCTTTCGCCTGGATCACTGATAAAAATCAGGCTGATGGCTGCACACGCTGAACTGCCCGTGCTGATGGAAAACAGGCCCAGGGCAATGAGTAGCAGCAACTTAATTGCAATCAAGGCCTGTCAGCCTTGTCAGCGTGCCCGGTCAGCTGCAGCTGAGCATGCAGCAGGGAAACCAGCGCTGCGTTTGAGAAGGCTGCAGAGATGGGATTGCCAGCGCTGCTCAAGCACACGCACCACCTGCACAGCATCTTGCTTCCAGGGATGCTCAGTGCCAGACGCTACAGAGGATGGTTCAGGAAATCTCCTAAATCCTAGTAATTAGAAGCTGGCTTAAAACTTAAAGCATAAGATTTAATGTCTCTTACCAAATTTCTTATGTTAATTAGCCCAGCTCTGCAGACTCTTGGGTACCAAGAAGTAAATAATCTCACTTTTTTGGAGCTCTGCGCACTTTTTGGTCTGAACAATGTCCTGCCCAAGAAATCCCACAACCTGGCTGCTCTCTACGGCCAGCGCCAGTCTTCAAAAATCTGACACCGAAGGAGCTCTTGTGCTTTGCCCTGACAGCAAATTGTAAATGAGGCAGGAGCTCATGAGAAAAGCAGCCTCCCTCCCCGCTCTGCTGCTGGCGGAGGCAGTAGGTGCCTTGTACACCCCGTCACTGAGACACGTCCCCCTTCTTCGGAGGGAAGAAAGGCTCCTGTGACCAGGGAGGAAGCCGAGCTGGGGAGCTGAGCGCGGTGGGAGCGATGAGGGATGGAAAATCAACATCAGCATTGCTGTTGTCCAGGGAAATTGGAAGCTGCGCTTGTTCCCAGTCTGTGTTTGTGGTTTGTTCCGCTGCAGACTCGCTTTTCTTCCCTCTGCAAACATGCGTTTGCACACCCAGCACATCGTCCCCTGCTTCCTTCGGGTGGCACAGCACAGCCCTGACTGCTGGGCTGAGCTGCAGGAGCTGAGCGTGCCCTCGCACGCTGGGAAGCAATCCTGACCCGGCGGGCAGCGGCTGGGGGAGCAGATATCCTGGGCATCCTTTCTAGCTTTATCTCGTCGATGGCTGAGAGCAGTCTTGGGAGAGGCTGGAGTGATCTCTTCCCATCCACGTGGCCACATCTCCAGGGTCACGTCTGCTCCTGCACGCCCGCATCCTCCCAGGGGACAGCCCCCTGTGAGCTCCCCCAGTTTTCGGCAGATGGCAGCCGAAGTGCCGGGGGATTGAGCACAGCCCCAGGGAGGGCAACTGGGAGCCGGGCAAGGACGCTGGTCCCCAGCCACAGCCTGGCTGGGCACAGCGGGCCTGCTTTGGCATCGCAGCGTTTGGGATAAGCCCCCTGTCACGCACGCGGGGCAGAAGGGACCACCCGGCTCCCAGCGCCAGCTGCAGCCCATCTGACCCCTGCAGACGTTGATCAAAGATCAGAGCTGGTATAAAGCGCTCAGAGACTTCGGCTCAAAAAATCCTGAGCGGCAGCAGCGTCTGTAGCCACCGCAGAAGGATTCGGCTCATTTTTGCTGCCTGGGAGTTAGATGTCTGGTTGGAGTTAATTATCTGCTCTCCTTCTGTAGTTAAGGAGAAAGTGTCATCTCCAGAGGGTGAACCAAACCTCGGAGGAGACGAACACTCCTCGGAGGGGTCTCTATCTTCTCCTGTTGACTTTGCACCCAGGCCAGGCACTGAGCTTACATCACATTTTGCTTATTGATCAAAGCGACGAGGCGCACCCCAGCTCTGTGCGTGCAGCCGGGAGCCTCCCACCACCTCCTCATGCTTTCTGTTCTTGGCAGTTTGTTTGGCCAAAGTGATTTGCCAAATGAGCATCTAATTCATGAATAGTTGAGTTCCCCAGGAAATGTCTTATTTCATGGTGAATTTATTATTCACCAAAAAGATTGCTCAGCTTTAATGCAGGTGGAGAGGAAGAGTTATTCCTCTTGCAACATCTCCAGTGGCTTCACCAGCTTCAAAGCTTTTAGGAGGTTAAACCACGGGGTACAAATTCTCCCAGCATACGCCAAGGACGTAGCTGCGAGGGAAAGTTAGCTCGTGTTGATTTAACTGATTTTCCCAGTGTAAGGACAGTGGGACGAGGCGCTCTTTGAGGAGTTTAGTCAATTTTGCTTTTTATCACAAGGAATTCAGTCCTCATCTTAGGCTTGTGTTAAACTGGATTAGTTTTACTGACGTGCTGGAGCTTTCAGATTGACACCAGTGTAACTTAGTTATATAATACAGCAAAGATAAAAATACATCAGGGTAACATATCAACTGTTAGAGGAAATAACTAGAGCGCCCACACATTTAATGCATTCTGAAGAAATGGGGAGAGAAATCATGGTACTGTAACGCACAGTGTTCTGGGGCATCTTTTATCAGAGGATATCAAAGCACTTTACAAATCATTACTTATTTAAGCCTTGTCACATGCTGGTCACAGAAGAGAACAATGCTGGAAGCAGGGCATGAACCCAGGAAACATCAGCAGAGACAAGGAAATATTTAAACTGAAGAGGTTTCCAACGGGAAATGCTGTTTCACCAAGATTGAAACATTTTGCTGGAGCATATTGATGTCAAGAAAGTTTTTGACAGAACAATTTCAAAGCAATTCAGCGTCAAAATGGGATCTTGTGCAGTCAATATATGGGAGAGGGGCTGGAGGTTTTATTTCAGTACGAGGTTTACTGTGTCATGTGTACATCCCGTGTAAATAGTTGTGGCTGACCTTAGCTAAATGTTTCTTTTCAGTTTGGCTAGTTGCATGTTTCTGAGCGTAACTGTTCTGAGTATTTATTTCCATAACTTGGGGGAAGCTGCTGTGAATTCTCAACTTGATTTGAGAAAATAAACATACTTTGCAATATCAGGATGCCCCTTACAGCTTCAGTAAATGCTCCTTCCTAAACCCTCCTCAAAGACCCCTGCGTAACTCGCTGCACTTCTCTGTACCCGGTGTGGGAAACGTTACTTGCTCCTGTGAAGATTCCAGAGTTTAATTCAGTTAAGACTGAGATCCTCTTTCCAGGATCCATGTGCTGACAATTTGATCCCTTAAACTGCTGTTTTGAGGCCCTGATCCAATACCTCGGCCTCTTCAAAGACAAGTGGATCAGGGGTCTCCAGAGGAAGAGGGGAGAAGGGATGGGGCTTTCCTGGAAAACAGACCCCATCAGTCACGACTCGTTTGTGCCCACTATCAAATCCAAACCACGCTGCCTGCTTTTTATGCTGGGAGGGTGTTTACTTCTCATTCCCTGATACACTTGTGGCTTCTGCTCGCTGGGATTACAGTTCAGCTCTGTCTATTCCTCCGCCAAAGAAAAAGCCCAGCGCTCCCATCGACCCTGCCTGCACCGGGGAGAGCATCCCGGGGTGGTCTCCCAGCACCACGTGCTTGCTCTTCAGCCCACGAGAGTTTTGTGAGCTTAAAGGCTGCACAACGTGACTCAGGGTCTCACCGGCATGTGGCGGCAGATTAAAATCGGGCACCCGGAGCTGCCACCGCACCCAACCCTGCCCCTCTGCCAGGCACTGCCGCCCCGTTGCATCCCCTTGTGCAACGGCTCCTGAACTGCCGTAAATGAAATGTCCTTGCCTCTGGGTGGTCACATCCATCAGCAGGACAGGGGCACCGGACAGCCTGATTTTAATCCACCGGCACATGTCTGCCGGGGACCTCTGTGAGGCCAACATAAATCAGCATGGTTCTCTGGAAGGGAAAGTGATGCTGTGCTGATTTACAGCGGCTGAAAGCATCTCTCTTCCCGGGTCCTACCAGATGGTGAAAACTCACCGCAATCAGCAGCGAGGCTAATAATCGCCTTGCCACGGAAACAACCTTTGTGGTGGTTTGATTAAAGACAGAAAGGGCTCGGCAGAGAGGGGGGATAGAAGATGGGGATATATTTCCAGCTCTGCCCCTTACCTGCAAGGTGATCTTGCTCGAGTCACTTGAACTGCTCGTTTTGCTTCTGCATGTCAAGGCTGTGGTTACGAACGCGCCAGGAGCAGGCTGCCAGGTCAGACTCAACCAAAACATCAAACCAGTTCCCAAATGCAATCAAGGTTCACTCGGGTTTTCAGTGACTTTTGGGAGAAAGAAAAAGACAACAGTCATTTCAGAACAGTCTTTCCTTAGGGCTATTTAAGCTTTTTAAACCTTTTAAATTATTCACCAGGAACAAAACAAAACAAAAAATTCCATTTTGAGACAACTCTTTGAACTGCCGTGCTTAAAAAACAAAAGCATCCAAAAAAAACCATCCAGGCACTGGAAGTCCCCCATCCTTTCCAGCTGAAACCTTTCCCCCCGTTCAACCCAAAGGATGAAGGATGTTTGCAGGTACATCCCGGACTGCTGGGATTTTGGGCTGCCCACGCTCTGCTCCCCCAAAGGCTGGCTGTCGCTGCGAGGGTCATGCCTCTTGGGATTAACCATTAGGGCCTGGCACCTGGATGATGTGGCCACGTGCCTTCGGAGATGAACACCACCCACCTGGATGTGTTTATGTGTTTCGAAAGAGCTGAATATCACGAGCTGAAAAAACAGCGATGAATTTGTGTCTCAGGAATGATTTAGATATGTACCGCCCTGCACATACACCCCCCCCCCCCATACATACAACCCTCCAAGATTGCACTGGGTCCAGCATCCTGCCCTTTCAGAGGGAAATCTTCCCCTAGAAAACAGCCCCATTGCTGAGATGATTTCTTAGGAAAGAGCCTGCAAAATCCATCCCTTGATTTTTACGTATTTCCTTTGAAAAAGGTTTCATCCTCTTCCCATCCCCTAAAGCAAGCTCCTGGCAGATTCTCCACCCCCCTCATCTCACGTCCCTTGCTGGTGTGGCAGCCCTGAGCACCATTTCCCTGTCAGGTTAGAGCAGACGTGGATAAGGAAATTTATAACACAAATGCCAAGGGAGTTAATTTGAACTGTGCGAAAAGCCACGACCGCCTCACGTAATATTACCACTCAGCTCAATTTAATGTGTCCTTAATTACAACCACTTTTCCGTTTTTTCTTAAGAAAACTCTGTGTTGCCTTTTGTCTCTGCCCAGCAGTGCTGTCTCTGTCCTCTCTCCTGTCACAGTACTGCATTTAAGATGCTATTTCCCTCTCTCCAAGTTTTTTTTGCAGGGCCCTTCTTCCCCAGCTGCTTCCACCCAGCCAGCTTCAATACCTCCAGCACTGCATCACCAGTGTCGGATTTTGCTATTGCTGGTGTTGCTTTACGTTCAGGTTGTACCAGAACATTAAATTTAAGGTGCAGACAGGAACAAAACCATCGAGGCTGCGTAGACGTAAAATAACAGATGAGCAGTGCCTTGCTGCTCTGGTTGGGCAGATTTTGAAGCTAATAATAATTGTAAACATCTCTTTCCATCTTGTTTAATCCTTATAATCTCCTTACCCTCCAGTCCAGATTGTTGTTTTCTTTGTGTGCCGAGATTGTTCCTTGTAGCCGGGACATCTCTGCCAGACCTGTACGCACTGCCCATTGCCTTTGGTGAGGTGTACCCAACCGTCTAGGCAAAGACTACATCAGGGATTTCTTTCCCAACGAAACGTCCTTCATCCTTCCCGTGAAGGAGGGGCAGGCAGGGCTGTGGCAGGTCGAAAGATGCCAGCCAGTTAAAAAAAGAAATAAACATTTCATGATGAGTACACCCAGAGAACAGCGGTCACATTTTATTCCCAGTTTTGCTCTGGATGTGCTTTGTAGCTTTTGGAGTGGCCAGTTCTTACAAGCCTTGTTGTTTTACATACAGCCCCTAGGGTTACGTTATCAGATTACAAGTCTTCCCTTGCATTAAAACATGAGGTTTCTAGATTTTTGTGGTTGAAAATATGAAGAACAGAAGTTCAAAAATCCAGACAGCAAGCAGAGAACTCTGACTTTTTTTTTTTTTTTTTTAATCTTTAGACTCGGGGGAGGAGCTGACTGGGTTTTTGAGCTTTTAATAGTAATACTGGAATCTGGTCATGTGGCTGATGAGCTTGGCCCTCCCAAGGCTGAACGCTCGGGTCTCAGCTGACCTCAAAGGGAAGGGCAGGCACTGACCGCTCTAAAAAGTCACCGAATCCTTTTCTGGAAAACAGACTTGGCCTTTGCTGGCTTCTCTGTTTTTTTCCCACTGTTGCAAAGCAAAATAATTTTCTCATTTTAAAGCGGTTTGAGAACCCTGTGTGAGAGGTGCAGCACTCAGCGGTGATAACAAGCCCGATTCTCTCTTCTCTCAGCTTCAAGCAGAGCCAGCAACGGCAAGCAGCACCATAGACTCGGCCGACAACAAATCCACCCACTCTGTATCTGGAGTGCAGCGTGGGAGCAGCAACTTGACCCAAAGAGGCTCTTCAACCCGGGAGACAAAGAGATCGTATCCAATTACTGCAGGATGAAGCTGGATAAATTTGATTCGGAATAGATTGGGGTTTTTTTGTTGTGTTCTTTGGTTTTGTTTTTTAAGAATGAGGATAATTGGCCATTGGAACAATTTATCAAGGATTGGGTTGGATCCTCTAGCAGTGGAAAAACTTAAACTGAGCCTGGATGCCTTGCTGAAAGGGAGAATTAAGTCCTGTGGCTTCTACTATTCAGGAATTCAGAGTGGCAATCCCAGCCCTCCCCTCTGACCTTTTATTCGCTAAACCGGCTGCACGCTGGGTTTCAGGTTGTTTCATGCCAGGTGCCTCTGATAAATCAGTTTGTTCTGAATCCAGTTTCCCCCTCCTGCGGCTGCTGGTCTCTTGACCATATGGCAGAGCTACACATCCACCCGTGTCCCTGAGCTGCTCCTCCGAAGGCTGCTGGTACCTGCATCGTCTTTACATCCTGTGCCTCAGATAGCGCTGATTCATAGTCCGACTCGATGCTGAATGTCATTCTGCTCTCATTTGTACCGAATCAATTACATTTCTTTGGAAATCTATCTGCTTTGAACCCTGCTAGGAGGTATAACAAACCAGAATATGAGTATTGATAATTCCATGTTAATAACTTAAAAGAAGAAAGATAACTGCCCTTGAGCAAAGACAGAAGATGTTACAATAACGACCTCCCCAGGGCAGGGATTATCATGTTTCTCATGAGCATCTTTGGCACAGAGGAGCAGTCCCCGTTCTGCCTCTGCCGTCGCAAATGATACAGCTAGACTCTGGGCCCTCTCCTCCAGCCTTGAGACCACCAGGAGCTTTACTAACCCCAAAGGAAGCCGGACTGGTCCCCGCTGCTGCTTTTAGCTCCGCACTACACTAAGACAGCAGCCACCCTGTGCGAGTCCCATCCCGGGGCTAACCCCGGCTCCCTGCAGCCCTGGGGGATCCGCCGCCCTGGGACAGGTCCTGGAGACCCCAGCCCAGTTCCCCAGGGACTGCCTCTCCTTGGGAGGTCCCTTCTTACGCTCTCCTGTGGGGAAGGGAGGATCTGCCACACTGTAAGCAGTTTGGGGCAGTGAATGCACGTGTTAAGCCCTGCTGCTATTTATGGTGCTGTTTCCAGGACAGATAATAATAATATCATGCGACTAGTGCGTGACCACCCCAACAGCAAATGTGGGGTTTGGTTTGCAGCTTTAATTTGAGACAGGCTAGTGCCAAATGCTGGCTCTTCACATTATGGCACGCTCAGGCTGCCCGACTCGGATGTTTGGGGATGCAGCAGAGCATGTGAGAACAGGGATGGACTAATGTGCCCCCTCTGGCCCCCCCCCGATCCTGTCCCCCACTGCCCAGCATCCCAGGTCCCTTCTGCTGCCTGTCTTCTGGGAAGTCCCTCCGGCAGCCTCAGTCCGATTGCGTGGTTCCTGATCCACCAAAAGCAGATTATTTCTGCTGTACCATATGCAAAAGCTGTCTATGTATTTACAAAAGTCCATTATTTCCTACTACAAGCTCCAGCTCCCCCTTCCCACCCCCTCCCCAATCCCAGCTTTTCTACCACATCCGAGCAGGAAAATAAAAGAACAAAGAGCAGTTACCTGGAAAACAAACAAACAAACAAACAAAGGTGAAAGCCAAGGCGAGGCAGGGGGATGTCAGTCCCATAGCAACAAGAAGTTTCAATTAATCACACGTAAATTGGGATGCAGTGTAAAGCAGGAAATACATTCAGTAGGGTGCTGGTGGCCAGTCCTCAGCTCTGTGCCCGGCTAAGAGGAGAGAAGTGCTGTGGGAGCTGTGCCCTGGGGCTCTCCTCTCTTTGGCCATCAGCCCTGGGTTACAGGGAGTCACTGGCCACCCTTCAGCCCCAAAATATGTGGCTACATCAGGTGCTGCTTCTAGTTAGAGAGCAGAGCTGAGCGGACAGTCTGTCCTTGCAGTGAAAGAGACAACATGGCACCTAAGTTCAGGAATACAAAAAGTACCTGCGTGCCATAACCTCAGGGATGAGGAGGTTGTCCTGAGGAAGAAGTATGCAGCCGCTATCTGTGCCAGCATGTCCGCCCCAGCAGAGCCTGGATCCAGCAGCTGGTTTCAGCCCTGCCTGGCAGAGCGATGAGGTCCCAAAGATACTCAGTTCCTACAAGTGCCACGCACCCGCTGAAGGCGGGTGAATCCGGCTCTTCTCGGATGCTAGAGTCAGCAAGGCACAAGCCTGTGGGGAACCAGTCCCTCGGCTGGAGCAGGACACGTGCGTTTGCCCCACAGCGACAGTGGCAAAAGTGCTGAGCCTGAGCCATACTCTGGTGTCCCCAAACAGCGGGGAAACCCCCAAAGCCATGCTGGGAGATTTCCCCGCTGACCCCGGGGAAGGGATGCAGGGTCTGGCTGGCAGGAGCCCGGCAGGCTTTCCATCCAGGAGGAGAGAGCTCCTTTTACTGGTGCTGCATGGAAATCGAAGCAGGTCCCACCACTGCAGGGAGAAACGTCTTTCCCATTTATTCAGCGATCCCAGAGGAAGCCGGGGCTGCGCAGCAGGCAATGGGAGTGTTTGACGCCGTTTTGCCAAAGTCCCGCAGCGTTTGGTTCTTTCTGAATGCGGTACCTCCACTTGCTGGGAGCTGCAAGGTCAGGCAGTGCAGCTCCCCCTGGGCTGTAAAACCCCCCAGCCGGCCTGCCTGGGAAGGTATCATAAAATATTGATTATTCTCAGCATACTCCTGTCCCCCAGACGTTTAGCAGCTCACGCTTCCTGCAGTCAACAGCAAAGCAGAGGCCCCTGCTCCTGAGCAAATCCTTGCTGGGTGAATGGAAGTGCAGGGACAGGTAGCTCGGTGAATGCAAGAACAAGAAAGGGCTTTGAAACACATAGGTCTGGGCGTTTTAATTTTGGTGAGGAAATACAGCAGCTGAGAAGCCCATAGGGGCACTGGGCAGTTGATGTTTGTGGGGGGGATGCAGTATCCACAGAGCAGCAAAGTACCTCGTCTGCTTGAAAGCGGGACCAGATGAAGTGCAACTATCCTGGCACGTTAACCCCTGTCCACACGGTCTTTGCAGTAACGCTGCTTGCACCGATTGCTGAATTGCTGCTCTGTGTGTAAAGCAAGGGCTGTGCAGAGCCAGGACGTGGGTGCCACAGGCTCTGATGGCCCCGCATTAGCCCCAGATGCACGGCCTTTCTTCAAGCTCTCAGCAGTCAACAGCAAGGGAAGGGGTTGTACAGCCCTCTCCTGCCAGAGCCAGCCCCAAACGTCACCGCGGACATCCAGTGTACGAGCAGTTTCTTGGAGCAATGCTTCTCCAACCTCTCTTGCCCCATCAGGAGTGACTGTATCCGCTCCTCACAGGTTCCCCGGGGCATTCAACACCCGCTTGTGTAGACAGGAGAGCTGAAGGGACTTGTCCTGACCTGCCAGCCACCAGCACAGAAACTATCTCCTGGATCGCATCTCCTGCTCTAGCCCTTGGGCGTTTCTATCTTCCCAGTTGCTTTCCACAGATCCACCCTCAATCAGCATGTAAATTGGCTAGGAAGTCAGCCTAATCCTTTCGGAAGAGCCCAGCTTTGCTGGAAAACTTTGCTGGCGTGCAAAGTAGCCATGCCCAAGCCGTCTTTGCAGCCGGGTGCCTGAGTCTCACTGGCTTGTGGGTCCTGATGCAGGCTCTGCTCCACACCCTTTATTCGTGTTACTGGTGAACAGCAACAATATCTCCCTGGGGAATTTTGGAGAATCCCAGAATGGGGAGATGGAAGGGAGAAGAGAGTGGAAGTATTGCTGCAAAACAGTCTGAGGAAAAAGAGGTCAAAGCACCTGCAAACGAGACAACACGTGGCTTTGCTTCCTCTCTCAGCCCTGCAAACTGCTGTGTAAGAACTGCCTTCTTTATTTGGAAATGCTACCGTAAAATGGGTCCCAACGGTGTTTTGAAAGCTCGTGGCTTGGCTACAAGCAGGAGCATCAACAGAGATTGCTGGGATTCCCAGATGGATGGAAAATGTGTTTATTTCTGCCAAGGCGTTTTCTACGTGCTCTCTGCATTAATCTTGTAGGAAGTGGCAGCGAGACAAGAGGAGAGCACGTTCAGTGGGGGCCTGGCAAATCCGCAGCGTGGTGTTTCTTCCTGCTCCAGCCCTGCTCCTCTGCAGCTTTTCATCTGCAAATTCTCTGATGCTGCTGCCAAAAGGGAAACCCAAAGTTCATGGCCAAGAGGATAAGTTACAGTGGCAGAGAAGTTGTTTCATATTTGACTGCAGCAAGCAGCTGTGCCAGGCTCTGAGCTTTTTACCCCTGCTGCATCAGAGGTTCGTACGTAGTTCTGCGCTGCCTGGGGGAGCCGAGAGAGTTGTCCTGGCAGAGGTGTAGCGGTGCTTCCCACCCAGTCCTCTCCTGGCAAGTGCTGAGGGTCAGTGCTGAAAGCAGGAGCAGGGTACGCAGCACAGTCCAGGATGAGTGGGACTGGGCAGAGGAGGATGGGGGCAGCTCCCAAGAGGGGCACCAGCAGGGAGCAAGAGCTTGTTCAAGCCCTTTTTAGCAGCCACTTCAGCTGCTTACCAGCACTTACCAGCTGTGGTTTTAGCAGCTGGTTTTACCTGGCTGGGCAGGACAACCCCCTGCACATCTGCTGCCACTTGAAGCTCCTCTGGAAACATCCTCCTCGGTTGCTTTGAAGATTTAGCACACAGCTTGAAGGAAGAGAGAGGCTGCGAGTCAGTGATGGGGTAGGGACCAAACGGCAGCCCTTGATACAGGTTTCTAGCTGCCTGCAGCGCTGCAGGCATGCTGCAGAAGGAGTATGGAGACACAGAACCTGCCCCAAAAGGCTCCCAATCTAATTCTTAGATGCAATCATGACTAATAAATGATAAAGTGATGAAGAAAAGACATTTAAAAGATGACAAAAGACCAAAGGAGACAGCAGTAACCCTGCCGACTTGCTCAGCTCTGATGCAAGCTCCTTTTGACAATTCAATTACAATGCGATGCTAATTACTGAGTTGACGGTATTGAGCGCCAAGGCAGAAGGGCACTACAAGAAAGGGATATTGATAGGGGAAGGTGGCAGCAATAGCACTTCTTGCCCAGAGAGATGCCAAACTGCATCAAGGGAGCACTGAAAAGGAGCCAGATCTGGGGTGGAGTGCAGCAGGGAACAGTAACGTTGGATGACAGCTCAGAAAGGGAACGATAATGAATGTGATAGTCGTCTGAAACAGAGGCTGATCTTGCACAGGCAGAAGGCAATTAACCAGGAGAGGGTTTCAGATCCGGGCTGGCGTAGATGCCTCTCTGCTGTCAGCTCTTTAAAAGCCTGCAGCTGGGCATTTACACTTCTCCTCTCAAATCTGGTGCTCCCAACCGAGAGCAGTCACCACACAGTGGTCAGGGACCAAACCCAGACTTCTGACATGCCAGGGGAGAGCTGAGGGACTTGTCCTTAAACAGATGAAAGCCACTGAAGGGTTAAAGTCACTCCACTGTGCCTCAAGTTCCATTGCTCACTGCAACATGCATAACAGTGCCTTCCCTGAAAACAGGGTCACCAACACGCTCACTTTCACTAATTCCATATTTAAAACACGGCTTCTCAATCAAAGAGATGCTATTACCCACAAAGCAGCTTAAATTGTCCCTTAGATTTAAATACAGCCTGTTGCATAAAACATCTTTTTATCAATTTCACTTAGGGCTGACAAGCGCTCCCCCGCGCACATCCTTTTAATAACGTCAGTGCGCTTCACAGAGCCCTTAAGTGCATTCCTCTGGGAAGCAAACACCCTTAAGGGCACCTTTTGTCATTGTTCGTTTTCTCCAGTTGCTGAAGAAGGATTGTGCAGAGAAGCGCTGGGCTCCTATTGCATCACGTTGCATTTCAGGAACAGCGCTCTGCGTGCAGTTTCCAGGAGGTGGGTGGAGGGTGCCAGGCTAGAAGAAACATCCTCAGCTGCCGTGCAGGGCATGAGAAGGGATATTTTGCTTCTCCTTCAGCCCACTGTCTGCCCAGTGAGAAATCCATGTTTGGTTTGTGTCTGGTACTAGCGAGCAGAAATTTAGAGCATTGTCGTGGTGAAGACAGACCTCCCTCCCTAAGGATGCTCTCAGCACCAGCAAGCCTGACATGGGGACTAACCACTACAGCCCCAGTTGCCCATCCTTGGCAAAGGAGCATCAAATCCCCTTACCCTGCGCTCCAGTTGCTGTGGCTCTGCTAGTGCTGCGTTACTTATCAGACATCAAGTGATGTGCTCTTTCCCAGAGCAAGAGGCACAAAGTTTTGAGGTAGGTTGGGGAATCATTTGGCAATCAGTTGAGTGTAGCACTCTAGCACTTCAAGAGGAATCAAAAGGAGAAATAAGTCTAATTTTATCAAATTTTTTCGGGAGAAGAGGATGGAAGCAGTGTTACCTCGTGGTTGGCGCACTGGTCTGGCATTTGGGGAACTTTGGTTTATTTTGGCTTCTGCAGAGGGCTCGATGGATGACAATTGGCCAAAACGGTGGTCCTCTGTGTTTTAGCTTCTCCATCTGCCAAATGAAGAGAACAAGACAAATGAACTGATGAAGAGTGCTGCATAAGAGAGAGATTATGCGGTTAATTAACAATGGCAAGAGTTCAAGCTACAGACTTTCACGACATTTTCTCTCAGGCCACGGCACTCTCCTCACTGCATGCTAGAGGGCTGGGTCAGGAGCAAGCCCAAAACCTCATGCTGCCAACAGCTCAATGCTGGAGCTGGCTTCCCATGCAGATCATCTGCCCGTGCACCGAACCCAGCCTGGCTTTGTGAGCAGGCTTGATTACAGCATCACAGGCACTGCCAGCAACTGAGGACCAGACAGAAAAGGCATTGACTACTCAGGCTGTTAAAAACTGCTCGCTGCTGGCACTGCAAACTTGTATGGCATCCGGACGTTGAGTTGGACTTCTCAGCAGCTGCTGTACATAAAGGTTGGAGATGGAAGGGGTAGGAAATAGAGGAACCTTTTTTAAACTCAAATGAAAGGAGGCGGTTTTAAAAAGATAAAAAAACCCCAAAACAAACACAAACCCCACAAACCTCATTATTTAAAAAAAAAAATCCATCAGAAATGTAGTGGAAAACCTGTATTGCCTGCTGTTTAGTTAAACGACTCCCATCTTGTCATTAGCTGCTAGAACTTGGTTTATCAGAAGAACTGTGCATCTGTAGAACAATTGCTTTCATATTAATGCCCACAGGCTCCCTGCCAGGGAGCTGTGCTCTCCATCAATTTTTGACCATCTGTGTCCCCTTTCATGCTTTGGGTTTTTTTTTTTTTTTTTTCCCCTCCCTTTCCTGAGCTTCAGGCTGACATTTGCTCTCTAGGATTAGGAGGTCGCCATCCTCACCACTCAGAGAAGGGTTTTCACCCCAGTCTCCAAGCCCAGCTGCCAAAACTACCATGGCATTAAAATTGCTTGCGAAGGGATGCTGGGAGCTTTGAATTCTCACTACAGTCAATGGGATGTGAGGATGCTTTACACCTCTGCTGGACAAGGCCGTATGAAACCATCGCTGCCTGCCTTGTTCTCTGCTGTTCCCTGTGAGGAGCCCTGGGTGAAGCATCTCCCACCTCTGGAACGGGACTAGCACTAACCTGGGTATCGGATTTGGGAAGTGAAGCAGAAGTGGAGTGTGAACGGACCCTGGGGAGGGAAGCTGAGTGGAAGGGAGAGGAACGTCTGAGGTCTGAGAGAAGGACAATGATCAAGGGCTGGTCTGTGGAGTTGGAGCCAAGCAGGTTTCAGGTGACTTCTCCAGAACCCTATGGCTGTTTTAGGTATCAGACATCTGGCTATCGTCTGTTGAAGCAATTCATACGAGGACAGCTCCAGCGATATTCCCCCACTCGTGCATGATCTGCTGTGGTCCTGCTGCCTCATGGCAGTGTATTTGCCAGGCAGAGACCAGACAAGCAAGAACACTGTGAGACTCAGCCGTGAAGCCCACTTACCACGTACTGCAGCCCGTGTGCCAGGGACTCCCTGAAACCATCCTGCTAACAGGCCAGCCATTGACGCAAATGAAATGTGTTTGCAGCTGAAGTCCAGTGAGCAATGTCACAGCTTTCTTTTGGATGCGGGCTGAGGCTTGGCAGGGCCAAACCTTTGAGAAATCAGTTTTTTATTCTTTTTTCCCTTTACGAAGAGAATTTCAAACTCTCTGTGCGTCTTCCTTTGCTTTCCGGCATAGCCAACGCCGCCTGCCATCCTGCTCTTTAAATCGGCACCCCTGTTGTCATTGCAGAGGTGCAGAGTCAACACAGCAGGAACATAAAACAGACAGATTGGGGTTAGCACCAGCTACAGTGGCTAAGTGGACTGACGGATGCTTTTAATAACTGCAAATGCTATTCTTGGTGCTGATGATTTAGCACTTATCATAAGATACAGAGGGAATTAAAATGAATCTAAGGAGAGTACTTACTTTTCATCTATGCCCGCCTGCTGCCCGCTGGCTTGGCTCTGGCTCACACTGTTACTGCAGGGAGATACCACTGCCTTTCAGCAAAGAATCAAAATCCGCAATTGCTTGATTTAACAGCTGGAATATTGTAGTCTTCCTTCTGCACGTGGTCATCCGAGGTCACTGAAAAACATTGCAAGGTTTTATGTTTTGATTTTTGTTTGGGCCTAGAATAAAACCTCCTCATCTCAGAAGCAAACGACACAAAACTCAGGCTGAGCTAAGTTATGTCATTAGTTACTTGGTTAAAATGCATTTTTTTAGTAACTCTATTTGAGTATGTGTGAATTTTTCAAACAAACAGTGGGCTGCAGTGTTCCTTTTTAGTCCAAGAGAGATTTTAAGGCCAATCATGAATGGTGGAGTAGCCCCTTTCCAGGTTTGGGTGAAAAACACAGGGATGCAATTCCCTTCATGCAAGCATGAACTGTCGGAGAGCCAGAGCCGCAGCTCCCCGACCATGATTCTAGCCTTCCTGGATGAAACTTGCTGCCCTCAGTGTTAGCGATTGGGGTCTCCATAAAGATCCTCTAAGGCAGCAGAAATCCTTGCACTGAAAGGTTTCAGAAAGCAGAGACACTGGGTCTTAGGAATCTATGAAATTTTAACATTTTTTTACCACCAGTTTTGAACAGCATGGGTCCAGTAAATCTATTTCTACTCATGCTCTGAGCACTGCAGAAATATCCATAAGGCCCTTGTCTAGGTGGCTAACAGTGCAGGTTTTTAAGCATGCACGGTACTACAGCAAAGACAAGCCAAAAAATTAGGTGGGGCCACAGAATCACAAAATTAGGCAATTGCAAGAGAATAAATGTGAAGTGAGAGACTAGCTGCAGGATCAAAACAAGCACAGCTCTGAAGGCAGAAATAGCGCATATTACAGGACAAGTGCAGCCAGAATAGGACAAACATTGCATCTCTGCTATTAACACCCGTAAGCGTGCCGAATACTGGCTTATAGGTGATCAGATTTCAGTGGCTGAGTTAATCCATCAGCTGATGCCCATCAGCGGTGCCACAGGAGCTGCCTGAGCTCACAGGGACCCCGTTTGCAAGGTAATACCCCCAGGTTGTGGGGAGCAAGGACCAAGCCGTCACCCAGCAGGGGCAGAAGCCACCTTGCCATCAGTCAGGGTGGCTTGGCTGGCAGATGGCACCACACAACCAGTTAAACACTATTGCCTTCAAGCGTGTGCTTGCAGCCTGCAGACGGGACTCCGAGGGCAGACAAGTCAAGACTTGGCTACAACTGATTATTCCTTTACATTTACCAGTACTGGCTAACATGCATTAAAACGACAAGTTCCTGGGGCAAGTCAGGCAACAAAAGGTCCATTAAAATAAAGCGGATTAAAAGGTCACCT